>NW_028258294.1:32977671-33279723 GCF_053883595.1 Heterocephalus glaber | reverse complement strand
CAGGAGCTTCCTATGTTCCAGGCAATGGGCATGGTGCTCAAATATAAATATGAATAGGCAGAATCTCCACCCTCATCTTGCTCAGTGTCTAGGAAGCTATCCTCTTCCTCCAAAAGCAACTAAGTCTGCCTAACACTCTCATAACTACTCAAGGTCACTCAAAACGGAGCAGCTCCTTTGATTCCATCAGTCAGTGCAGGTCTTAACGGTGGCTGAGGGTAAAACAAAGTTGTCATATCAGGGAACCAAACAGAATGAAGGCCTCTGAGGCACCCATCCAAACTAAGTTCTGTTCAAAAGGAACCAATTCAAAGTAGACATGTATCAGATCGACAAAACAGATGGGATACTCAGAAAAAAGTGCCACATTTGGCAGAAAGGGTTAAAGTCACAATCAAGACTTATATGACTGTGTAGATCCAAAAAGTTGGATAGCTTTTGCTCTAGCAGGCAAGAACCTAAGAAGAAGGTCCTGTCCAACAGGAAGGGCTGTGTCACCTTGGGAGACAGGGTTGGGAGGTCCATCTACAGCTTCAGGTCTCAAGAACCACATCAGGGCCTGTCAGCCAGCATCTGAAACCTTAGCTGGCCTGAGACAGTCCCCTGGCTCTGAAGGTGAGATGAACACCAAGAAAAACAAGTCAGAAATAATAAGGGATAAAGCCTGACAGCACATGACTTTTATCCTAGCTAAGGAAAGTGAGGCAGAAGGATCAGAAGTTGATAGCCTGCCTGGGCAACTTTAGCAAGACTCTGTCACAAAATAGAAAATAAACATAAGAAGGGTGGGGATGTACCTCAGTGCTCCCAGGGTTCAATCCCCAATATCAACAAAAAAAAAGAAAAAGAAAGGAAAGAACATGGTATAATAAGGAAACAAATTTAAATCTATGATAGTTGCACTTTTGTTTTACTGGCCTGTTTTGTGATCATTCTAATAAGGTGTGGGTGATTGGTTTCATTTTAAGGTGTTTAAGGTATTTAAAAGAATTTGATAAACTAGACCTATAAAAAGTTTAACGAATTAAGCCTGCAGCTAGTATTTAAATGTTTGTGTAACTCTAACTCATTGACTTCATGATCCATTGGCTGTTCTTTATTTTGGGAATAAAGAAATTTCAGTTGTTTAAAAGTTAATAAGTCAGACACTAGACAAAGAACACATAGTAGGAGATGTTCCCTTCCAAGTGCAAATACACATTGGAGGTTGTAGGCATTAAATCATGATGAGTTTTGCTGTTCATCTGTTCTTTAAAAAGAACATTCTCATGGGAAAGAGGACAGACTTCAGAGAAAGGGATCAGAACTCGGTAGCATGTTCCAGAAGCTATTCCCATCTACACTCTACATTTTTCGGCCTTCAAACCTTTACTCAGGTTGTTCAACTGCCTAGAATATTCCTTCATATCCATCTTGTCTAAAACTCAGCTACTCTTTTAAGACCCAGTTCAGAAGTTATCTCTTCTACCAAGTTTTCCCTGATGTCCACACAAGTAATTTCTTCTTCCTAAGTTTTTGAGAATGCAGAATCTGAGATGGCAGTAAGCAGATTTCTTTTATGTTCACAGGTCTTACAGCACCTAGTGAAGTGTCACATGCACTAACATTCAAGAAATGGTTATTTGATATATGAGTAAGTAAATGGATCCCCTGCTCCTTTTCATTCTCTAAACCCCACAAATCCTGGATAGGACTGGAACAAAATGGGTACCTTTCCAAATATGATCCCATAAACAGAAAGGCTTCAGAAGGAAGGAGGAAGCATTTGCCATCAGGGGCTTCAGGCTCTTACCTCATATTCAAAGTTCCCCCCCAGGGACCCGAGATCCAGATGCAGGTTCTTAAAAAACTCATTGGAGCTTTGGACACTCTAGAAACAAAAATGATCATGAGATTAGGTAAGTCTGTGGCCATCCCAAGGGAGGGGCATGCAGAGGGAGAAGTGGGGTCCTGCTAAGCTGGCAGGCAGGGCCAAGCCAGGGCTTCAGAGCAGGAGCCACTAACCAGCCCTTTACCCATTGTGAATAATTCTGTGTGCCAAGCAAATGGCCAAGAAGCTCCTCAGCTGTATCTTCAGGATCAGACCTAGGATGCACACAGACTGATCAAGAAATGAAATTGTGGGTTACAAAATCATTTTTGCTTTTATTAAAATAGCACAGAGGTCAGCCAAAGGTAGAACCAACTCATGTATTCATTAACAGATGAGTAGATAAACAAAATGTAGCATAAATGTAATGGAACACTATTCAGCCTTCAAAAGGAATGAACAGAATTACATTCACATGAACGCTGCAACATGAACCTTGAAAACATGCTAAATGAAAGATGAAAGACACAAAAGGAAAAAATACTGTATGATTCCACTTATACAAAATATCTATAATAGGCAAACTCATAGAGACATAAACCAGGCTGGAGGTTACCAGGAGCTGGAGAATAGGGTGATTGTTTAATGGGTAAAGAGTTCGTTTGTTTTTTGTTTTAGGACAGGGTCTTGCTATATAGTCCAGGCTGACCTCGAACTCATGGTGATCCTACTGCCTCAGCCTCCCAAGTGCTAGGACTACAAGCATGAGCCACCCTGCCCAGCAGGTACAGAGTTTCTATTTGGGATTATGACCAGCTTCTGGAAATAAAGGGTGGTGATGATTGTACAAAATTGTGAAGGTATTTAAGACCACTGAACTGTACACTTAAAAATAGTTAAAGTGACTGGGCGTGGTAGTGACACCTATAATCCCAGCCCTCTGGATGGCTGAGGAAGATAGGTTCAAGCCTAGCATGGGCAACATAGTAACTTAGCAAGATCCTGCCTTAACCTAAAAAATTTTAAAAGGGCTGAAGATGTCCCTCAGTGTGAAGGCCCTGAGTTTGGTCCATAGTACTGCCAAAAAAAAAAAAAAAAGTAAAAATAGCAAATTTTACATCATACATAGTTTATCAAAAAAATTTTTTTTCTTTCTTTTCTTTTTTTTTTTTCAGTACTGGAGATCAAACTCAGGACCTTGTGCTTGTCAGGCAGGTTCAGTGCCACTGAGCTACATCCCCGGCCCCTAAAAAACATTTTTCAAGAAAACAAAATTGTACAGAAGGTTTGTAGGCCAGGACAAGGACTTCATCCTTACCTGGTTGTCACTCTCCTCCTCATCCTCATTGGTCTCTTCCCCTAAAGCCAAGAGGCTGACAGCATTCTTGTCCTCATGGATGGAGCCCAAGAGACCCTTTGAATAAGCAGAAGTCTTGAGATCCTGTGGAGGCTCCAAAATAGAGAAGGAAAATCAAGGGAGGACTCACCAGGAAGACTTACAGAATGACTGTGGAATGCTTTTCCTACTCTCCGTGTAGACATTTCCCACATCAAGTGCCCCCTTGTCCAGGATGCTGACCTGGGGGCTCCGGCTCCCACTGCCTGGCTCTGAGGACAGGGAAGTCAGAACTGGTATCCCTCTGCCATGACCTGTCCTCTACTGTCCAACACCCACATTCGGCGTCACACAGGCATGACTCAGCTCCTGTATCCGATTATGACTGCTGAGGACTCGGTCTATTCCTCTACTCTTCATCTATGGGCCCTGGTTCTAGGAGGCCTGGCGATAATTAAACACTCTACACACCATCAAAGTACTTACCAGCGGGAATTCCCCGAGCTGAACAGACTCTGCAGAGCTCCCTGGACTCACATTTTGAGATCCACGAAGAGCAGAGGGTTGGGCATCCACGAGGCCTCGTAAAGGAGCCAGGCCCTTGAGAGGAACATGGATCGGGGCTAATGAGGAACCCAGAGCCTGGGCAACAAAAAATATCTCATTACAAACCCAAGAAACCACATGGCTCTGAGAGTGTCGGATACAGATACAAAAATAAAACATCTAAATCCTGCCCGCTCAAATTTAAACCCTCCGCTTGGAGGATACTAATGAAACACAACATCCAGAAATTGCCATTGTGCCAACTGTGTGAGAAATCACAGGCTTGTTTCTTGATTCTCATAACTCGAATGCTATAGCACATAAACAGTTCTCTCACATCTGGCAGATGCTGCATAGGGTTCTGCTCTCCTTTCAGAAGCCATGAAGGAAGTATGCGGGAGAGGGATGCAGAGACAAAACCCTCATCTACCCGAACAAGAAGTCTCAATAGATAAAGCTTAAAATTGATGAGTGCAGAAAAAGCAATCTCAGCATATCACTGACAAAGATGGAAGTAAACACCAGAAAACAGTGGCTGCCTCTGAGGAGGGCTCTGCACCCTGGAGAACTGCTGTACTTTGTCATATGCCTTTTGGTACTATTTGACTTGATTTTGGAATTTTTTTTTCTAACTATGGGCATCTATTAGTTTAATGAAAATGAAAAAAAAAAATGCATGAACAACAAAAGAACTCTCTCTGCGCTCCACTGCTGGGGAAGGCACTGAGAAGAGACCTGTGGAAGAGAGCAATCTTCCGCCCTGCTCTCACAAAGGCTTTGTGCCAGCCAGGACTGGGGAAAGAAACTAGACTGGGTGTGCCAGGGATTAGGCTCAGTGGTTCAGCCACCTGCCTCACAAGTGCAAGGTCCTAGGTTCAATCCCTGGTACCAAAAAAAAGAAGATCGACAGAAACTAGATTGAGGGCAGAAGGTGTGGTGTGAGATCAACAGACTCTCGGGTTCCCAGTTTACTCATCTGCAAGATGAACAGGGTGGGTGCTGTGCCCCCAGGGAGGGTTTACTGAGCAGCTCAAACCAGATGATGAATGCAAGGGGTCTTTGTGAGTGGCCCAGGCTACTCTGATATTATGGGATGGCACCATTGCTCAGATTCCCATTATGATTACCTGGGCTTACAGAAGCATAGGCCAGCCGGACATGGTGGCTCACACCTACAATCCCAGCACTTGGAAGGCTAACGCAGGAGGGTCAGCCTAAGCTACCTACTGAGCTCAAGGCTGGTCTGAACTACATGGTAAGACCCTGTCTCAAAGAAAAAAAAAAATAGGGCCAGGGATTTAGCTCAGTGGTTCCACCGCCTGCCTCAAAAGCACAAGGATCTGAGTTCGATCCCCAGTACCAAAAAAAACAAAAGAAGAAGAAGAAGGGCCAGGGGTTTAGCTCAGTGGCATTATGCCTGCCTCACAAGCACAAAGTCCTGAGTTCGATCCCTGATACAAAAAAAAAAAAAGAAAAAAGAAAAAGCACAGGTGAGATCAGCATTCTGGGGACAATTTACAAAGAGCTCTTCATTTCTCAAACTTAAAATGTATAAAAGGAAGCAAAAGTTTTGTTTCCCTCTAATCCCACAGGAACTGAAGAAAAAGGAACCCAGAAGAAGTCAGGCTGAGGAAGTTCAGACTGGTCATCTTCTCAGCCACAGCCTCAGCCTAAGCCTAAGAGCCAGGTCCCTGGGTAGTCCCAGCTGGGCCTGTTTCTGCATAGAGAGGGCATCGGATGCTTGGTTGAAAGGTGAGGTGAGAACCACCCCTGAGTCTCTGCAGATCCCCAACCATCTAGACTGTTGTAGAGTATCACTGTTAGGGAGAAAAAGAGCTGATACATAAAATTGGCCAAAATGCCTGAGTACCACTGATACGTAATGTCTCATCTTACTCTCACAACAACTGGAGGCAAGCTCTGCCTTTACCCACACTCCCCTTGAGCAAATGGAGGTTGGTGAGATCAAGAACCCTATCCAAAGCCACAGGGCTAGCAAGAGAACTTTGCAGGGGGAAAAAAGAGCTTGTTTGGGCCAGGGATTTAGCACAGTGGTTCTGGCACCTGCCTTACAAGCACAAGGTCCTGAGTTTGATCCCCAGCACCAAAAAAAAAAAGAGCTTCTCTAAATGAACTACGAGCAAACTGGCCCAGGCCCTCCTACTTTTAGCCCTTCCAACCAGCCCCAGCATATCAGCAAGCAAAATTCTTCCCACACTGTATTTACAGAAAATTATAGACTCCTAACATGGCTAATTTGCTAACGTGCTGGGGGCTTGAGGGAGAGAGACAGGCATGCTGAAGCCTTTGTTCTCCGGGCCCTTTACTAAATCAGTGGTTAGCATAAAAATTATACATTCCTGGCTCCTAGCTGATCATCTTCTATAGATGGCCATTAACTCTGAGTGTGGGGCTGTGCATGGCGTTGTCTTTCAGAGAAGATAAACTTGCTGCCATTGGGCTAATTAAAACTTTCAGGATAATCTGCAGCTTATCTGATATTTATAGTACTATAGTAGTTATTAAAGCTCACAGAGAAGCAGTGCACGTCAGCAATTAGGAACCAGAGGGAATAACTGGGTAAAGCCACAGCTGGGCCAGAGCAAAATAGCCAGGGAAATTCAGACTGATCTCCATAGTCTCTGATCCAATTTGACTTCTTCTGAACGAAGAATATGGTGACTCTTATAGGGACAAAGGATTAGAATGACAGGGCAAGCCCAGCCCTTCGGCAAATCCCAGTAGGGGAGGAAGTAAAGTCACAAATAGGGACTGCACAAGCATGACACAATTTAGCTATTTGGTTTCTGGGGACCCAAGAGGAAAGCAGCAGAAACAGCTCATTGGACAGTACAAGGAGACTGTGTGCCTCAGTCCTTCGTGAGGGTATAAACTCTCTAGTTCCTCATGCCTCCGAGAAGGACAGGTTCAGAGCTTTGATGTAGGTTGTTCCTAGAAATAACCCTGCTTCCGAATTAGTTGATGAGAAAGGCTTCACAAACCCCAGAAGGTGGCTATATCCTGTATGATCCCCAGCATTAGTGCCACCTTGCCCACTGTCGGTGCTGATCACCTTCAAAGCATGTGAACCACCCACAAATTAACAATTATATCCAGGGAAGGGAAGTCAAAAATGCCCTATCTTGTAGGAGATGCGGTAGAAGAAATATATGTTGTCCCACAAGACAGCCATCTGGGTAAAGGGATCAGTAGTACTAAGGGAGGATAAGTAAGAAGAAAGCAAATGTAAGGGCTTTGTTAAGACATGAACTCCACCTGCTCCCTCCCTGCTAAGTTCACCCTGGCCTGAAGCCTCAGGCCATGCTCTCTAAGAAGCCTACCTGGTTGAGAAGCTGTGTCTCCCCTGGCTCTGTAGCAAGCCTTCTGTTGATACTCAGCTCGACTAGCTCCTGCCTGAGGGGTCTGCTGCTTGGCTGGCAGTAAGCTTGCTGAGGAACCTCCTGCCCTGCAAAGACAGGGGCCACCTCCTGATGGTGTTCCAGCAGCTGCAGCCCGCACGACAGAAACCTCAAGTCCCTCTCCATGATTCTCATGGCCTCTTGTTCACCCTCACTAGACATCCTGAAAGACTCAGCAGCCATGCAACAGACCATGTCGGCAAAGTCTTTGCATGGTATTTCCTGCATGCTCTCAGACAGCCCCAGACCCTCCAGCCTCCTGGAGATTTTGACCATCTGCAGGATGTGCTGGTAGAACTTCTGATCCTCAGAGTAGTCTCCACTCTCTGACTGCTCCTCAGCAGAGCTTTGTATGTGAGACAAGTGGAATGCCAGGTAGGGGCACAAGTGTGAATCTCTGGGCCCCGGGCCCGAATGATCCACCGCCAGCACAGATGCTCAGGAGCTCTGTAGGCCCCCAGGGAAGCTGTTCGCCTCACCAGGGATTAGAGACACAAGAGGCAAGGCCTGGCTGCTGTCGCCACTGCTGCAGCTCTCCAGGTCAGTCCCAGACACACTAGGCTTCCTACCTTCATTGGGAGGGTCTGGAGACTCTGGGAGCTGGCTCTTCTCAATGTCTGGAGCCTCAGAAGAGGCATTCTGGGCTGATTCTGATGCCAGGGTATCAGGTCGTATTAGGAAGCAACCCTGCAGTGGATCTTCAGCTGTGGCCCCCAGAGCTACAGGGGCACTGGGCTCTGTTTTCTTACAGATCCCGGGGGTGTCCGTGTTGACAAGCTTGGAGACTTCTTCTACCCACATTCCTGGGGGCTCTCTCCTTCGCCTCCCCCTGCCCAAACTCTAACCTTCCCCAGGAACTCCCTGCCAACTCAGATCTTCAGCTAAGCTGCCATCTACTAAGAACATCTTGCTCTTCCTGGTAGGCAGCATGTGGTCAGAAGAACAAGGGGACAGGGAGGACTCCTCCTCAGGGGAGTGCAAGGGAACAGGACTGTGACCCTTGTCCCCCGCAGGGCCAGTGGAGCTCAGTGTGGCTATGCTGTGGCTATGCTTCTCCCTTTTTAGCTGTGGGCCCTTGCTGGCTTCAGAAAGCTTAGTGTGGACAGGGTCCTGGCTCTTGCTTCCTAACACATCTTGCCCATTCTCGAGAGGCCCAGTGTTCTGAGGACCCAGGGCTCCAAGCATCTGCTGTCTGGTCCTCATTTCCAGCTCTTCTATTTCAGGGTCTGAAGACCCCAGGTAGATTTTCTCTGCTGCCTTCTGAGGTGTCTCCAAACCCTGCTGATCAGCTATTTCTGTCCTGCATTGGGCTGGAGCCCTCCCTAAGATTTTCTCCACATCGGCAAAGATCTGGTGGGTTTGGGAAGTTTGGCCCTGGGACAGTGGCTGCAGCTTGCTGGGTAGGGCACCCGTGGAAGCCCAAGGAGTGTCACTCAACATGCATGGACTCTCTCCTTTCTTAAAGGATCCCTCACTTCTAGCCTCCATTTCTTGGTCTAGGTCCAGATCAACAGGCCCAGGTGCTGAGAGAGGGGATGGGCCACAGAGAAAGGAAGAAGCCAGAAGTCCCTGCTCAGGCTGTGTTTCCTAGATGGTTACATAAACATGCAGAGAAAACTAAGACAAAACACTTCTGATTTATACCTACTACCTCAACCCTTGGCAAGTTCTTAGCAGAAACCCACCCTCCACTTAAAGCAGAAATCAAAAAGAGAAGAAAAGCTAAAACTTCCTTGGTTTGAAAATAAGCTGTTTTCTTTACAGAGAAGAGGCTGGACTAGATCAACAGACTGCAGACCTTGCTCCATGGTACCTAGGGGACTCAGTGCTTGGGAGGCCCTATAAAATGGACATGTGACAGAGAAGAGGCATCATTCAGGCCCACCCCACCCCCCCAGGTTCAACCAAAGCAGCTCCATTTCTTTCTTTATAAGCTGTACCTCTACAGAGAAAATGATCTGAAGGCAGGGCTCTGTTATTAACAAAAGTCTGAAAATCACTAGCCAGGTGTTACCTAAGGTACTACTCTCAGGTTCTGTGATTCATTAATTTTATAAAATCCCCCTTTTATCAAGGACTCTCAGAAATTTTGTACAAGGGAGAAAAGAGGGGAAGTACACCCATGGCCTGACCCTTGGAAATTCATTCCAGTGTCTTCTAGCAAAGGCACAAGTTGCTACTGCTTGGGAGATAACCTAAACAGTCATAGAAGACACCATAATAAACCAACAGCTCCTGCAAACATTCACACTAAACGCCATCCGGCTGGGACTGCACACCTCCAGGAGGCCCAAATCACCTGCATCCAGGCTGCCACCTTGTTCAGGCCTGTCCTCCAGACAAACTCAAGCTTGAGGTGACTGTCCTGAGCCCAAAGAACTGATGGCCCAGAGCTGTCCAATTACCCTCATTTCCCCCAAAGTACAGAAGAAATTCCTTTTAACAGGGGTCTCCAGGAATTCAATGTATCACAACCACCCCCCAAACCCTCACTTCATTTCCTCTCCTACCTTTAGTCATGTCATACCTTGCCAGACTATGCCAGAGCCTGCCAGATACTGGAGTATCACTTTATACAATCCTACCTAGTGAAAAGCCTATCTGCCACCTTTTGCCTTTCAAACATATGATATCAGAAAATTCAACCTATTTAGAAATTACCTACCCTCTTTTCTCTATCTAAAAGAATGGGTTTGTTGTTATATTTCTCAGGTCTATGAGTAATATGCAGGGAGGGAAAGGAGGGAATCAACAAAGCTTGAACATGATAAAAAGGATAAATTAATCAACAACTGTTCAAAGCTAGAAATGACACCTTAGGAAAAAAGACAGGGCTGAGGATGTAGTTCCATGGTAGATAGACTAGCATGTGAGAGGTCCTGTTCAATCCCCAGTTTAAAAAAAAAAAAAAAAGGACAAAATCTTCAGTGAAAAATATGAGGCTTTGGTGAGAAACAGACTATAAACAAAAAAGGGACAAAACAACTTGGACCATTAAGAGGGTTAAAAAAATATACCCAGTGCTCCCCACCTGGCAGAACTCAGTTCCTCTGGCCCTCCTTTCCTCAACATACCTACCAGCCCCATGGCTGAGTGAAGGGAAAAAGGCCTGGTCCCTGTAACACCTATATGTGAGCCAGTCTGGGCCTCAACTCCCTAAGCCTCCCAAGGTGCTCCTCCTAAAATGACAGCAATAATTTCCACCTCCTAAGTTCAGAGATGTTAAAGTGACAAATAAAACAACAATGGTTATAAGACCATTTTGAATTCAACATAAAAGCTACTCACCACCACCACGACCACACTGAAATAAAATTCCAGTTATCCACCACTAACCAAAGACACTGGTAACAAAGAAAAGCCATGTAGCAAATAAAGCCCAACACTTTTCTTTTCAATCTTGAAGGTACTGGTGTTCTGACAACTGAATTCAAACTACTTTAAGCAAATAACAAGCCCACACTAGGACAGCCACACCCAGTGACAGGGAAGAACCCTCACTCATGTAGGCTCACTGGCCTCCAGCAATTGCTCCCTGTTCCCAACCCAGAGTGGCAGACATCATCACTTACACTACTTTGAAACACCACTGTTGGCAGTGCTGCTCTCTTATTAGTCCGATTATGCAACACATGCTCCAGAAAGAAAGCAGTGGAATGGGCTAGGGATTTAGCTCAGTGGTTCCACTGCCTGCCTCGCAAGTGCAAGGACCCAAGTTCAATCCCCAGTACCAAAAAAAAAAAGAAAGCAGTGGAATTGTTTCAAAATGGTAATAACTGCTAGAAGACAAGCAAATTTAGATGACATACTGTCAAGAATTTATTATCGTTGTTTGTAATCTCCTGGCTATACACATCTACAGGTTCCCAATATCCTGCAGGTTTCAGTCCTGGCCCTTCTCAGAGCTGGCATCCACTGACTTACCAGGGGACTTTTGGAGGCCTCTTTGTCCTTCTTGTCTTTCTTTTCCTTTTTCTTTTTCTTGTCTTTCTTCTTAACGGCCCCAGGAGCTGACAGTTTTGCCCGCTCTTGAAGCACCAACTTCCGATAGTGTTCATCGCATGGATGGTCCCACGTAGACTGCCCATTGGCAAAGTTGAAATAGTAAATATCACCTGTGATGTCCTGGCTGGGAATGAGCAAAGTTCAGAAGTTAATCTCTGCTCATGTCCAAAGCTACTTAAGACAAAAACAGAAAAAGAAGAAAAGGGGACAGGACACAGAGAAGACAGGGGAAGAAAGGGTTTGGTAGTGAAAAAGATTAACACAAAATTAAAGGGTACCATATGGCTAAGAATAGGAGTTAGCTTAGATATGAACAATAGATTTAGATGCATAAAGACTTCTATAGATAGAGACACATAATCGTTAGAATTCCTGGATAATTGTGCTAGTCTACAGTGGGAATGAATTTGGTTCTATCTAAATGAAGTATAAACACTATGGCACTTTGGAGATAAAGGCTAGGATAGACCTTGCTTAATATTTCAATGAACAAGGGCCGGGGATTTGGCTCAGTGGTTCCGCCACCTGCCTCACAAATGGAAGGTCCCGAGTTTGATCCTCCATACCAAAATAATAATAATAATAATAACAATATTTCAATGAACAGTGTGAAGAAGAAAAATACATTGTGAAAGCTTTAGTTTTCCAAAAGATACCAAACTAATAAGTTTAGAATCCCAAGCTAGTGGGGATCATAGTAGAAGAAAATAATGTAGGAGAATCTGTGTTTTAACTTGGACAAGTCCAGAGTAAACCATTCATCCCATCCACCATTAACAATAATGTTAGGAAAGGCTGGTGTGTGGCACAGTGGCAGAGCCCTTGCCTAGCATGTGAGAGGGCCTGGGTTCAATCCCCAGCACCACCAAAACAATAATCCACTAGGAAAGCTACCAAGATAAAGAATCCCATTCACAAAAGCAATATAAACAAAAATAAGTCCAAAATGTATAAAAGGTTTACAAAGTTTGACTAAAATGGGGGACTGAAATGGGTGATTTACTGAAATGTTGGAGAGGTATTCCATATTCCTGAAAAAAACGACTCGAACCTGTAAAGATACCAATAATCCTCAAATTAATGTATAAATCCAATACAATCCCAGTTCGGCTCCTTATGAACCTAACAAACTGAATCTTAATTCAAATAAAAGGCAACATGAGCAGAAATGGGAAAATATCAAGGGTGCCATGGTTTGGACATAGTTTGTCCTTCAGGGTTCACATGTTGGAAGATTGGCCACTAGCATGGCAATGTTAAGTGGTGGAACCTTTACAAGATGAGGTCTAGTGGAAGGTCCTTAGGGCATTGGGGATACCACTCTCAGAAGGAATTAAAGTAATTCTCATGGGACCCCTGAACCAGTTCTCATAAAAACTGCGAGTTTGTTCAAGCCCAGCTTGGGCAACTTAATGACTTACCGAGACCTGTCTCAAAATAAAAAAGTAAGAAAGGGCTGGAGATGAAAATGCAGCTCAGTCCAAAGGCTCTAGGTTCAATCCCCAGTACCACACACACACACACACACACACACACACACACACACACGACTGCAAGCCTGTCTCCCCTTGTACTTCTCATTTCCTTTCTCACATCACCTCTCATACGCATGCATACTCTCATCATTAAGATGCCATCCACCCTGAGGCCTTCCCAGAGCTGTGTAATGCTGGTACCATGCCCATGAACCTCTAAAACTGAGCTAGATTAGCCTCTTTTCTTTATAAAGTATCCAGCTGTGGATATTTCACTATAGTAATATAAAACAGACTAATACAGAAAATCGATTCTGAGTGAGGTTATTGCTGTAACTATACCTGAAAAGATAAAGGGAGCTTTGGAACTGGTTAACAGTCAGAAGATGGAAGAGGAAGAGAACCAGGCTTTAAAAAGACTAGAATACTATAAGCAGGCGGTCTTGAGTGATTCTGATAGTCTCTGAGACAAGGAGACTAGGCAACCCAGATGGAAATAATGACTCAACTGAAAACTGAAGTATAAAGGCCACCACTGTCATACAATTAGAAAGAATTTGGATGCTTTATGTCCCTGCCCTAGAGCTTTATAGAAGGCCAACTTGAATAATGATAGACTAATTGATCTGGCAGATTTGAGATTAACAGTTTTTAATTGATAATTTCTAAATGAATAATCATATGCAATATTGATGGGACTGCTAAACTTTAATGGAAATTATATTTGATATTAATTAGTAATACTGAAATTCTGCACATTCTTTAACATATCAATTCAAATTCTAGAATTTTTTTTTTTTTGGTACCAGGGATTGAACTTGGTACCTTGCGCTTGCAAGGCAAGTGCTGGAACCACTCAGCTACCTCCCCAGCCCTAGAAATTTTATTTTTAAAGAAGCACATACAAAACTTCAGGCAACATGCTTACCGAAGGAAACATGTGACCACTCTTCATCCTCCGCCAACAAAGATAAAAACTAGACTGATATAAAATGGCAATTATAACAAAATAAAAATTTTTTTTCCAAACTTAATCAGAAAGAAAAATTCTCAGGTGCCAGAAACGGAAGATATGAAGCCAAAGTACAGAACTGAGAGGCCAAAGTTGGTATCTGATTTGAACACAGGCTTTGGGAAACTGGGGTTTGATGCTAATTTAAGGACATAAAATGTGACCTATTATGGTCTAGAACTAAAATGTTCTCTCAAAATTTCATGTGTTTAGAAGCTGAATGTATCATGGGGGTGCAAATACTCATCAGTGGATTCGATTCATCCATTGATGAGTTCATAGCTGAATGTGCTGTGAAGGAGGTGGGGCCTGGTTGGAGGTGGGGCCTAGAGTGTGACCTAGAAGGGTGTGTTCTCCCTGGCTCCTTCCCTCTCTCTCTGCTTCCTTGCTGCCATGGATTGAATAGCTTTTCCTCCAACATGCCCTTCTGCCATGCTATTTCTACCTTGGAGTCAGACAAACATGGACTGAACCCACTGAAAGCTGTGAGCCAAATCAAACCTCTCCTTTAAGTTGTAGATATTGGGTGTTTTGTCCTAGAAATGGGAAAGTGACTAATAATACATGGCCTTAGGCCTTCGTGAATTTGGTAACTGGAAATGAGATCTTATATACATCTGGGATCCTTAGGATCACTAGCTCCATGGAAAAAAGGACCTAGCAGGCCATGGATACAGAAAGTGAACATGTCACACACTCCAAGATACACAAAAATTGTAGCAAAAATTGAACTTTCAAGGGCCAGGGATTTAGCTCAATGGTTCCACCACCTGCCTCGCAAGCGCAAGGTCCCAAGTTCAATCCCTGGTACCAAAAAAACCCCTGAACTTTCAAGACACATGTAGTCCAAAATACAGAAAGGAAATCCCAAGTCAGTCCTAAATACAGTCCTAAACCATTAAAAAAAAAAACCTTGGTAAGTGTAACTACAAAGCTAGTCAGCAATCTAGGAATAAGACTCTCACAGAAAATAACCCCTATAGAATATGATTTCACAAAATTCACAATAAAAAATTACACCCCATATGAGGCAACAGTTCATCATGAGGGAAAATCAGAGTACACAATGAACAGAAGAATTAACACACCAAGGAATTTGAAATAGTAGAACAATCAAAAGAAAACTAAAAAGGACTGGGGATTTAGCTCAGTGGTTCTGCCGCCTGCCTCACAAGCACAGGGTCCCAAGTTCGATCCCTGGTACCAAAAAAAAGAAGACTAAAAATAACTACATTTAAAATTATTATTGGGGTTGGTGATATAGCTCAGTGGGAGAATGCCTATTTAACATGCACAAACACTTGGGTTTGACCCCTAGCACAATAACAATAATAATGATGGTGGTGGTGATGATGATAAAAAGGAATAGAATTTATAATTTAAAAACAAATTCTAAAAAACAGAATTTGTAGGAATGGGCAGAGTTATTTAAAAGAGGTGAGTTAAATAGCAAATTGAACACAGAAGAAAAAAATCAAATAATGAACTAGAAAATAGACCTAAGAAAATTACCCAGAATGCAATATGAGTAATAAAATGATCTTTAAAATAGGAGAAGCAGGGTATGGTGGTGCACACCTGTAATCCCAGCACTCTGAGGCTGAGGCAGGAGGATTGCTATAAATTCGAGTCCAGCCTGGGCTACATAGTGAGTTCAAGGCCAGCCTGAACTACAAAGTGAGACCCCGTCTCAAAAAACAAAACAAAACAAAAGCCCTTAAGAAAAGTATAAGGAATAAAAAGACATAACTATAAATTGAATAGCAATTCTAAAACCATAAAAGGAAATTAAGAATTGATGATGATGAACTTGAAAATCTAGATCAAAAGAACAATTTTTCAGAAAAATGTTTTACCAAAACTGATTTAAGAAGACACAGAAGGCCTGAATGGACCCATGCCTTTTAAAATATTGAATTGGTGGTCTAGGGATGTAGTTCAGTGCTAGAATACTTGCTTAGCATGCATGAGGCCCTGTGTCCAATTCCCAACATTACAAAGAAAAATTTTTTTGAATTGGCAGTAATCTACTTATACACATGTGCATGTACACTCTAAGAGTTCTTTCATTAGAACTACTAAAAGCCATTCCTAGCCAAAGTAATAATACAAAGAAATGAACTTAAACTTCAATACTGAACAAGGAGTGATAAAACTGCTCCTGTTTGTAGATTACATAAGTTTTCTGCATAGTACACTTAAAGAGTCTACAAATTTATTAGAAAAAGGCTATTAGGGATGGCAACTAGACACAAAAGATCAATAATGAAGGTCAATAGTGTAGTCAGGCATGGTGATATATACCAGTAGTCCCAGTTACTCAGGAGGCTGAGACAGGAGGATCTACTTGACCCTATGCCCAGCCTGGCAACATAACAAGACCACACTGCAAAATTTAGAAAACAAAAAAAACCAAATAAACAACAACAAAAAAAACTATAGTCTTTCTATTCACTAATAACAATTAGAAAAGCCATAAGAATTGTAAAAGATCTGCATTAGCAACCAAAAACAAACCTATTAAAGTACTCTGGGATGCATCTAATGAAGATTACACTATATTTTACAGGGAATATTGTGAAAAAAATTTTAAAGGTCCTAATTTAGGCCTAAAAATCATGATATATATACAAAGTTCATGAATCACAAGATTTAATAATACAAACAAACCAATATTCCCAAATTAATCTATAAAATATAGATGCAATTCCAGTTATTTTATTGTTGTTGTTTTGTTTTGTTTTGTTTCCCTGTACTGGGGATCGAACTCAGGATCTTGTGCTTAGCAGGCAGGCACAGCGCTACTGAGCTACATCCTCAGCCCTATATAAAAGCAACACACCAGGACTGGGGATGCAGCTCAGTGGCACCTGCTGTCTGCCTTGCAAGTGGTCAAGGTCCTGAGTTTGATCCCCAGTACCAAAAAAAAAGGAACACACAATTGGGAATTGGAAATAAAGACATGTACACAAAAATCTATAAAACATTTCTTAGAGAGATTAAAGAAAAACTAAATAGACGGAAACAGGTTATTAGCTATGGACTAACATAGCTAAGTCCATAGTTATTGATTAGCTGAGAGATTCAACTATTAAGATGTCAATGTTTAGAGGGCATGGTGGTGCGTGCCTGTAATACCAGCACTTGGGAGACTGAGGCAGGAGGATCACTGAGTTCTAGGGCAGCCTGAACTGCACAGTGAGACCCTGACTCAAAAAACAGAACAAAACAAAGAGATGTCAATTCTTGCCAGACATGGTGGCACATGCCTGTAATCCCAGCACCCTGGCAAGCTGATGTAGGAGTAAAAGTTCAAGCCCAGCCTGGGGAACATAGCAAGACTTTGCCTCAAAATAAAGTTTAAAAAGGCTGGGAATGTAGATCAGTGTGAAGGTGCTTAAATTCTAATACAAAAAGAAAAAAAGTCAATTCTCCCCAAATTAATTTATATGCACTCTAAAGAGGAAATTGACAAGCTAGTTGTAAAATTCATAAGAAAATGCAAAGGATCTAGAGAGAACGAAGTTGGAGGATTTACACTAAATGATTTCAAGATTTATTATAAACCTACAGTAATTAAGACAGAATAGTACTGGTAAAAATATAGATAGGGATCAATGGACGAGTGCTGAGAATCCAGAAATAGACCCTTATATACATAGTCTCAGAAATATCCAAATGTCCTTCAATATAATAGTAGTACATCTGGGATAGGGACATAACTTCGTAGAGCACTTGACCAGCATGTGCAAGGCCCTGGGCTAAATTCCCAGTGTACAAAAAGAAAAAATAAATTGGTACATCTATATAGAGGAAAATATATAGCTGATAAAAAGAATGAGGTAGACTTACATGTACTGACATAAAAGAAAAGCATATATAATGTAGCACTTGTGTTTAAAAAAAGTGTGTGTGTGTGTGTGTGTGTGTGTGTGTGTATGCATGCATATGTGTGTTTGAAAAGATGTGGAAGGGCTGGGCATGGTAGTGCATACCTATAAAACCAGCAGTCAGGAGGTTGAGGTAGGAGGATCTCTGCGAGTTCAAGTCAGCCTGGGCTACATAGTGAGTTCAAAGCCATATGAACTACAGAGTGAGGCCCTGTCTCAAAAAACAAACAACAACAAAAAAGGACCTGGAAGGAAAGTACCAATTAACAGTAATCATCCTTGGGAAAGGAGGTAGAGTAAAAGACGTCATATATAAATACGCTGTAATAATTCATGTTCTCCCTACTACATTATTAGCCACCCTAGTGGGTAAATGAAGACAACTAGCATAAAGCTAGCCCCTCACCAATGACAGTGTCCTACCCTTCATCAAGGTAAGTATCAGAAACAAAACAGAAAATGCTTTCCCATAAGCTCATCCTACAAACACAGCCATGGGTCCTCAGCACCTGAAATACTATGTAAATTGTTGACAGATTTCCTATAAGATGTCATGAAACTCTGGAGAAGATCCAACGAAAGGCAGATAAAGAGATCACGGGAACAAGGAGACTGCCACGTAAGGAAAAGCTAAAAGGATTTATGAATCTTCAGCTGAGAAGAGTAAGATGACAACTGCAGTCATTTTGAAGTACAGCCAAGACATTAAATGGTGTAAGAACAGGATGATTACACCTTCTCTCACCAAACTGCACCTCACCAGCATGAGAGGGGCCCCTCCCAAGACATCTTGGGTATAGTTTGGTACAAACATAGGAAACCCCACTCTAAGGTAGGACATAAACTATGTCACTCACTTTAGGGAGACAGCTTGGAGTGTCTCTCTCCAAGTTGTCCCAGTCCTGTGCAGGGGACGAAGAAAGGGAAGTGAAGAGAGGAGGACAATGCAAAAAACCATCACTGTGAGCAGGAAATGACACAGTCCTTGGAAGGAGAGTGTCAGCAGCAGTGACTGCAGCTGCTTTCAGCCTGCTCAACTTGGCTACTATTTCTTAACCATCAATCTGTTTCCCTGAGATAACTTAAATGGTTCTCTGCCCTCATGATCCAAAGAGCTCTAACTAAAACCGAAAATATCAATGAATGAACAAATGGGAACCTACTCATGAGTGGGTTACACAAATTCAGGGATGGCAGAGCCACAGACTGCCAAGGGAGATGAAGCCCACTGCCAGTCTACAGGGCCTCACTCACTGTAAACCCCTGTGGCAACAGCAACCATTCTAGACATGCTAAGGAGGTAGTTGTCACTTTCAGTATCAGTCTGCAAGGAGTAACAATGACACTTCAGGCATGTAATCATTATGTACTGCAAATGTCCCAATAAAAAGTAAAAACAAAAAAATTAAATTAAATTTAAAAACCTTACTGTCGGGTCAGGGATTTAGCTCAGTGGTTCCACTGCATGCCTCGCAAGCACAAGGTCCTGAGTTCAATCCCTGGTACCAAAAAGAAAAACCTTACTGTCTGCCCAAAAAAAGGAAAGACATCTCAGGTGGGTTCTAGAGGACCTGAGCAAGGGCAGCAGCTTCATGGACCCTGAATAAATGCCCGACCCCTTCACAGGAACGACCATCAAGTCAACCTATGCCCAGGCCTGAAACAAGAAAAGGACTAGCAATAGAATGACATAGTGCTGTCCCTGACTATGCAGAGCAGGCTTGGAGAAGGTGGCCCATTCAAACTGACCTCCAGTGTCAGGTCCCTCTGCCTCTGACAGACCAAGGCAAGGGGCCACACCCCTGCTAACTTACCATGGTTTCCACTCCATAGGCAGTGGGGCCACAATGCCCTCCCGTGCCAACCACATCAGTTCTGGTTCCTTGATGGGATCAATACCAATTTCTCGAGCAAATTCAAGAATTTCTGCAAGGAAAAGCAGGGAAGTAGAAAGGTAAGAAAGACGGAGACAGAGGGAAATGGACAGAAAGAAGAAAAAAAATCACCATCAATCCATTTTATACTTTGCCTTTACTTTCTAAATGTTCTCCAATGAGGAACTACTATTTCTCTAAATATAAATAATAAGCATACAGAATTATTTCCTTATGTCTGAAACAATTTATAAATGACCCACGTGAATCAAGACATGCTATCTCCCTACTCCCAACAATGTAATCTAAAACCAAATATAACAAAGACAAAAACCAAGACTTCACCATGGCAGAGACCTCAGGAGGAACCCCAAAGCCACAGCCGGAACCATCCAGGAAGAGGGCAGCCTTACCAGAAGGAGATAAGCTCTCGCAAGATTTGCAAGAGCTTGGTGCAAAAGTACTTTTCACTAAGTAAGCAAGCATGTACTAAATAACTGCAGATGACTGGGCTCCTTAAGGATCTCAGAAACACACAAAGAGAGGAGGAACCAGGTGATATATGCTGTGACGGTGACATGGACAGTGCGCCCTGGGAGCAGAGAGAAGGCAGTAACTGATTCTGTCTGGAAGCAGGGAGATACCTGAGCTGAGAAGGTGGATGACACTCAGCCTTCTTCCCGCGCATTGAGTCTTCTCTCCAATGAGGTAATTCTTCTCCAATTTTATTATGTATTTCAGACCCTAATACTTTTGCTATACTCCTAGAATCAAGAACTGAGAACAGTTCTTTTGCCAGAGATCCAGAGAAACAGGAGAGATATAGATATTGAAGAGCTATCTCATCTTTAGGAAAAAAAGACAGGTGAGATGACTGTTGGAACATGTCACTGGAGGCCCCAGGAATAATAAAATAAATACCCACGGGGCATCAATGCTTAACCTGGTATATTCTCAGGCCAGAGAGGATCACAAATATGGGTCATCTCAGTGGAGAATTTGGAGAAATTGACATACGTGAAGACTAGGAAATAAAAAACACTTTTTTCAAGTGACCAGTTGGAACTTATATTTGATTTCACCAATATTTTTTGTGTGCCTCCCATATGCCAATCACTGTATGCTATGAATAAAAGAAATGGTTGCTGCCCTTATGGAGTTTACATTCTAATAGAAGAGATAGCCAGAAAGGAAGCAAACAGATAAATACACAAGGAATCAGAGCTACCAGCAAATACAATGAAGGAAGGAAATGAAGTGTGAGATAGAGAATGACAAGGTAGAGGGGGACTTCTTTAGAATGAACAGCCAAGGAAAGACTCTGAGCAATGGAGATACTAAACTGAAACATGCAGGAGACAAAGAGTACTGGGCAAAGCACTGAGAGAGAGTATTCAGGAGGAAGAGCAAGTACAAAGAAACTGTGGCAAGATATAGCTTAGCCTACCTGGAAACTTCCAGAAAGTCAACATGACTGGCAGAGTGAGTCTTGCCAGATGGAATGGCCAGGTCACAGAGAGCCCTGTAAGTCCGCCAAGGACATTACATTAAAGATGTGGAACAGTAATGAAAGCAGCACCCAAGAGTGATGTGTTTCATACATAAGAAGATCACTCCGGCCACTAGGTGCACTGCGCAGACTGGACAAGGGCCAAAGGATAAGCAGTTAGCTGATTAGAAAGCTACTGAGATGCCCAAGAAGAGAAGATGATGGCTTGAGATTAGAACACCTAAACTTGGATGGAGCAGAAGTTATAAACACCTTTAGAAAAACCCTGACCTCATTTACAATAGCAACCAAAAAAGACAACCCCCCAGGTTTAGTATCTCTTCTCCAAAATGCTCAGAATCAAAAGTGTTTCAGAATAGACTTTACCAGGTGAACATCCCTGATCTGAAAATGCAAAGTCAGAAATGTTCCACCCAAAATGTTTCAGATTTTGAAGTACTTTGAATTCTGGGATTTTAGATTAGAACTGTTCAACATGTATTTAAGAAATAGTCTGCCAGGTATGGTGGTACATGCCTATAATGTAAGCCCAGAATTCTGGGAAGCTGAAGCAGGAGGATCATAAAGTCAAGGCAAGCTTCAGCAACTTAGTGAGACCCTATCTCAAAATAAAGACAAAGCCAGGCAGAGTGGCACACACCTGTAATCCTTATATTTGGGAGGCTGAGGCAGGAGGATCAACATGAATTGAAGGTCAGCCTGAATTACATAGGGAGACTCTGTCTCAATTAAGTAAATAAATAAGTAAATAATAAATAAATGAAATAAAAAGGACTGAGGCTGTCAGTGGTAAAGTGCTTGCCTACATGTGTGAGGCCATGGGCTTAATAAGAAGGGAAGGTGAACAAGAGGGAAGAAGGGAGGATCTGAGCAAGAAATGCATTAAGACCAATACAAAGAAAACTTAAAGTCATTCCAAAAGAGCAAAACAAAGACACGTATGAAAAGGAATACAACGTTTATTCTTGAATAGGAAGACTTCATAAAGATGACAGTCTTTCCTAAATTAATTCAATTATAAACACAATTTTCTCCTAATACCAACAGCTTTCCCATTACAAAACCCTACCTAGAATATGACAAGGTGATTCCAAATTTCATGGTGAGATAAACCATATCCAAGAAAAACTCTGAAAAAAGAGCAGTGAGGGTATTACTTTAGCCTACTAGACATTAGAAGTTATGATGGAAGGGCCGGGGATTTAGCTCAGTGGTTCCAGTGCCTGCCTTGCAATCACAAGGCCCCAAGTTTGATCCCCGGTACCAAAAAAAAAAAAAAGAAGTTATGATGGACCCTCGGTAATTAAGAGTACAGCAGTGACATATGAATAGTCCAGTAGAAGAGAAGAGAAAGTAGACCCTTATGCACAGCACCAAGTCAGTGGGGTGAAGACTGGCTATTCCATTAATGGTATGGGGGCAAAACTAGAAGAAAATAGGAGAGAAGTATTTTTATCCTTGGAGTGGGGAAGGCTTTTCTAACTATGATACATAATACAGAGGCTGTATTAGAATGGACTGATAGAGTCAATACAAAAATTTAAAAGCCTGGAGCTGAGGGTATGGCTTAATGGTAGAGCATATCCTTAGCATGAGCAAAGCCTGGATTCAATCCTCAGCACTAAAATAATTTAAATGTAAAAATTAAAAAATTTGGGGGCTGGGGATTTAGCTCAGTGGTGCCGCCGCCTGCCCCGCAAGTGCAAGGACCTGAGTTTAATCCTTGGTATCAAAAAAAAAAAAAAAAAAATTTCTACATGGCAATCAAACAGACATACTACATAAGCAAAGTTCAAGGTTAATATGTGGGATAATGGGCTCCCAGGGGGTGCAAGAGCTCTCACCCCATTCTCAGAGGTTCACAGACCACCTGGGTTGTAAACAAAATGTGTGTGTCGGGCCAGGGATTTAGCTCAGTGGTTTCAGCTGCCTGCTGCGCAAGTGCAAGGACCGGAGTTTGATCCCCGGTACCAAAAAAAAAAAAACAAAATGTGTGTGTCCCGGTCCATAACTCTGCAAAATTGAAATTTCACTCCAAAAAATAACAGCATTTAAAAGAGCAGGCCCTGGGCCGGAGATTTAGCTCAGTGGTTCCACCTCCCGCCTCGCAAGCGCAAGGTCCTGAGTTAGATCCCAGGTACCAAAAAAAGAAAAAAGAAAGAGCAGGCCCTGGACATAGAATATGTATGTAAGGATCCTGTGTACCACTGCAGAACTAGTATAATTATAGGAAAATTATTTAACCTTTCTGTGCCTTGATTTCCTCACTGTAAAATAAGGATACTAATAGAACCTGACTCATGGAGTAGCAGCAAGAGCCAAAAGGGTAATAAATATAACATTCTTAAAACAGAGACTGGCACACAGCAGCATCATTACTTATATTAATAATATCATTCTTGATTTCTTTTTTTAAAAAACTGCTTTAGTTTGTTCTCAACAAACTGAGGAGTTAGGGGCGTACTTCAGAAGTAGTGCTCTTGCCTAGCATGCACAAGGCCCTGGGTATCCCTAGCACTACAAAAAAGAAAAAGGGTTTACGCTGGCCTCCGGACATAATGTATTTCACAATATCCCCTACTACGTTTTCATTTGAAACTAGTCATTGTGGGTTTGATTCCCAGCACCACCACCAAAAAAAAAATTAATCATTGATCTAACCCCAGGTCTGCAAACTTTTCTATTAAGGGCCAGACAGTAAATATTGTAGACTATATGTAGGTTATATTGTAGGCCATATGTTGTCTGTGTAACTACATAACACACTTGTCATAGTATGAAGGCAGCCACAGACAATACAGAAACAAAATAATTGTGGCAATTTTCCAATAAAACTTTATTTACAGTAATAAACAAGCCAAATTAAGCCCCTAGACTATAATTTGACAACCCCTGATCTACAGGCAGCCTTTTCCTGTATCACACATTGCGCTGAAAGAACAAAAATGAATTAGACATAATCACTGCCCTTGAAGAAATGTGAACAATATACCACAAGCTTCTTACCTTGCTCACTGGGAATGTAGGTCTCATCATAATCTTCCTCCAGAACCAGCTGGTCTCCTATGCGGATGGGTCGTCCAGCCATGCTGGGCCTGGGCTTGAACACCTAGATCCCAAAGACCCCCATCCACAGAAAAAATCAGTGACCCAGCTTAAAAGGGGCAAACTGGCCTGGGTGGTAGAGGATCTGGGTCAGACCAGACCCTGCAAGCCAACTAGGCCAGTGATGCTGCAGGTACCAGGCACAGGAGAGAGAGTAGTACAACAGCTCAGAACTCAGGATCCACAGGCTGTGTAACTGGGAAATTTCACTGAGATGCACTTCCCAAAAGCTGCTGAATACCTTAACCCCAAAAGATCTACATGCCCAGCTCTCTAAAGAGATTGACCTCAAACAGTAGAAAGACTTACAGCACAGGACCCTCAATTAGAAAACCCCAGTGACACCAAAACAGACCCCCACACACCAGCATAACCCAGTGCATAGTCACACCATTACATCCAATAATGCCTTCAAGAAGCTTGCAGTCCAAGGGAGAAACATGCATAATTTCAGCAACAACAGAAGGGATAAAACTCTCCTCCAGAGTACTAAGACAAGAGTAACAAATTCCCACTAAAGAATGAGAAAGCACTCTAAACAAGGAGCAGGTGCAGGAGCAGGTGTACTAGAGCACGAGGTGACAGCATGCACGGCAGGGTTGGGGGTGGAAAGCCAGCTCAGGGGCCAGTCACAGAGAGGCCTTGTAGACTCCTTAAAAAGCCTTTACCCATGGGCTGGGGATTTAGCTCAGTGGTGCTGCTGCCTGCCTCGCAAGCTCAAGGTCCTGAGTTCCATCCCCAGTACCAGAAGAAAAAAAAAAAAGCCTTTACCCTACCCTCCAGCAAAGGGGAGTCAACTGAGGCTTGGGGGGAAAAGGGGATGCAAGCTAGTCTCTTTTTTAGGACAAGAACTCTGGCAGAACTGGCATGGCTAGACTGGAGAAATGAGAAACTCGTGTCAGGAAAACCACTTGAGGAGGCTGCCATGCAAGTGAAAGATGACAAGGGCTTAAACTAGGACAGAAGCAGCAGGAATGAAGAAGGGACACAGTGGACATGGTGATGTCAGACTTAATAAGGATGTAAGAAGGAAGGTGAAAAAGAGTAGCAAAAAGACTAGGTTGTGTCCCTCCAAAATGTAAACAATGAAACTCTAACTTGCAATGGGACTTTATCCCAGATAGGGCCTTTTTTTTTTTTTTGGTACCAGGGATCGAACTCAGGACCCTGTGTTTGCAAGGCAGGTGGTGGAACCACTGAGCCAAACCCCTCGCCCAAAATCTTTTTTTTGGTACTGGGGTTCGAATTCGGGTCCTTGTGCTTGCACAGCAGGCAGCGAAACCACTGAGCCAAATCCCCAGCCCTGTCCAGATGGGGTCTTTAGGAGGTAATTAAGGTTAAATGAAGTCATAAAGGTGGAGCCCTGACTGACAGGATTGGTGTCCTTATAAAGGAAGAGAAATCAGAGCTGTCTCTCTCTTCCCCAAGTAAAGACACAGGAAGGCAAAGGCCATGTGCAAGGCAGGAACTGGGAACAGACCTTGATCTGGAAGTTCTACCCTCCAGAACCATGAGAAAATAGATTTCTGTTGTTTATGTCACCCAGCTTATAATTTTATTACAGAACCACAAGCTGACTATGAAAGGAATCCAACCTGAATCCAAGGTTTCTAGCCCCAGCAATGGAGTGGTGCCCAATTCTTCAACTGAGCTGGTAC
This sequence comes from Heterocephalus glaber, assembly GCF_053883595.1. NCBI lineage: Eukaryota > Metazoa > Chordata > Mammalia > Rodentia > Bathyergidae > Heterocephalus > Heterocephalus glaber. The sequence goes on along the minus strand of NW_028258294.1, from coordinate 33,254,083 downwards.
AGTTCTAAAATTGCTTGCCTTTCCTAACCCTAGTCCCACCACCACCTCAGGACCCCACAGTTCCACTAACTTCCCCTGTGACAGCTTCCATAATGAAGCCTGATGAAGCAGAGCTAATCTAACCCCATAACACACTGCTGTTCTCAGAGCCCTTCCCCTGCTGAGGAGTGAGCCACACCAGGTATGACCAGCCAACAGGAGTCTGACATAGCCAGTCCTGACCTCTCCTGTCCCTGCATCTCCAGAAGCTGTCACTATTCCCTGGGGAGGAGTTTGAAATGGCCCTCTTTGAGCAGAAAGACTGTACCATCAAAAAGGTCAGGACCTGTCCTGGAGTGAGTGTTTAAGAAATGGCTGGATCACTGGCTGAGGATTTAGCTCAGTGGTTCTGGCACCTGCCGCACAAGCACCAAGTCCCAAGTTCAATCCCCGGTACCAAAAAAAAAAAAAAAAAAAAAAAGAACAACAAGAAATGGCTGGATCTGGTAAAACTGAACCTATTCCAGATCCCTAGAGATGGACCCGTGACAACTGATAAAGTCTCCATCGAGACCTCTTACCACGCCCTCTGTGACCATGACAGCAGAGAAGTGGATAGCTGAGGTGACCTGCCTTAGGACTCACAAACATCGGCCTCTTCATCAGTCCCTAGACCCCCAAGGGAGCGCGATTCTGCCCCTCTCAGGAAGATAAGGCCAAAGGAAAAAGGGTTCCTCTCTGCAGTACATAGCTGAAGTGGAACCCTTCTCTGGTACCTAAAGAGCCCTCCTGTGGGCATAATGCAGTCAGAGACCAGGAGAGCCTGGCTGCTACCAACTCTAAAAGATCAGGAACCAGGGCAGCAGATGGGGCCCAGTGCCTGATGGCTTAAGAAGTCACCTGAATGTTTAATGTTCTTAATTAGGGAGAAGAGAGAAAGAGAAAAGGAAAAGACTCATGAGCAGGAAGGACCCAATACCGGCCTGAATATTAGGGTAAACAAGCTTTTATCAAGCACGGTTCTACATAAGGCACAGTATTAACATTTCACAGAATTTGAGAAATGTTACCTATCCCTACATACCCATCACCCCTGAAAAGTCATGACCTCTGTCCTCATACCAGAAAGGTAATTAGCCAGGGACATAATGATGTATATTTAATAATTTAAGGACCAGGAAGAACAGTGAAAATCTGAATTCATGGATCATCCAAATTTCAAACAAATCTTCTTCCAGAAAAAATTAAAATATGGGTGGGCTATATTCCACCTTCTATACTTACCTTTCCTGGCTTCAAAAAAGATGTGGTCAAGGACAGGGTCAAAAAGGCATGGTCTTGAAAGAAAAAGGACTATGGGAAGAGACAACATTATTTCTTTAATGGTTACTAGAAATCATTTATCATTCAAGAAATATTTGTTAGCCAGGCATAGTGGTGTACTCCTGTAATCTTAGCACTCTGGGAGTCTGAGGCAGGAGGACTGAAAGCTCAGTTCCAGTCTGGGCAACTTACCAAGACCCTGCCTCAAAACAGAAAATTTTAAAAGGGGCTAGGGATGTATCTCAGTGCAAAGGCCCTGGGTTTGGTTGGTTTCTCGTACCAAAAAAAAAAACAGAAAGAGAGAGAGATTTGTTGAGCACCTACCAAGTTTACTTCTAGGAACCAGAGATGCAATGGTTTTTTTGGTTTGGTTTGGTTTGGTTTTGTATTGTTTTTTGCGGTACTGGGGATCAAACTCAGGACCTTGTGCTTGCGAGGCAGTTGGCAGCACCACTGAGCTAAATCTCGGCCCAAGATGCAATGGTTATTAAAAACACATTCAGTTGTCACTCTCCAGAGCTAGTCTAGTGAAGACTGGTTGACCCATTAAACAGCCCCAGATAAGAACATAACTACAAATGGGGGCAGAGCCTGAAGAAGAGAGCCCAAGTAGATGGCACCTATGCTGAGAACTGAAGGATCAGCAGGTATTCAGAGAGAGAAGGAATGTGTTCTAACATCAGAGCAGCAACATGTGCAAAGGCCCTGCATCAAGGAACACCACCAAGCAAGGTGGCACAGGGGAGGTAGATATACATAAGCCAGGCCATGCCAGGGACCTGGCCTTTACCATAAGGGAACTGGAACCCAGGAGTTTTTCCAGATATACATTTTGAAAAAAATCACCCTGGCAGCCATTGGGTGTACAGACCGGAACAGAGGCCAGATACAAACGAAGAAAACCAGAGCAGAGAGACAGACACTGTGATGCACACCTGTAATCCCAGCACTCAGGAGGCTATGGCAGGAGGATCATGAATTCAAGGCCAGCTTGGACTTTATAGCAAGACCTTGTCTCGGGGGTGGGGGAAGAGGGGAGGGAAGGAAAGAGGAAAGGAGAGAAGAAAAGCAGAGCAACTGTGGGAAGATGGTGTAAAACCATGAGATAGCCTAGGTGAGAGAATGTGGCAACCGAGGTACAGTGGTAACAGGATGAGAGGCCTAAGAAGACACCTCTTAGATCTGCTATGGCAAATAAATGGCAGATATCCTAATATTTTCCTCCAGGCCTGTGACTGTGAGGAGCATTCTACTCAAGCCTTCTAGTCAATGAAAAGCTACAACATTGTATTCCATGGAGCAGTTACCAACAGATCAAATGAAATCTGATGAGATCTATCTGCTACTTGGCCCAAGCCCCACTATAAGCCATAGAGTCAAAGGACAGGGTCTCTTGTAGCAGACATCCCTGCCCAGTACTAGTGGAACCTGCTTCTTGCTTTCCATAATTCAGCTATATTGTTTTATATCAAGAGTCAGACCATGGGCTGGGGATTTAGCTCAGTGGTTCTGACACCTGCCTCACAACCACAAGGACACGAGTTCGATCCCCGGTACCAAAAAAAAAAAAAAAGTCAGACCGAAGCTCTATGTGACTCAAATGGGCATGTCTGATGGTGGGCAAGTATAGCCCCTCCCTCAATGGCTGCCATGGAAACCTAGGCCCTGGTCTGTGAAGTGGCAGGGCTCTACTGAGTGCAGCTGAGATCAGCCGGAATTATGGCTTCTCACTGACCTGATGGGTTACGTCCTAATTGCACTCTGTCCCAGTACCGGTTTGTTCCATCCAAGCAAGATAAACAGTGCTTACTCCCTAACAGCCCTGCCAGGCACCATCATGCCAGGTGTTCAGCAGTATTTCACTAGGTGCCTTCAAAGCATACCCTGTTCCCTATTCCTTCCCGCAATTGTATTCAATAAATACTGGATGTGGTTGGGGGCCTTTGTCTTTGCTGCCATCAACAGCACTGGCTGGGACTAGGCCTCAGCTTCTCTACTCTTAAGTCTCATTTCTGTCTGTTCTTGAATTCACCTTGTGTTGGGGTGGCTCACAGGCCAGAACCCATGGCAGAGGTCCTGGTAATGTCCCCTTCCCCATTCCTTACACTCTCTCTCCTGCCAATCCCAGAATCTAGCAGAATAGGAGTAGCTCACATGCCTCCTCCAAGAAGCCTTCCATAGCTAACCTCCTGCCAACCCAGAACCAGCTCAGCACTAGGAACAGTTTTCATATGTTTTTCATATGTTTTCATATGTTCATAGGCACATTTCTCTCAATCTGACCTTTCTCATGGGACTACAGGCCACCTCTCCTGTTAAACCACAAACTCCTGAGGGCCAGGCTCCTCCTCTTAAATGTCCCAACTAAGCCTAAAATTAGCCTATATAAACTGTAGGAGCTCAGTTAATGCTGTAAACCACTAAGACAGAACCAAAGAATCTCAGGAGATGGAAAAGCCCATAGTTGGTCCAATTTGCCTCCATATTCTAAATATTCCCTCTCCATGCTTTAAGAGACAGATGGCATACTGGTCAAAGCATTAGCTTTTAGGACACAAAATCTGGATTCAAAGTCCAGATCTCTTACTTGCCAGCTGTACGACCTTAGGAGAGGTACTTCATCTCTCTAAGCCTCAGTAACCTCATGTGTCTAGTTCAAGCAATCCTGATAATGTGACAAAAGACTATTTGAGAGTGAACAAGACAATATTTGAAAAGTGCCTAGCACAGTCCCAGGCAAACAGTAAATGTTAAGTAAATTTAGCTGGTATTATTGATGCTATTGTCATAAAAATAATAGTGTCCTGGGCTGGGGTATAGCTCAGTGGTAGAGCACATTGTTAGCATGTGCAAGGCCCTGGGTTCAACACCAATGCCACAAAATAAAATTAAATAAATAAATGTATCTCAAAGTGATGTGCAGATTAAATGATTCAATGTAAAATGTTTAAAATATATAAGATCTCAATAAATGTCAAATGTTACTATTATTATCATTACTATTTAGTTAGAGGACCAGTTCTGCACTGCTCCACAGGACAGATCTAATACCAAGGAACGTAAATTAAGGCCATTCAGACATTCAACAGCCACTCAATGAACACCTACCGTGGATCAGGCCAGTAGTATATACTGGGGCTACAAACCTAATTACACATGACCCTGAATATGAGTTGAATCTGGTACTGGGAAGCCAGACATGTAAACACGTCTTTATCATGTGTTCAGCACATTAAGAGAAGTAGTAGAAAATATTACAGAACACAAAAGTAAGGACAACTAACATTACTTTGGAAGATGAGGGAAAGTATCACAGAGCAGAGAGCCACTGAGATGGTTCTTAAAGAATAAGCAGGAGGATGGGGCCGGGGATTTAGCTCAGTGGTTTTGCCACCTGCTGCGCAAGCGCAAGAACCCGAGCTCGATCCCCAGTACCAAAAAAAAAAAAGAATAAGCAGGAGCCCACCAAGTAAGTTTAAGGCAGAAGGAACAGCTCACACAAAGTCAAAGAGGTAAGAAAGAGTATGGTAGGCACAAAGAACACTTATGACAATAAAGCCTTATACTTACTGTATAGTTACTTCCTATGCTCCGGGAGCTGTGTCCTAAGTTTCATATACATCACCTCACCAAGCAAATTTCAACTAGAGAGACTATCATCTCTACTTTTCAAATAAGGAAACTGAGACTTAGCATTTTGAAAAACATCTTAAAAACATGTGTTTCTTTGCTTGAGACAGGGTCTTGCTATGTAGTTCAGGTTAGCCTGGAACTCACCATGCAGTCCAGAATGGCCTCAAATTCAGTGATCTGCTTATCTCTCAGCCTCCTGAGTGCTGGGATTACAGGCATGCACTCAGCTTTAAAAAATGTTTTTAAAATCTCTAAATTGGACACAAATGTTTAAATATCACATTGTTTCTCTGGTGTGAGAAACCAAAAGTGGAAATAAGGACTAAAATGTACAATAAATATTGGGAAGTGGAAGAAAATGTTCAAATGGGAAGAGGAACAAGGGAGGAGGGAGGGAGAAAGGAAGAAAGGGACAAGAAAAAAATAAAAATAGAAGGAAAAAATGGAAACAAAGCTTTTGTACATAGAGAGGGGAAGGGCTTAAGGGGGGGAATGGGATAAAATTTATTTTTTAAAATAAATAAAGTAAAAAAAACAGTACAGGATAGTACTGCAAAAAAATAAATAAATAAAAATAAAATAAAATCTCCCCCAAGGTTTCACAGCTAGTAAATCACACAGCATAATATGCATACATCCAGGTCTATCTGACTCCAAAGCCTGAGTCCTTAACTATTCTGACATGACCAGAAAGAAAGGGCCCGTGAGGGATGTGGCAAGAGAGATCCAGAACCAGAAGGCAAGAATATTACAGAGGCTTAGCAAGGTTGGGCTGTCTCAGGTACATAATGGGGGCATCACAGGATTTCACAAAGGAAACCGGAATGATGAGATTTATAGTTTAGAAAGATGACTCTGACAGCTTCATAAGAACTACTTAGAGAGAGACAAGAACAGAGGCATAGAGCGCAATTAGGAAGTTTTCCTCCAAGTACAGGCAAGAAATTATGAACTAAGTCTGTGGCTGTGAGAATGGAAAGAAAGGCCAGGTTCTACGAGGCGGAGGAGGCAGAATAACAGGACCTGAGTGTGCAGCAGTAAGAGGGGTGGGGTCCCTACGGCACTTAACCTGTATACAGCGATTCTAGGACCTGTCTCCTAAGGTAACCCCCCAGCATACTGCCTGGAATACAGGACATGCCCAACAAATGTCTACTGCATTTGTGAATTCCGGCGTAGACGTGGCTGACTGAGGGAAGTCTTTCAATGACATAAGAAATACAAATAGAAGAAGAACAGATCGGGGGACCAGGGAAGGTTGGAGAGAATCAGTAAGCAAATATAAGCTCCAGAAAGAGTTCTGGCTGGAAAGAATTTTGCTGAATAGATGGCAACTGAAACTCTGGGTGCAGTCACCTGGAGATGAACGAGATGAATAGAAAGGAGGGGCCTGCAATGAGTTGAGTTAGGAGATTCCGCAGAGAGGGGGTCGCAGAAGCCGAGTGAGGAGTCTTAAATCAGTGCAAAGAAAACAAAAACTTCCCAACTTCCCCAGCTGGCCAACAGATGGCATCAGATTGGAGTAGCCCCGGATTCGGATACTGAGGGGAGTAGGGGGCCTCCCCACCACAGAAGGAATCAGGCAAGGTTCAGAAGGCCGGGCCTCACACGGGCAGGACCAGCGAAGGAGCGCCGCAGCGGGCGCTCACGTTGCCCGAGCCCCCACTCCTTCACCGGCCGCCACCCACTCACCCGCCAGGACCCCGCTGCCCATTCAAGAGCGGGCGAACGAAGTTCTGAAGCTACGACCCTCTCTCGGCCGCTCCTTTTTCACTTTTCTCAGTTCCCGCCTGCACTCGTGCACATCTTGCTCGCTGGCCGACCAGGTGCCTCAACTCCCCCGCAACCCTTCTCTCCCCAGCACACCACCCTGCCCCTCCCCGAGAAGGTCCTCACCGGTCTCCCACCAAGACAGGCTCAGTCAGGGCGAGGACTGTGCGCCGCTTCCCCAGCACCACCCCGGCTCCCCGCTTCCAGGGACGCCGGGGTGTTGCCCTGCAGCGGCCAAAAAACCACTTCCGGACGGATATCAACCTAGCAACTGAGAGTCCCGCCTCTACCCGAAGCCAATAGGTCACTGACTGAGAGCTCCGGCATTGGATTGGTTCGAGGTCCCGTCGCAGGACGCATTGTGATGCACGTTTCCCGTTGCACGATGGGAATGTAGTTCATCATAGTTGATGGGGCTTCTCGAGTGATTAAAAGACCTGAATTTATATTTGAGGAGAATTTCTTCCAGGGTAGGGTAGGACCATTAAAAATATTAATAGTATGGGCCGGAGACTTAGCTCAGTGGTTCCGGCGCCTGCCGCGCAAGGTCCTGATTAATAGTAATGTAAGCTATCCAAGGCAATACATTGGTCATCATTTTTTAGTAGTGGGATTGATACCAGTTGAATAACAGTTACCATCAACAATCAATCCATTGACTGATCCTTTAATAAACAAGAAATGTGAATTGAAGGTAATGAAGATCCCCTTCCCATCCGCTCGCCTTCTTCCCCACCCCCACCCCCACCCCCCAAAAAACTGGCTCCGTGCTTCGATTAAATCAATGAGCACCTGACCGGGAATTAAAGAGACCTGGTTTCTACTCTCCATCTTTTCATCAGAGTCTTTCTGCAAGACAAGGATGGTAACAACTGTCAGAATTATTTCAGAGTCTGTTGAAGAAAAAAAAAGTGACATAATGCGTAGTCCCTGCATACACTCAGTCTAGTAGCAGTATTGATATTAATATAATTCCAAAGAGCTTTAGTTTTGCTTACTTGGAAAACATATTTCTTCCTCTCCTACTTGGCCAATCTCCTAGAGAAGTTAAGTGAAGCAGAGACACCTCTAGCCACTCATGAATGGGAAAACAAAAACAGAAAAAGCAGAGATTTTGCTAACAGAAAAGAAAGGAGCTGAAAGTAGTGATGCACATACCTGTAATCCCAGCACTCTGGAGGCTGAGGCAGGAGGCTCACCATGAGTTCAAGACCAGCCTGGGCTACATAGTTCAAGACCAGCCAGAAAGAAAGAGAGAGAGAGAGAGGGAGGGAGAGAGAAAGAAAAAGAAAGAAGGAAGGGAAGAAAGAAAGAGAGAGAGAGAAAAGAAAGGAAGGAGATGGTGAGGCCACACACCTGGGGCAGCACCAGTAGGTTCTAGAGTTGCATGTGGCTCCTACAAACGCTTGAAACTAGTCCCTGCACCACTTAGAATCTGATCCCACAATGAGGAACTCAGGTTGTTATTCTTGTAGGTCCTAAATCAGGTGGCCAGAACATATTTCCCATGTTTAAATCTTTCTGCCAAAGTTCCATCTATACTTCCTTTATTCTCACTACTGATGAAAACGTGTGGTTCTTCCTTCTCCACACACCTTAAAACTCTTACTGAGGAGCCAAAGAGACCAGAGTAGGAAAAGACTCTAAGGCTCACCAATTCATCCACCGCAGACTACACAGAACAGGGGTTAGAAATGCTATTTGTAGTTCCTAAATCAAAGAACTTGCAATCAATCTAATTGTCATCAAAATGCTTAACTTTTTTCCCTTAACATGGATTCCCAGCTGATAGGAAGAGCTAATAGAATAAGAGATACTGTGGGATTGATGGGATTATCATCACACAGATAAATAATTTGCACTGTGTTAGGCTTTTCCATAGGTTTGTACTCAGAAATGCAAACCCATTTATCAAATGTTCTCAGGTAAACATAATTAAGAGTCAGTCTTTCGGAGAGAGGTTAACAATAATGACACACATCAACTGACATACTAGTACTGTAGTACATGCAATCAGTGAGGACAATTTCACTAACTGTAGTTTGTCTTCTAGAGTTACAGATAAACATTTAGAGGTAATTTTTTTAAGGATGAAGGAGTCAAATTTTCCTCTAATTCTAGGTCAGAAATTCCATTGCTAGAATTTTTCTTTTTTCATACTGTTTATTTGTAATATGCAGAAAACCACCCACATTAAAAAAAAAAAAAAAAGGAAAACTTACTAACTTACTAATACTACCACTTTTTAAAAAGTATATAAAGTTGGGCTGGGGATTTTGCTCAGTGGTGCCACTGCCTGGCTTGCAAGTGCAAGGTCCCGAGTTCAATCCCGGGTACCAAAAAAAGAAAAAAATATATAAAGTTGTGAAATGTTTCTTCTACACTTTCAAATCATCTTATTTAAAAATTACCAAAAAAAAATTACAAATCATTCTTTCAGCTCCCTTCTCTGATTTATTTTTCCCTACAGTAAATTCACATCTGAAATACTGTTTGTTTGTCTGTTTGTTGTCTGTCTCTCTGAATTAGAATGCAAGCTCCATGTGGTCAAAGATTTTGTCTGTTTTATTTATTGATGTATCCTCAGTGCCTCAAATAGTGCTTAGCATGAAGAGGCCCTCAATAAACATTCACTAAATGGATGAATTCAGCAAAGAAAGAAAGAAATGAGTCCCTCCATTGCAGAGAAAACCATTGTTGGCATGTTGGTTTCTATCTTCTGGATTTTTTTATATTTATGTAGGTAAAAATTTGTATATATACACATAAAAGCACAAATACATACTTTAAAATTTCTACAGAAATGAGATCATAATGTACTTTCTTTAACATGTTCTAATCTTCATTTCATAAGAAACCATGCCATTGTTTTTGTTTTTGTTTTATGGTACCAGGGATCAAACTCAGGACCTTGCGCTTACGAGGCAGGAGCCGTGCCACTGAGCTAAATCCCTGGCCCTATGCTATTGTTTTTAATGGTTATTTAGGATGTCACTGAATAAATGTCAAAGTCTCAGTCTCCTATTTGTGATCATTTACCCGGTTTCTTAGTTTTTTGTTTGTTTTTGAGACAAGCTGTTGCTATGTAGTATAGGCTGGCCTTGAACTAGACATGTAGCCAGGCTGGCTTGGAATTCACAATCTTCCTGCTTCAGCCTTCCAAGTGCTAGATTACAGACAGGAGCCACCATGCCCAGCTATTTCCAAAATTTAAATATTTTACATACTTCTGAAATTTTGTTTTTTTGCAAAATAGGGCCCTAGATGACAATGCTTAAAGAGTTTGCATTTTTATATTTTAATAGGCATTCCCAAATTACTCTCCAAAAGATAGAATAATTTACAATCCAATCAATACCTTCACCAGCACCAACATATTACCAATCTAAGAGGGAGGAAGGAAAGAAGGAAGGGAGAGAAAGGAAAGAAAATGGTACTTAAAATACTGTTTTACTTTATATCCTTCCACTATTAATAAAGTTGACCTTTTTCATATGTTTATTGGTCATTTGAGTTTCTTCTATGAATTACCTGGTCACATTCTTTGTTCACTTTTCTATCACCTTGTTTGAGGGTTTTTAAGGATTTGTGGAAGCTCTTTGGGTATTGAATGCCATCTGTATTTATACATGACTCCTATATATACATGGATCTATTGATTTTTATTTTTTCCAGTTCCTCTCCTCTCTCCTTCTCTTCTCTTTTCTTCTCTCCTCTCTTCTCTCCCCTCCCCTCCCCTCCCCTCTTCTCTCTCTCTCTCTCTCTCTCTCTCTCTCTCTCTCTCTCTCTCTCTCTCTCTCCCTCTCTCCTCCATCTCTCTTTTTATCCCTCTCTCTGTGCTAGAGATCAAACTCAGGGCCTTGTACATACTGAGCACTGACTCTACCCTTGAGCCACACCCTCAACACTTTGTTATCTTATTCAAGATATTTCCCTTCTGCCTCCTGCCTTACAAGCACAAGGTCTAGAGTTCGATCCCTGGTACCAAAAAAATAAAAATAAAAAAAATAAGAATGGGTAAGAAATTTCCCCTTAGTTGTTTGCTTGTTTTGTTTTGCTTTGTTGGTAGTACTAGAGATTGAACCAAAGAGGACTCTTACCACTGAGCTATATCCTCAATCCTTTCTATTTTTTTATTTTGAGACAGTCTCACTAAGTTGCCTAGACTGGCCTTGAATTTGCAGTCCTGCTTCCTCAGCCTCTTGAGTAGTTAGGATTACAGGCATGCATCACCATGCCTTCCTTACTCCCCTTAATTTTTTATCAGAATGATTACTAAATTTTATCAAGAACTTTCCATCCTGGATAAATAATATGATGATATAATCATGCAGCTTTTCTCTATAAAGCAATTAGAGCTCTACAGCTTTTTGTTTCAAGCTCTTACCAATTAATACACTGATACTTCTTGTAATGATTACACTTCAAAGCTCTCAGCAGCCATTTATCCTCAATTTAACAGTGCAGAAATCAGAGGTCCTGAGGATTTGCTGCAAGAAACCATCAAAGGCACAAACAGATTCAGACAGAGAAGGTCCTGGCTGGCTCTTAACTCCCACAGGTAGCCAACTCTGGTGAAAACAGAGACTTCACATGTCCCTGTTAGACCTGCATGTGTCGTTTGCTGTCCAGAGTACCCTTCCATCCCTTTAATCTTGCTCCCTATTATGGCTTGTATCCAGATGTTCCCCCTAAAGCCTCATTTGGTCATTGGTGGGGCTTTTCAGAGGTGCTGGATCTAGAGTGTGTGACGCTGGCATTGATTCATGGTGCAATGCCAGGATCAAGGGCACTAGGATTAAGAGCGTGATTGCTGGGCCAGGGATTTAGCTCAGTGGTTCCACCGCCTGCCTCACAAACAAAGGTTCCAAGTTCAATCCCCGGTACCAAAAAAAAAAACAAAGAGTGTGATTGCTACCCACTCTAAGTAGTCTGGATAAGACATAAGGGATAGAAAAGTTGTGATCATCCTTTGTTGCTTTGTTACCTTCTGCCCGCCATGAACTATATTCTCCTCTGTGATGTCTGCCTGCCATTGCCACCCTGCCTTGGAGCCAGCTGATTATGGACTGAAACCTCTACAAACTGTGAGCTAAATAAACCTTTCCTCCTTTAACTTTGGGTGTTGGGTATTTTGTCTCAGCAATGAGAAAAGTAAGACACTCCCCCAGTTTCTGCCCCTGGAAATATTACCCACTTTAAGGCTCAAATTAAAACGCACCATTGAAGGCCGGGGATTTAGCGCAGTGCTTTTGCCACCTACTGCGCAAGCGCAAGGACCCGAGTTCTATCTTCGGTACCAAAAAGCAAAACAAAAAGCACCACTGAGGGCCGGGGATTTAGCTCAGTGGTTTCGCCTCCTGCTGCGCAAGCGCAAGGGCCCAAGTTCGATCCCCGGTACCAAACCAAAAAAAAAAAAAAAGCACCATTGGGTCTTCCCAGATCCCCGAAATGTCCCCCAAATCCTTAATGCCACATCATTTGTGTGCCACCCCACTGTGTCAAGAATCATCTAATTCTCCTGTATGGACTCATTGATGGTGTGTGTCCATTTTACTCCTCTCTGTGGCCCCAGTGCCTGGCAGAGTGGCTGGCATGCAGCGAGTATGCCCATCAACGCTGAAAGGACTGACAGGTGAGAGGTGAGCAGTCACTCCTCATCTTACCCAAGGGCTCTTCCCGCCCAGCCTGGGCTGGGGAATTCTTTCACCCGCCAGGATCCTGCAGGGTGGACTCCGCCACGGTAGAGGGCATCCCAGACCCCTCTCCAGCTCCGGAAGCAGGGCGGCCTGCCATGGGAAAACTACACTTCCCAGTGATCCCAGGGCAAAGCGAAAACCCTTTGGCTTTGACAGCCACCGCCACAAGTCTTTCCGCCTCCCTTGCTTGTCTGGGAGCTGTGAGTTGGGAGCTGGGAGCTGGATTATGGTGGCCTGAGCAGCCAACACAGCCGCAGGAACCTAGAGCCCCGGCTCCTTCCCACTTCCTCAGCCCCGCCAGGAGAACCGGACTGCAGCGGGCGCCACCCTGCCATGCCCGCCCCTCCCAGCCTCTAGAGGGGCCCGAGCCCGCAGTTGAGGCTGCCTGCCGACGTCCAGATGTAGCTGGGTCCCGGATCACAGCCACTGCTCTCCTCTCGTTCTCTGCGGATTTCTCTTGCCCTCTCTGCACCGCCTGGACCCGGGGGCTGGCTAAGGGGCCTGCAGGCTCTGGACTCCTGATGCCGCCAAGCCCCCTCTCCTGAGAGAAGCCACCACCACCCATACTTAGGGACAAGGCAACAGGGACGGACGTGGGCCCGAGCGAGCCCAGAAGGCCCGGGCCCACCATGGCCCCAGCTCTGCCCTGGCTCCTGCTGTGGGTGGGCTCGGGAGTGCTGCCTGCCCACGGCACCCAGCACAGCATCCGACTGCCCCTGCGCAGCGGCCTGGCAGGGGCGCCCCTGGGGCTGAGGTTGCCGCGGGAGACTGACGAGGAGCTCGGCAGGAGGGGCAGCTTCGTGGAGATGGTGGACAACCTGAGGGGCAAGTCGGGCCAGGGCTACTACGTGGAGATGACCGTGGGAAGCCCGCCACAGACGGTAAGGTGGTCAGGCGGGCTCTGGCCCCCTTCCTGCACTGCAGTGGGGAAGCAGGGTGGGAATGCAGCAGGCTGCCCACTACTAAGATGGGCAGGTCGGGGCAGCAGGAGGGACCCCCACCCAAACTATTCCTCTGGGGTCAAATTGCCGAAGTCATCACCAAAACTCCCCTTTCCCATCTCCTTTCCCCTGGCTAGCTTCCCAGTCCCAGTCCCATTGGCAGATCGCCTCCCTTCACTCCCACCCTGCCGCGTGCTCTTCAGTAAGGATTCGGAGCCAGAGAAGCACCTCAGTCTGGGCGCCTGACCTGGGGGAAGGACAGTTCATAGGGGTACCATAACAGGTGTCAGCCTCCTCTGGTGCTGGCCAAACTTGAGTCTCCCAAATCCTGTCACCCTAGCTGCTGACCACTCAATTCTCCCCTTCTCCAGCGTTTCAGGGACGCTGAGGTCCCCAGCTTCATTTCCTGAGGACCAGGAGTCCTGGCAACAGCTGGATCAGACCCTGCTTCCCACAATCTAGGCTGCCTTTAAGCACAGCGAAGTAACAGCCCTCCTGACCTCCATGCAGCTCAGGAGGGGTCCTCCTCCACCTCATCCCTCCCTTCCTCATCCTGATCACTCACTTCCTCTCGCCCCTCCCCGACCCCATGCCTCTAAGCTTGGGTCAGAAGGGAACTGAGTTGAGCCCAGGAAAAGGACAAACTATGGGAAAGGAGCCAGAGCCCCTTCTAACAGTGGGTTTCCATCCATGGTAGAAGGGCAAGGCACTGATGGAGAAAACACTCCCCACTGTTCCCATCCTTCTTGACAATCACCAAGGTACCTCAAAAGTGGCTGGTGCAGGTTGTGCCCTCCACACCCTGCACGTGGCTGTGGGAGTGTGGGCTTGAGCAGCCCTGTGCGTGGGGTCCTTGGCTGACCTCTGTGTACATCTGCCTGCTCTGTGGGTGAGTCTGGGTGTGGACATGGTACAATTCTGCATGTGCTGGTGTGTCACCTTGAATCTGATCCCTCACATCTCTGTGAGCTGCCCCCAGATCTGTGTTCATGTCCCTGACCAGAAAGCCTGTCCATGGAGAGTGTGTAAAGGTGGGAGTGTGGTGGGGTGAGGGAGGGGACAGTCACGCTTCCATGAACCACAAACCCTCACCTTCCAGTTACCTGACAGGAACCAGCCATGCCACCAAGGCCTGCTTCCCAGAATCCAAGGTCCTGCCCACCCCCTTCCTGTGCGCTATAATTTCCCCAGATGTAGTCTCCAATCTGTGTGCAGGGGCCAGACCCTGGAAGCCTGAGCAAACAAAATGCTAGGTATTGGCAGGGAGCTGGAGGCATGTGGAATCCCAAGACTTACTCTCTCATTTCTGGTGGTGATGTGCTGTGCAAACTGTGCACACATGCTGTGACATGTCACAGGACAGAGCTGAGCTGCAGAACCCACAAGGGCTTTTGAGTCAGACAGATCACCAGAGGCTCTATCTACTGCCCCCAGCTTTCTGGTTTTCCAGCTGTGTGGCTTTGGGAAAATTATATAACCTCTCTGAGGCTTTTACCTTACTTTTAAAGTGAATAAAATGAATAAAATGAGATCTGTTTTGCAAGATAATTGTGAGGATTAAATGAGACTGTGGAGGGGGAAGCATCTGGAACAATGCACTGGCCACTGAGTTGACCTGCAGTAAATATTACCTCACTTTCTCCTTAGCTGGTAAGCCCTCTGCCTCTTCTGTGCTATCCCATGGGGCAGAAAAACTTGGGTGTCTGGGTTTCTGTGTTGTGCACGTGTGAAATTAAGGGCCTAGCTGCTGTACTGCTATAATCCCGAGATACTGTACGCATCCCCCAGCCCAGCATTTGGCAGAGAGTAACTGCTCACTGTCTGTCAGTTCCATCCTCCTACTGGAAGCCAGAGAAGGGACTGGAAGTTGCCAGGCAGCCCTCGTAAAGCTGCTGTGTGGATTGTACCATGGCTCCTGAACTGGGCCTATGCCAGCCAGTCTGTGCTGTGCGACTTTGATCCTCTCCCCAGTGGTCTTCGAGAAGGCAATCCAGAACTGTGAACACGTAAAGTGAAATCTGGGGAGCACTTTCTATGTTTGTGGGCTGATCCACAAAGAGACAGAAGACATGTTTTCTGCCCATAAAGACCTAAGAGTAGAAGCGAAGGATAAGTACTCATCCAAGGTCATCAGTAGCAGTGATAGGCAAAGTGATGGTCTGCAGATCCTTCTCATCAGAACCTGTAAAACGTGTAAATACTCTGCTCCCACCCTAGACTCAAGGAGTCAGAATCTTTAGGGGTGGGAGTGAAGCTCAGCTGGTCCCAGCACCCAGAAGGAAGCTCCCCGCCTCCATCCCAGGATCCTAGGGCAGAGAAGCTGAGCCAGTCCCAGCACCTGGAAGGAAGCTCCCTCACCGCCATCCCAAGCTCCTAGGGCAAAGCTGAGCTGGTCCCAGCACCCAGAAGGAAGCTCCTAGGGCAGAGAAGGTGAGCCACGTGGGTGCCAGAAGCACCCCTCCCCTCCCCGTGAAAATGAGAAGACACAAAAACAGACTTCTGGATCATCTACAGCAACCCCAAAGGGAAACGAGATGGAACAATCTGATATTCAACCACCTGGACTCTCTGAACTGGCAACAAAAGAGGATCTGGGAAAAATGAAATCAGAAATAATTACTCAGATAACAGCCAAGATTTTGCTCATGGTACAAGACATGATTAATAAATCTAGAGAGGACACAGATAAAAAAAATAGAGGATCTGAGGTATATGATGGAATCCCAACATAGGAAACAAATGGAATCCATAAAACAGATACAAACAGATTTCCAAGAGATTAAAAACTCCTTCGAAAGTCTGTGCAGCAGAATGAACCAATGTGAGGATAGAATTTCAGATATAGAAGATAAGATTGCAATTAGTGAGGAGGAAAAGAAAAATTGCTTTAAAATTGTAAGGGAACATGAGAAATCAATCCAGCAGCTGCTAGACGATGCAAAGAAGAATAACATAAGACTGATTGGAGTCAATGAAGAAAGAGGAGAGAGTGCAGATGACATAAAAAACTGTTCACAGAAGTGATGGCAGAAAACTTCCCAAGGAGGGGAAAAGAACTTGACATACAGATAAGTGAGGCATATAGGACTCCAGCTAGCCCTAATCAAAAAAAAAAATCTACACATAGGGATATAATAGTTAGGATTCCAGAAATCCAACAGAAGAATAAAATTCTACAAGCAGTGAGAGAAAAAGAACCAAATCACATACAAGGGAAAGCCCATCAGAATGACAGCAGACTTCTCAATGCAAACCCTCAAGGCAAGAAGAACTTGGAGTGATGTATTTCAAGCCCTAAAGGAAAACAGCCTCCAACCCAGATTGATGTACCCTGCAAAACTATCTTTCAAAATTGATGGAGAAATAAGATACTTTCATGAGAAAGAGCACCTCAGGAACTTCATGAATACCAAACCGGCGCTCCAAAAAATTTTAGACAATACCCTAGGAAAAGACAATGAGGATCACAACCCCAGGAAACCCAGCAGAAGGAATCCACTGGGCGTGACAAATTAAATGCAAAGGGGGAGAATCCAACAAAAAGAAAAGGTTATGACAAGGCTTTTAAAACTTTTGACTTCATCTCCCTAATGAGTGTATAATTCAATCTTATTATTTTACTGATTAGTATTTTTCTGATTCCAGAGTTGCACACCATTCCTTGTGCTATACTGGCTATTTATCATCTTCTTATGTCTACATTTTAATTGGGTTGTCTATTAATGAGCTCTAAGAATTCTTTATATATTCTGCTTATAGGTTATATGCATTGTAAATATGGTCTGTTTAGGACTACTTTTCATTTTAATGATGTCGTTTAAAGTTCTAAATTTTGGTGGAATCTCATTTATCAATTTTTTTCTTTTATATATCATGTTTTTTGTATCCTAGGTAGTTCTTGCCTACCCTGAATTCATAAATATTTTCCCTTATAATTTCTTCTTAAAGTTTTATATTTTTAGGCTTTCTTATTTAGGTTCATAGATTCCTTCAAGTTATTTTCATGTATGGAAAAAAAGGGTTGAGGTTAATTTTTTATATATGGATACCAGGTGTTCTAGTGCCATTTGCTGAAGACACTATCTCTTCCTTGGCTCTTGAATCGAGTTTATATTCTATAAAATGCTAATGTTAAATAATCTTTCAAAACTCAGTGGACCATATATGTGTGGTTCTATTTCTAAATTCTCTGTTTTATTCCAATGATCTCTATGTCTTTCCTTACACCAACACTGCCTTGATTACTGTAGCTTTAGAAGAAGTCTTAAAATTGGGTGCTAAACATCATCCAACACTGTTTTTGTTTTTATTTTTGGCTTTTCTGGGTCCTTTGTCCTCCTACATAACTTTGAAATTTCAATATCCAGTTCTTCATTTATAGCAAGTATACACAGACCTGAATTTTTATATATACCTTGTGTTTTCTAATCCTGCTAAATTCAAGTATAAGTTCTAGGGGCTCCTAGAGATTTCTTAGTATTTTCTCTGTAGATGATCATTTCATCTACATATAAAGATTTTGCTTCTGCCGTGCCAATCCTATCCTAGTTGTGTCATTTTATTGCCAGACTATTTTGGTGGGGACTAGGTTTCAAAGTTTAATGGACAGATAAAGAGTAATCATATCTGCCTTTGTTCCCCACCTTAAGGAGAAAGCATTGTATCTTCTCCATTCATACAAGGTGTTCTCACTGGAAGTATGGAGTACATGTCTTTTTTTTGTGTGTGTGGTACCGGAGATCAAACTCAGGTCCTTGCGCTTGCAAGGCAGGTGACGCTTGCGAGGCAGGTGACGGAACCACTGGGCTAAATCCCCAGCCCATGGAGTATATGTCTTTAATTTGTTGAGAAGGTTCTGTTCTACTTCTAGTCTCCTGATAGCTTTTACCATGAACAGCTGTTGAATTTAGTCCAATACTTTTTCTCCAACTAGTGACAGGATCATATGGCTTTTTCCTTTCCTCTGTTAAAATGATGACTTCTGGGGGTGGATCTTCCAATGCTGAACCAACGCTGCCATCCCTATAACAAAACCACTTTCTACATCCTGCCAGATCTGACTTCTAATAGTTTGTTTTGTTAAACAAATTTCTATCTATGTTCATACTTTTTTCTTCTATTATCTTTATCCAATTTTAGGATTACCACAATGTTGAGTTCCTAAAATGAGGGGAGAAGTGTTCCTTCTTTTTTCTGCTTTAATTGTTTGATATAATTTATCAGTTAAAATGTTTATGAGCCTGCTATTGTCATACAGGTAGGTTTTCAAGCTAGGAATATACTTTCTTTAATAGGTGCTATTCAAATTTTATATTTCCTCCAGAGTTAGTTTCATTAATTTGTCTTCTAAGTTACTTCTTAGAAGTTGTCAAATTTATTTCAAAAGAGATTTTTGTAATATGCTTTCTATATCCTTTTAAATTCTGTAAAAGCTGTGGTAATGTCTCCTAGATCTTAATATTGTAATTTTAAAAATGTATAACTGATATTGTGTAACAGGAAGAAAAGGTCTAAAAGAGCAGGGGAATTGGGAGGGGTAGGGGAAGGGAATAAAGGGAAAGGAAAAAATATGAGAAGAGGAAAAAAATGGAAACAAGGTCTTTGCCAATAGGCAAGGGTGGAGAGGGTGAAGGGAGGGCAAGGGAAGGGGAAAAAAATAAGAACCAAGAGACTCATGTAATGGTACAAGATCCCAATGACGAATGTAACTGTATTTTGTACCTAAAATGTACCAATAAAGTTAATGGGGAAAAAAAAACTCTTTAGGGGTGGGACCCAGCCATTTGTATCTCAAGCTTGAGAAGCACTGATCTGTGGGAGTACAAAGAATGAGGTTTAAGTGTTGAGGGCCATGAATTAATCAGGTAGGCTACTTGGAGGAGGTATTCCCTGAACATGTTCTTGAAGGATGCATAGGAGTGAAAGGCCATTCTCTGTGAGGAAATGGCACCTATCCCAGTGCACTGTAATTGTACCTTATTTGTCTGTCCATGCCTGCTCCTTCCCATCCTACTTGCTTAGCCTAGGAGAGGGAATGAGAGAATGAGTTATATGTCTTTAGGCTTATGCATGTTTATTCAGGACACAAGAGAAAGCTCAGAGCAGTTATTATTACAGGTTTGTGCTGAGACCAGATAAATTTGGGTAAATATGATAAAATCAAATTACTGAAAGCTTTAAATGTGAAGCTGTAAGGTTTTAGATTTTGGTCTTCAGCTATTAGGGGAAAACTGAGTTCATTTGTGCAGAGGAATGACACAGAAAAAGCAATCTTTTAGGAAGAAACATCTAAATTTTAGAAAGGGACCGATATAGAAGCGGCAGGAGGCTCTGCCACAATTGCCCAGGTGCTAGATGGTGTGACAAGGACAGCGTAAGACTATAAGACGTTAAAGGTAACAAAAGACCAGAATGCCAGCAACACTGTCAGGCACATGGGCAGGACTTGTGACATTGGTGTAGGGTATGGAGAAGGTACCGAGGTGATTTTGAGATTCCAATCTGGGGAGATTTGGAAGATAACAAGAGTATTTATGGGAATAGGAAAATTGGCAGCAGGGCATGGTTTAGTAGTGCTGCTACACTATAAACTTGTGTTTATTATTGGAATATATACAAAGTTTCTTTTATACATTCTATAGGTACTATTTTATTGTTTACAGAAATTCCTGCAATATTATTCAGAGCTTCCAGCACAAGAAATGAGGTTTGAGGGCTGGGGATTTAGCTCAGTGGCACCGCGCCTGCCTTATAAGCACAAGGTCCTGAGTTCAATCTCCAGTACCAAAAAAAGAGAAAAAAGAGTTCTCAGCCATAAAGAACGAGAAACTAGAGTCATTTATAGCTAAATGGATGCACATTGAGGCCATAATCTTAAGTGAAATAAATAGGACACACATGTGTAAATACCGAATAGTTTCTCTAGTATGAGAAACTGAAAGTGTAAATAAGGATTAAAACGAATAATTGATAATTTGAAATAGGAAGAAAAGGTCTAAAGGGGTAGGGGAAGTGGGAGGGGAAGGGGAAAGGAAAGAAGGGAAAGAAAAAATTATGAAAAAAGAAAAAAATGGAAACAAAGTCTATGTAAATAGGGAAGGGTGGAGGGGGTGAAGGGCACACAGGTAATGGGGAAAAAATAAGAACCAAGATACATCATGTACAGGTACAAGCACCCAATGATAAATGTAAATGTATTGTATACCTAAAATGTACCAACAAAAGAATTTAAGCAAAAAAAAAAAAAACAAATAACAATGGGGAAATCTAAGTAAGATTAATGAACTGTGTCAAGGTCAATATCTTGGTTATGATATTGTAGTATAGTTTTTGATGACATGTTAATTTAAAGTAAACCATGTAAAGGGAAAAAAAGAGAGAAAAAAAGAAAAAGAAATGGGGTTTAAAAGGTTAAACAATTGGTCAGTGGCAGGCAGGTAAACTGAAACTCTGTCTCACTCCTTGTTCTCCCTATTATGCCATTGTCTTGGGGGAGAAGGGTTTATTATGAGCATTCCTCTTCCATTCCCTGTAATGCTCACTTATATCTCCCATACCACATGTATCATAATGTTATAACTGTTTATTTCCTTCATGAAACTTTATGCTCTTAAGGCTGGGGGTATAGCTCAGTGGTAGAACACTTGTCTGGCATACACAAGGACCTGGGTTTCATCCTCAATATTGAAAAATAAAGCTCTCGAAGGAACTCTTTTTAATTTTATTTATTTTGCAATATCTTATTTCTCCTATATTCTAATGTCTATGACAGTGGTGGTACACACCTGTGATCCTAGCACTCTGGGAGGCTGAGATAGGAGGATTGCCACAAGTTTGAGGCCAGCCTGAGCACTCATTTTGATGATTTTGGGGGGTGGGGTACAGGGGATCAAATTTGAGACCTTGTGCTTGTGAGGCAGGCAGTGGCACCACTGAGCTAAATCCCTGGCCCTCTGGGCACTTATTTAGAAAGACTCTCTTGTAAAATAAAAAAAATAAAGGACTGGGGATGTAGCTCAGTGCAAAGACTCTAGATTCCATCTGTAGTAGAGAGAGAGAGAGAGAGAAAGAGAGAGAGAGAGAGAGAGGAGTCAGGGAGTCATCATCTCATTATGATAGTATAAGCATCACTGATTAGACAGGATAATAATTTGATAGGAGTGAAATTTGGTGATAGTCAATTAAGTGTAACATATTTATTGAGGAGCTTATGTGCAGAAGAGAAAAAGAAGGGTATATTCTCAGCTGTTGGAAAGCTCATGATTCAGTATGAGACAGACATAAATATACAAGACCAGGGCTAGGGTGTGACCCAGTGGTAGAGCACTTGCCCCAGAATTACCCCACTACACACACACACACACACACACTTTTTTTTTTCTTCTTCTCCAAATGCTTTTTGCACAAATGGAAGAATAGGGGATCTTAGAAATGCAAAGGGGCTCCTGACTGGGCATTAGGGGAGTGGTACTTCAGAGGGAGATGCATGAACTATGGTGAGAAGTCAGAAGCTTTGGTAGGGATGCTGAGGGGCTGAGTGGAGCCTGAGTGGACACAGTCCTGAGTCCTAATAAGTACATGGGAAGAGGGATAGTGTAGTCTAATTTTCCTAATTTTAGGAAAGCAAGTTCAGTGTGGAGGAGGACTTGAATAGTCTAGTGCAGTGGGTGTCTGCTGGGATACAGAGCACTGAAGGAAGCCAGTGTCAGTGAAGGTAGAAAGGACAAATGGTCTTCAGGGTTCCTGCATTCACACAGCAATTCCTTCTCTGCCCCAATGAGATTTAAGAGATGAGAGAGGGAAAAAGAGTTTGCTTTCTTGTGCTTTACCTCTCTGACTTTGTGTCAGAAACACAGTGAAGGGGACAAGGTTTTAAAGCACAATATGGTTTAACAAATTCCACATAATTTTTTTTGCTTTAATTATGCCTTTATGGAAATGAAGAAATTAAGTCCCCCCATTGTCCAAAAGGGTTTTCAAACTGTACTTTGCAGTGTTCTCTAAAGTGAACTCAAAGGTAAAGGAGAAAGTTCAGGGAAAGATTAGCAAACAAAAACCTTCTTGTCACCTAGCTGTCTACTCACCTACCTGCCCCAAATCTACTAACCCTCCCAGAATAACTGGTTTTATTATTTTTATACAGTGGATTTGGGGTTATATTTTATTTTAAAAGAGTTTTTATACTAAAAAAGATAAAAATCTTTGAACTCAAAGAACCTCTCTTCAAATTGAACAAAGGAGGCAAGACCCCAGCTGGCTACCCAATCCTCATGATCATGACTGGTTCTCCTGGGCTGTTTCAGGTGGCACACAGGCCTTTCCTAGACCCCTTCTACACTGCACACTCTCTGCCTCCTCGGTTCAGTAAAGATGAGCTTATTTGGGAGTGGAGGAGGCTTGAAGAAGATAGTACCCTCTCCCTGTGGTAGAGGGTCAAGAGCCCTACTTGAGCATGTTCACTCAATAAAGAGCAAAGCAGAAATTCTGGTTGGAAATCCAGAAAGAGGAACGTCTTCAGGGAAGCCTCCATAAATTCTCTCTGCTGAGAGCCATCTCCCTTGCGTGCCTGGGCAGTGGTGAGTTCTGGGAAGAGGCCAGACATTGTCCTGGTTCTGGAACTACACTGAGATTCTTCTAGCAGGATGGTCCCAGAGGCTGGAAAGCCTTTATTGATGCCTTATCTTAGGCATCCTAAGAGGGGAGAGCTAGGTGTTCTGAGGAGAATGCAGAATCACTAGTGCTAGTGGGTCCTGACGCAGTGAGTGGAGATGCCTAACTGCTTTCCTCACAGATTTAAAAACCCATGGAGCAAGCTGGGTGAACTATACTTCTGCCATACCTACTTGTCCTCTTTCTCAAATCTGAGCTGTTGTTACCCTGTGGATACCTTCTCTGCTGCCCACTGTAGCTCTACTGCATCAAGGCTGAAGATCTCCTTACTTAGCCTCTCAATGTCATGAACACCACCACTTACTCCTTTCCAGTGCCTGTGAAGACTTTGCCAAGGAGTGAGCTCTAGAATTTCCCAGTGGCTGCAGCAAAGAAGCCTGGGCGCTGAGCATGACCCAGGGGCCATGAAGGGAAATACAGCATGTGTCAGAGATTGGGTTCATTTTCCACTGAGGACAGACCAGAAGATTAAAACCACCATAACCTGTGTGTGGGACAAGGTTAGACAACAGGAAAGACTGACAATGAGAAGCAGGTAACTCACAGCTGTTGTGATACCTTGTAGAGCAAGGTTTTTCCTGATGATTTCTGTAGAGGCTGAAGGTATACGATAGGCCTCAAGAGCCCACACAAGGACTCAGGGTGTATGTAGCTCAGTGGTACAGCACATGGTTAGTATGCATGAAGCCCCAAGTTCAATTCCCAGCACACTCCCCTTCCCAAAAGTTTGAAAGCCATTATCTTAGATCTGTCTACATTCATCATTTCATTGAACTAGGAAGTACTGATAAGTTCTAGTTGAGCTTGGCTGGACACTGGGGAGAAAGAGCATTCCTGGCCAAAGAGGGACGTGCACCCTAGAAGTCTGATTTGGGGTGACCTAGCCACCTTGGGATTCCTTTAAAACCCAGCCTGAGGTAGGGTAAGTGGTGCTACCAGATACCCATTATGAGCTACTGACTGGAGAACAAAGTGGAAGGCAGGAGATATGCTTGGGGAAGAGTCTATTTGTGTAGAATCAACTGATTTATTCAAGGTGGAGGGAACCTGGACAGGACCCAGTTGCTGGACTCACTTTGAGGCAGGAGCTGTTGGCCCTAAGCCACCCCCAGCTGCTGACTTTAGGATCCTTGTGTCCGTCCTTGCCCCTCTCCCAGCCTGGGGCAAGCTCAGGTCTGAGCATATTAGGAAAGCAGACGAATCTGACTTAGACCACTCTGGGACCACAGAACCCTGGAGCCACCACAATGCCTCTAAGAACCAAAGGCTCCCCAGTGGACATTCAGTTAATGTGCCATGATTTGCCAGGCATCAGTTGTCATGGTCACTGTGCTCAGTGATCATGTACAACACCAGGTTGAGGATCACCCCTGCAGAGACCCTGGGGCTGAGAATTAAGAGCAGGAGTCTGTAGGATCACAGGGAACCAAGAGCAGGATGAGGCAATTACTCTTAGCTAAAAAAAAAAAAAAAAAAAAAAAAATCAGGGCTGGGGAATTTAGCTCAGTGGTTCTGCCGCCTGCTTCCCAAGTGTAAGGTCCCGTGTTCAATCCCTGGTACCAAAAAAAAAAAAAATCAGTGTGGAGCACCTACTTGGGAACCTACAGGATGATTAGGAGATAAGGTTACAAAGGCACCCCACCATTACAGAGCTCATAGTATGTGGGACAAACAGACATTAAATCAATGATTAAAGATTAGGTGATTATTAACTAGAAAAGCCCAAACAGGGGCTACTGAGGACCTGCACAAAAAGGAACCTAATATCAGCTTGAGCATCAGGGTAAGACCTTAGGGGCAGGATGTTTGTGACTTGACAGTTGAAAGGGAGTTAGGCAACACAGCAAGAGAACACGCTGGGCAAAGGAAGGGGTATATGCAATGGTGGGCAGCTGAGATCATCATGCCACTGGGAAACTTCACAAGACACGCAGTGAGGAAGGGAGAGAATGGCAAGAGATGTTTGCTGGAGTTGATGTATGGTTGATCAGATACTCCCAGGGTCAGGGGTCCTGAGATTTAATTCAAATTATATCAGTTATCTGATATTGGGTAACAAACTATGCCAAAATATAGTGGCTCAAACAACAGTCATTTTTAGGATTCTGTGGGTTGGCTTGTGGTTCTTCTACAAGTCTTACTTGGGCTAACTCTTATAGCTGCAGTCAGGTGGCATGACAGCTGGGGGCTGGACAATCCACGCCTGCTAGGCCTCTGGCTCCGTGAAGTCCTTCACAGAAGGACTGAGCTGCTTTACACAGAACCTCAGGGCAGGATTCCAAAAGGGCAATCCCCAGGCCTCCTGATGTCATGTTGGCCAAATCAAGTCACATGGCTGAACTCAGTGTCAATGTCAGGGGCTCTGGCAAGGGTATGGATACAGGTGTGTATGACTCATCAGTGTGACAATCTACCACATACTTCCTTTCCAAATGGGAGACACAGGAAGGTCAAGGAGATGAAAGACCACAATTGAGGGATGGTCAGGACCAATGGATTCTTGTCCTAGCTTTATTGCTTATTATGTAAGATGGGTCAAGTTTCTTACTCTGTCTGTTTCCTTCTCTGTAAAATGGAAGGCTTCTATATCTCAGCTTGAGCTAAAAGGATCCTTACACAAGAATATAGAATATAGAGCTTTTCCCCTCATTGACTGAGAGGCCTATACAGAAGGAAATAGACTTCTTTACTAGGAATATTGGGGAGGTAAAGCCCTTGCTGCCAGAGGCTTGTTAAAAAGGTTTTGAGGTGTTTGCTGTTTTTGTGGTGTTGGGTATGGAACCCAGGATCTTATGCATGCCAGGCAAGAGCTCTGTCACTGATCTACATGCCCAGACTCAGTTATGGGTTCTTAACAATTACAGATTGTTGGGCCGGGTATTTAGCTCAGTGGTTCTGCTGCCTGACTCACAAGCGGAAGGACCTGAGTTTGATCCCCGGTATGCCCCCTGCAAAAAAACAATTATAGATTGTTCAAGATGGGAAAGAGCCCTGTCTCTCCAGGCCAGTGGACAGATGCCTCCTGAAGGCTTTTTTCATCTATAAGAATCTCAGCTATCGCTGCTGGAAAGAGCTGGGGTCAAGACTGGTGGCATTTAGAGAACAAAGGGCTCACACTAAGTTTACCAGCTCCTTATCTATCTCATCATCCCAGATTATTCCTGAGTGTGAGCAAATTGAGCAGGTGTGCCTCTCCCTATGGGGCTTGTTAGCACTCCCCTTGAAGCTGCCTCCCGTCCAAGGTCCCCAGGGGCACATTTGTTTATTAAAGGATTGGCACTGACCTAGACCTGACCCCAGGTTACAGCCCTTGGGCATCTGACTCCTGAGTCTGCCTAGGCCCAGGAACAAAGAAGATGGCTTCAGCATCAGACTGCCCAAACCTGAGGAAGCCCCTTTTGAGCTCAGGTTGAAGAGTGGAGGGGATGAGTAGACAAGACTGCAAGTAAAAGGAGGATGGTCCAGCCAGAGGGAGTGGCCAGGGCCGCAGCCTGCAGGGAAGGCCCAATGCTGATAAGTGAGGAATTGATAAGGAATCTTTGGGGCTGGTGGGCACAGGGCTCAGGGAAATAGAAGACAAGCATAGGCTGGGTATTCAGGTAGGCCAGACTGTGAAAGCCCTGTAGGAAAAGTTAAAAGCTGTAAGTTTTCATTTTAAGAACAAAATGAAACCACTGACAGAAGGGTACTGTGGTCAAGTCTGCACTTTAAAAAGATCACTCCAGCTACAGCACAGAAAACAGATGACAGAGGTCAAGGGTAGATTGCCAAGACCAGCTGAGAAGCCACAACAATACTCCAGGGTGCGAGGATGCCAGCTAGGCTGAGGTAGCAACGGAGATCACAAGGAATGAACACACTCAAGAGTGTTGAAGGAGGTTAATTGGATGTCACTGGTTGGTGCACTGGAAAGAAATAGAAGAGGGCTGGGGATTTAGCTCAGTGGTTAGGAAGTCTGTGAAGTTTCCTCCTTATAGAACAGCTGGATGGTGACACCATTCACTGATAGAGGGACCCCTGGGAGACAACCAGATGGACAGGACTTCATAAGGTCAGCTTTCGACATCCTGGATTTGAGTTATCTTTGAGGCAGTTCAGTATGTGTGTCTGGAGCTCAAAGAGGCAGAAAGGGGCCAGTGTGAACAGCTTCATGATCTTGGGTTCCAGGTGAGATGTGTAGGGAGAGAGGAGGTGGCCCAAGTCCAAGCCTAGATGTGAGCCTGTGAAGGAGAAAGGAGAGGACCTGAGAACTGATATGAAAAATCTCTTTTGTATTTGGTGACATAAAATCTTTGGTAATTGTAGTAAGAGTTGTTTGATAGTGGTGGGATGAGGCAACCCTAGTTTTAGAATGGATTGAGGAATGAGTGGGAGGTGAAGAAATGAAGACAGCTTGGCTGAGATCTTGGTTGTGAAGGGAGAAGAGAGAGAGAAGATAGCTGGAGGCGGGTGTGAGATGGAGGAAGTTTTTGTTGTTTTTTAATGAAGAGACTCAAGCATTTGTAAATGCCAGTGGGAAGAATCCAGATTTGATGGTGCTGGGGAGGAGGGGTGGGTGAGAAGAGGCAGGATGCTTGGATCTACCTGAGAGAAAAGGGATCATGAATAGGATTAAGTGTCAGAGAAGGGAGAAGACAGGGATGAGAGAAAGGATGGGCTGTGGATTGGCACGATTGGTTGTGGGAGAGGAGAGTGGTGGCATTTAATAGCCCATCTTATGAACTAAAAGGTGAGGCTTCCACCACTTATTTCCTTTCTTAGGCTACCCCTAATGGGCCTGTTCCATAATGAGTGTGGTAATTCAGTACTCCTGTCTCAGCCCCACCTTTGAAAGGCCTCTGCAGAGCAGGAAGGCAGAGGAGCTGCCCAGGAGCTCAGGTAGCAGTGCTGAAGGACAATACCAGAAATCACTTCTCAGCAGCAGGACAACATGCAAAGGGCAAACAAACATTTGCTGTGGAGGGAATGAATCTCAATTGTTTATTTTGGTTTCCCATTTTTTTGTGGAGGATGAAGAGGGGCGAGCAGAGAGCAGGAGGAACCTGAAATCCTGAGATGGGGATGGGTGCAAGTGACAGGAGTGAGTGGGGCCTTCCTTCCTGGGCTTGGCCTCCTTTGAGGTAGAGGGGGAGAATGTTCTCAGTAGAAAGAGAAAGAGGGCCGGGGATTTAGCTCATTGGTTTTGCCGCCTGCTGCAGAAGCACAAGGACCCGAGTTCGATCCCTGGTACCAAAAAAAAAAAAGAGAGAAAGGCTGGGCCAGAAGGGCAACAAGAGTACCCAGGGCCTCCTGGCTGGGAGGGAGCCGCCTGCAGAGAAGAGAGGAGGGGAATGGGGCAGCAGGAGGGGGCTTCGACTATAGAGGTCCCCAGATAAAGCTCATTTCAGTGTAAAAAAGTAGCCCCTCCGTTGCACAGGCTACAGGGATGGTGTTAAGAAGACCTTCTGTCTTTGGAGTTCAGGCATATGTAATACGAGGCTCTCCGCCAGTGCTGGGAACTAAGTCCTGGGATCTGGGCGGGGGTGGGTAGGTGAAGCTTTTTTTTTTTAATCATTAACCTGGTTGATTGAAATCTGAACGGTGGAGCCTCCCAGCTCTATTGATTTTCTCTGAAAGCCCAGCAGCTAGAGCGGGTGGCTGCCCAGAGACCAGGGAGAGGAAAAGGTAAGGGTAGAGGAAAGGGGGCAGGGAGGGAAATGGGAAGCCAGCCAGGAGCCTGGGGCTGGAGAGGAGGAAGGAGGCAGGGTTGGAGGGTCAGAAGGTGCAGAGGGATCTTTGGGGACAGGAGCGAGGTCAGAAAGCCTCAGCAGAGAAGTCAGCCCAGCCACAGAGGCACCACTGAAAGCAGAGAAGAGCCAGAGAGGATCTGGCAGAGCACAAAATCAAAGCTCAGAGAAGCACGGTGACCTGCTCAAGGTGATAGGGTCAGAGCCTGCACCAAACCCAAGCTCAGCTGACTTTACTGCAGTGAGGAAAAAGGACACAGAAATGAAGGCATTAAAGTCAGTAGAAAAGCTGAGATGGAGGATGTAGAAAGTTGGTAAGAAGGGAGATTTGATTTACAGATCACCATGTCCTCTGCCTTCTTTTTGTTCATAAGAGTGTAGCAGACACAAAACCATGGCTCTGTTCTGAGGGAGAGATCAAGCCATCAGTTGTTACTGAATTAGGCCTGCTGTGCCCTGTGCACAGTGTGCCAATCACTGAAGCAGTAAGTTTTGCCAAAGAAAAGTTATCCATTAGGCAGTTAAAGGTGAGGATGGGGAGACCCCAGACTCAAATCTGCCTCCCGGAGGACAAATTTTAGGAATATTTATAGGGTCAAAAAATAGGGTTGCTGTCGTTCGCATCTGGAATTTCCTGTAGAAGCCCATATGTGAACAACTTGGTTCTTAGTTCGGTGGTTTGGGAGAGAGATGGTGGAACCTTTAAGAGGTTGAACCTAGTGGGAAGAAATCATGTCCCTGGCGTGTGCCTGGAAGGTTAATATTGGGACCTGACTTCTTTCTTTGCTTCTGGCTGCTGTAAAGTGACCAGTCTCCTCAACTACACATTCCCAACATGATGTACTATGCTGTTGAAGGCCCATTGCAATGTGGCCAAGCAACCTCTAAAACTGTGAACCAAAATAAACCTTTTCAACTTTTAAGTTGGTTTTCTCAGGTATGTTTTTTTTACAGCTGTGGAAAGCTTACTAACACAAGGCATGGGAAAAGGTGATTAGAAGCAGGGAAAGAGGAAGTAATCAGTGGTCTCCATGTGTGTAGTCAAACTTCATGGTTCTTTATAGAAAGCATGTTCAGAAAATGGCAGCATTAGTAAGATTCATGGATGGAGTTTTTGGCCTGCTAATGTCAAAAGGTCATACACAAGTACCGTATACTTGTGAAGGCCCAAGGGCCGGGGATTTAGCTCAGTGGTTTCGACGCCTGCTCCACAAGTGCAAGGACTCAAGTTCGATCCCTGGTACCAAAAAAATAAATAAATAAACAAAAATTTAAAAATAAAAAAAGAATATGTTCTTTGGTTTTTGAACTTTAGGTGGGGGGACAATGGCTGAAGCCTCTTAAGAGAAGGGAAATTCTGTAGTTTGGGTTTTGGTTGTTTTGGGAGTTTTTTGGTGCTGGGGGCTTAAACCCAGGGCTTCACACATGCTAGGCAAGCACTGTGTCACTAAGCTATACCCAGAGCCACAAGGGGGAAAAATGATTAATATTCTTATGGGGACTGGGTTATAAGAGGAGGAAGAGGAAAAAGGTAGAAGAGATTCTAGGAAAAGGAGTTAACAGCAAGGAACACAGAGAAAACGCCTATTCACTTAGCCAAAACCAGGGCCCTGACAATTGGGTTTCACCAGGATATCACAGGGCTCCTGCCTCCTCATTATTTCTGACAGTAAGACACATAGGTCTGTGTAACTCTGAGAGAGAAGGGGAGCCACATTCTGGTGGGCAGAGGACAAACATATCCATGGGGACTGATGTGCCGTCCTGTTCCCCACAACTCCCCCTTGTTAGTGCCAGCTCCTGTCTGAGCTGCAGGGGGATACACTAGTCCTTCCAGGGAGAAACATAAAAGGAAGGGAAGAGGCTGACTCTGAAGACAGAATTGGTTGGGTGCACAAAGAGAAAAGCCATCTGATGGTACAGAGAAATGGGAACGGTGACCACAACACACACACACCTCTGATGTCATAAAAAATGTTAGGATTTTCAGATAGAAAGTCTCTGAGGCCGTGTTGTTACTGGGCACTTAGGTTCATATGTTCAGGTTTATCCACTTGCCGCCAACCAAATCAAAGGAGACCATATATTACATTTGGGTAGAAAGGAGAAGGGATTTATTCAAAGCTAGCTCCCAGGAGATGGACCAGCCCAATTGCCTCAAATCACCATCTCACCATATACAGGTGTACTGAGGTCTCCTATAACAGGGAAGAGTGGGTGAAGGAATACAAGGTAACAACAGACATTTTCAGGCTAATTCCATCTCTTCCTCTCCCTCCCTCAGACCCAGACCACTCTCTCCCTTGCCTAAGGGAATAAAATTGAGCATTACTTCCTGGTGCAGATCTGCATGCTTTGTCTATTCCTCTGGGGGTCCGGGGTGAGAGGTGTGTGGGGGTTATGCCCTAGGCCTAAGGAAGTTTGGAAGCAACTTGACTCCAAAGGAAAAAAAAATCTAACTTTTAAAGCTCCATTTTGCAGTGCCAGTTAGTGTGGAGAGTGCTGTAGGACTCCAAATTTCTGAGGTTATGGCACTAGTGAGTGGCAACCTGGCTGGTCCTGGGTCATGGAAGCAGACCCTGGACATTCCAATGGGAGACTGGCTACGGTGTGAGGGACCCTCGGCTGCTAAGTGCAGAAGTGCCTAAGTCGTCTTTTTCTGCTTTCTCTGACAGCTCAACATCCTGGTGGACACAGGCAGCAGTAACTTTGCAGTGGGGGCTGCCCCCCACCCTTTCCTGCATCGCTACTACCAAAGGCAGCGGTGAGTCCTGGGAGGGTTGGGGTGGGGAGGGATCCAAGGAGAGTTGGGAAGGGCACAGGAAGGAGAAAGGCCTGGTCGGTCCTCAGGTCCATTCTCCCATGGGGAAAGGGAAGAGAAAAGGAGAGTGACCAGGAAAGGAGGGTGAAGAGGGGGTATTTGAGAGCCATACTATGGGAAAGGGTAAATTGAAGCACAGCTTCCATGAAAGGGATGAAGCCTCTGGCTCCCAGTGCCATCTCCACAGCTCATTTTCTACCTAAATGGAGAAGTGAGGGCACTTCACCCACATGCCCTCAGTGCTTGCTGTTTTCTAATAGCAGCCAGGGGTAAGCCAACCAGGCTGTATCCATAACTCTTTTGCTGTGTCCTCATCCTGGAGCCACTCCAGATGGCTGTGCATGGTCCAAGGACATGAAGGAAAGAACCTTCTATAATCCCCACTGCCTGGACCCGTATCAGGGATTGAAAGCTAAACAATGTCTTCCCTGCATTAGCCCAAGTGCCACCAGCTGGGTTTAGCTTACTGGTGAAAGGGAGAGTTGGAACTGAGTTTTTAGGTGAGAGCTAGTGAGGGGTGGTCTGGAAGCCCTCTTAGCATAAAAGCAGGATGAGGAAGTGGTGAGAAGACATTTAATACCTGAGTTGTCTTGTGTGTGAGTAATTGTATCCTAACTTTGGACTACTAGGCAGGTACAAACCCCACCCCCTTTCCTGACTTCTTTCCCCCCCCTCCCGCCAACATCCATTCTGAAGAAACAGAAAGTGGGGTACAGGTAGGATCAGTGTAAGAGCATTCATTCACAGTCTTTGTCCCAGTTCTATCACTGCTCCGGTCAAACCTTGGTTAGTGGCGTGATAAACAGAAATGGGGCACCAACACTTTGATGAGTGTGCTTTGCCAAGTGGTGTGCACTACCCACCTGCTCTACTGAGATACTTACGCAAATTTCTCTAGCAAAACTTGCTGCAGAGCTTTCACATTCACCCTGCCTGGAACCTTCTCCACCACTCAGATGGTACCACCAGGTCCCAAGGCAGCTAGAGTGTCAATGGCTCCTTTTCTCTGGGAGCTTTTTGCAATACAGAGGAGGAAGAGATGCTGGCTAGCTGTCCCCACAGAAGCAGCAAGCACAATGCACAAAGCCTAGCTTGTTCTTCACAGGCCTGAGCTCCAGATCTAGGAATGTGAGCTCTGCAGACAGGAGAGTGAGCCCCAGTGAGCTCCCCTCATCTGTTTGTAAGGAAGGTCTTATTACATTCTGTTCTGGAAAGTGGGTTTAAGAGATGTTCTCCAGAGCAGCCTGAAAGCAGACTTTCAGGATGCCCCTGAGCTAGGTGGCATTTGAGAGTATGTTTGATCCTGGGACTCCATACCAGCTGTCATGTTTATGCATCCAGAT
Source organism: Heterocephalus glaber (assembly GCF_053883595.1). Taxonomy (NCBI): domain Eukaryota; kingdom Metazoa; phylum Chordata; class Mammalia; order Rodentia; family Bathyergidae; genus Heterocephalus; species Heterocephalus glaber. The sequence continues at coordinate 33,221,179 of NW_028258294.1, read as the reverse complement.
CTTTGCCTCCTTTCCACAGATCCAGCACGTATCGGGACCTCCGGAAGGGCGTGTATGTGCCCTACACCCAGGGCAAGTGGGAAGGGGAGCTGGGCACCGACCTGGTGAGCATTCCTCATGGTCCCAACGTCACTGTACGTGCGAACATCGCTGCCATCACTGAATCAGACAAGTTCTTCATCAATGGCTCCAACTGGGAGGGCATCCTGGGGCTGGCCTATGCTGAGATCGCCAGGGTGAGAGGAACAAGGCTGGCCCTATACGCTGTGTCTACACATTGCACACTGCATGCTACACAGGGAAGGAGTTAAGGGGAAGGCAGGGAGAAAATGGACTAAGGGAGGGAAACACATCAGTTTGAAGGGTTATTCACATTCAGGGGCAGGGTGGTAGTCTGCACTTTAATCCTTTGAGAAGGCAGAACTACAGTGAAAGCAGCTATGACAGGTACAGGAAAAGGCAGTGTTTTCTACGGACCCTAAGATCTTTTGTTTTTTTGTTTTTTGTTTTGAGACAGTGTATTGCTATGTAGTTGAAGCTGGCCTCCAACTCACAGCAATAACCCTGCCTCAGCCTCCAGAGTTCTGGGATTACAGGTGTGCTTTACCACACCCAGCTTAAATTTTTTGTTTTTATTTTGTTTTGGTGTGTGTGTGTGTGTGTGTGTGTGTATCCTAAGATATTTAAGAGAGGCTCTCATAAACCTGAAGCAGGTTGGGCATATGGGAATAAAATGCTCCTATGGCTCTGTGGGCCATACTTCCCTGTTTGCATGGCCACTGTCTCTTGCTAGCCCTCTCTACCAGAACTTATTAACTCAAGATGGTGATTCTGAAGGAACATCCCAAAATTTTTGCTTTTTCCTTCCAGTGTAGGTAGGAAGCTAGCCTCTGTCCAGCAGGACCCTCCATGTGAAGATTTACTCCTTGTCTCTTTCTGCCACAGCCTGATGACTCACTGGAGCCTTTCTTTGACTCCTTGGTGAAGCAGACCCACGTTCCAAATCTCTTCTCCCTGCAGCTCTGTGGTGCAGGCTTCCCCCTCAACCAGTCTGAGGCTGTGGCCTCTGTTGGAGGGAGCATGGTAAGTAGAGCTTTAGAAGAGTGGAGAACCAGGGACTAGAAGAGACATGGGTGCCATCTACCCACCCCCTTAGGGCAACAACGTGGTATTGGCTCTACTACTTCAAATCAAGAGAAACCTTTTTATAGTCCCCATTCCTACTTTTGTTTTCCATTCTTCTCTTCCTTATGTTATTCCTTAACAGGACTTCAGGGAATCTATGGTAAACTTCCAAAGGATCAGAAATGAGTAGGAACCATTTCAAAGGAAATGAAAATAAGACCTATTGAATTAAGATTATTCAGTCTAATAGAAGGCAGAGATATCAACAGTTTAAGTATTTATTCATTAATTAGGACAATGGTGAATGGATCTCCAACAAGCAGAGATAATAAAATTTGGAAGCAATAATCAATTTGTTCAACATTTATTTGCCAGTTTAGGTTTAAATAACTTTGTGTCAAGGGCTGATTCTGAAACAAATAATTAAGATCCTAGAAAGTCTTTTCTCCTGAACACACTTCGAGACAATAAATCACTTTGGGACATGATTGATTAGAAGCAGGAAGATGAAAAAAGTTACACGTAGAGGGCTTTGCCACCCCAAGATGTGACTGATCTGTCTGTCTTTGTGACTTTTTCTTCTCCTGTGCCGGCACATGGGTGCCTATCTCCTTCTCTCTTAGATCATTGGGGGTATCGATCACTCACTATATACAGGCAGTCTCTGGTACACACCCATCCGACGGGAGTGGTATTATGAGGTGATCATTGTGCGGGTAGAGATCAATGGACAAGATCTGAAGATGGACTGCAAGGAGGTAATAAAACCAAGGGGGAGCCAAGAAGAGAAAAGGGGGTAGATACCAAAGTATAAGGGGAGACCTCACATTGTGAGGTTGGGAGGATGAGGCCGAAGAACAGTATAGGACTGTGGAGAGGGTGGGGGCTGGGCTCAGAGGTCAGCTTAAGGGTCGCAGAGCAGGACCTGCCGTTAGGAACCAGGAACTGACAGAGTACTTTCACAGGGACCATGGGCTTATATAGTAAAGTGAATGGGGAAAAAAACCAAAACAAAACGTGGAACTAGCTCTTGTCTGGACTCTAGTCATTCATTGCCTGGCTTCATGGCCTTGGGCAAGTTGTTTGCAAGGCAGTGTTATAGGAGGTATACTACAAGAGTCCTACTTTGGAGTCACAAAGACCTGGATTTGAAGCTAGCTCTGCCATTTACTAGCTGTATGCCCTCAGGCTTGTTATTCTGTGGTTCAGTTTCCTTGTCTGCAAACAGAGGTAAAAACAAATTTCCCAAACACTGTATAAAAGGTCACAGACAACAAAGTGTTTATCCTTGTGGTTAGCAGTACCCAACAAATACTGGGTAAACCACTTGGGCCTCCTTCCCTAGATTCTTGTGTATGCTAAATTAGAACAGATATAAAAGTACTATTCGAAGTTAAAAGCACTATACAAGGTACTTTTTATTTTATTTATTTTTATTTATTTATTTATTTTTTTGGTACCAGGGATCAAACTTGGGACCTTCCGCTTGCGAGGCAGGCGACAGAACCACTGAGCTAAATCCCCAGCCCTACTTTTTATTTTAAAATTTGGAGAATGTCTGCCCATCCAAGATAAGAGCTAACATTTACTAAAGTGCCTCCTGTCTGCGACACATTATTCTAAGTGTTAATTCAATGTGTTAGTTTATTTAACCCTTACAGTAACTTTTGAGGTAGATATTACTATTATCCTCATTTTAGAGGCAAGGAAACTGAGGCACAGAGGTTCATTAACTTGCCAAATGTACATATTCAAGGTGGCAAAGCCAGGATGCCAACCTGGCAGTACCCCAAGCAGTCAAACACACCCTTCTATCTCTGCCTATAGCCTGGCATCAAAAAGCTCTTCTAACCCTCTCCTCTCCTTCATAGTACAACTATGACAAGAGCATCGTGGACAGTGGCACCACCAACCTTCGTCTTCCCAAGAAAGTGTTTGAGGCTGCAGTCAAATCCATCAAGGCAGCCTCCTCGGTCAGTGCACTAAGGACAGGGTACAAGAGATGACATGGTATCACAAGAAGTCAGTGACAATCATATCCTTCAGCAAGAGCCAAGATGACTACATTTAGATCTTTACACTTAAAGAGTTCTTAAAAACTGGTCTCCTGTATGGGACTGTTTGCTCATCACACAGTGCCGCTGGTACAAATTTTTGCCCTCAGTCTCCTACTCTCAACCCCTAATCCTTGGTTGTAGTTTACCTTTCCCTGCTTTGGATATGAGAAGCAAATGTAGGGCCCAGTCAATGTTATATGAAAACAGGAAAGCAAGATGATAGAGGCCGACTCCTCATTGTTATCTTTTTCTTGTCAACACAGACAGAGAAGTTCCCAGATGGTTTTTGGCTAGGGGAGCAGCTGGTGTGCTGGCAAGCAGGCACCACGCCTTGGAACATTTTCCCAGTCATCTCGCTCTACCTCATGGGTGAGGTCACCAATCAGTCCTTCCGCATCACCATCCTTCCCCAGGTATGTCCCTAAGCAGAGGCAGTGGGATCCCAGGAAGAGGACAAAATACGAATTAGAAGACAGTGAGGAGGCATGGCTTCCCAGATCTTGGAAGACAAGATAGATGAGTGTCCAATGGTAAAGGGGTCTTGGAAAGCCCAATCTCTCAGGGTTCAGGGATGGCAGAGGGAAGAGCTACCTAAGTGCAGCCATACCTAGAGGGCAGAGATGAGGTGAAGCATGGAGCAAGGAAGACACCCTGTCACCCTGCAATTGTTTACCTCTAGCAATACCTTCGGCCTGTGGAAGACGTGGCCACATCCCAAGATGACTGTTACAAGTTCGCCATCTCACAGTCATCCACTGGCACGGTTATGGGAGCTGTTATTATGGAGGGCTTCTACGTTGTCTTTGATCGGGCCCAAAAACGAATCGGCTTTGCTGTCAGTGCTTGCCACGGTAAGAGCACGGGAAGGAGGGGACGGTTCAATCCATAATCCCACTGTCAACAGTTAGGCTACTGGGCTCCTGTCAGTTTGGAAAATAGTAACAGTGGCCTCAAGCTAAAGTCAGCACAGTGCAAAAGCTGGTGTCAGTGCTCATCCTTCATTTATTTACTTATTTTATTTTTTGGTACCAGGAATCAAACTCGGGTCCTTGCACTTGCACAGCAGGCGGCAAAACCACTGAGCTAAATCCCCGGCCCTTTACTTATTTTATTTATGGTATTGCCTGCCCTGGTGAACCCTGCCTGGATTGGAAAGCTCTGCTGGAAACCCACTGCAAGAGCTGCCTGGGCCCCTTAGGAAGCTCTGGATAGAAGGGCAGCAGGCTGAACTTTCAGGCTGCCTGTCAGATGCACTAATGTAGGGTGAATGCTCCTGCAGAAAGGTGATAGGGGTTTCATTTCCACTCGATATGTAAACAGGGAAGGGCACTGCTCCTGGGGCTATGAGAGGGGAGACAGGCCTCCGCCTAGCACTGGCTTTCCTGCCTGCTCCTAAGTATCTCCACAATGAGGACTAAACAACTTTCAGAGCCTGATTTCAAGGTGTCACTATCTGGAAGTTCTTTTTGTTGTGTAACTCAAATTGCTCTATGACAATAAGAGCTATCCATTCACATCTGCCCTTTCCCCAGTGCATGATGAGTTCAGGACAGCAGCAGTGGAAGGCCCTTTTGTCACCCTGGACATGGAAGACTGTGGCTACAACATTCCACAGACAGACGAATCGACCCTCATGACCATAGCTTATGTCATGGCTGCCATCTGTGCCCTCTTCATGCTGCCACTATGCCTCATGGTATGTCAGTGGCGCTGCCTCCGCTGCCTCCGCCATCAGCATGATGACTTTGCTGATGACATCTCCCTGCTGAAATGAAGAGGCCCATGGGTGGAAAATAGAGATTTCCTTGGACCACATCTGGGTGGCTCCCTTTGGTCTCAAGTCGGAGACACAGATGGTGCCTGTGGCCAGAGCACCTCAGGACCCTCACCCACCCACCAAATGCCTCTGCCTTGACAGAAAAGAAGGAAAAGCCGACAAGGTGGGTCAAAGGGCTTGCACCTATAGGAAACAAGAGAAGGAAGAAAGAAGCACTCTGGTGGCAGGAATACTTTTGGTCACTTCAAACTTGAGTTGGAAATTCTGCTGCTTGAACCTTCAGCCCTGAACCTCTGCCCACCATCCATTTAGATTCTCTAGCCCAAAGTATTCTTTCCTTACTTCCAGAAGTCCTGGCATCACACCCAGGCTACCCCACTGAGTGTCTCTGTGGTACCCTAGCAGCGAAAGAGCCAACCTCATATCCCTGCTGGCCAAAGTCAGCAGAAGATACATAGTTTGCTATTTGCTTTAGAGATAGGGACAGTGTAAGCAAGCCTAACACTGATGGAAAGACTCCCTCTTGAATTAAACAAAAAGCAATTAGAATCTTTGTACACATTGGGCAGTTAAGAGGAGATAGTACAAAGACAGGGAGTTGGGATTAAAGATAGGAAAAACAGAAACAGCCACTCACCTGTCCCAGTTTTAGATCTCATCTCCAAGGCAGATGGAGATCTTATAAGATGGGTGTCATTTCCAATGTTTCTGTGGTGGCAGGCTTACCAAAAGTGAGATGGGAAGAAGGGCTTATCTAGCCAAAGAGCTCATTTCAAAGCTCTTTTAAATGAAAGGTGCCCATGAAGAAGTTCCACTTAACAAATGAATTTCTATTATATCAATTCCACTTGTCTCTACTTGAACCCTTTCTTCTACATATGATAGGTGCCACAGAAACATCCCAACCCCAAGGCCCTAGGTGCCCTATGGGCGAGCAATTGGAATATAGCAGGGCTGGGCGCTGTCTCATTGGTCACTCGTTCACTCCTTCCCCCAAACCCCTATTTCTCTGGAGCTTTGCAGCCAAGGTGCTAAAAGAAATAGAGATGAGACCTCTCCTACCTAACCCTTGCAAGCAGAATCCTGTAGATTCATTCAACTGGTATAGGGTTGATGCCTTATACCTCTACCTAGATTTCTTCCTGTTCTGCTATGAGAAGTGGTAAGATCTTCACACAATACTGAGTGGTTTCATTGCTTTCTTACCTTCTCTTCTGGCTCCTCCATTTATTTGGCTATAACACTGGCTAGTATTATATCAAGAATGTCAGAAACACAGGGCTTTCTGGCTCTGAGTCATTGCCTTCAGTATGAAGGCTACCTGGAGAAAAGATGGCAGCCTCAGGGCTTCCTTATTTCCTCACCATTCTCCTTGTTGGAGGCTGTCCTCTTCTCCCACCCTCTCCTCTGTGCCCCACTCCCAATGTACATGGTACCCAGGCTGGTTCTTGGGCTAGGTAGTACGGGCCAAGTTCATTTCCTCTCTATCAGTTCTACACAGTAGACTGTGAAACCAGTGTTAGTGGGAAAAGTTGAGTTTTCCCAGTTTACCTGCTGCATCCTAATCCTATCTGGTCTACATATTACTTCCAGGTAGGGGACCTGGCAAGTGTGGAATTGCCTGATGAAGGAGAAGGAAATACAAGGGGGGCCTCTGGAGTTGCTGGCCTTAGCCAGCTGCCCACAAGCCATAAACCAATAAAACGAGAATATTAAGTTATGGTTTTTTATCTGGGTTCTCTTCATTCCCACTGCACTTGGTGCTGCTTTGGCTGACTGGGAACACCTCACAACTACAAAGACTGACAGGAAGACTGGAGACTGTCCGCTTCCAACTCAGAACTTTCAGTGTAAATAAACTTCCAGAATTGCTACCATGAAATGAAAATGCTACATTCTGCTTTGTAATTTCTACTCATGTTGGGGAAAACTGGCTTTTCCTCAGCCTTTTCCAGGGTCTAAAACTCAACCCATTCATGAGTAAGTCTCATGTCCTATTTTTTTTCTAAGAGAAAACTTGGACTTTTTTTTTTAACAGTTATTTCCTTTCTACCCTGAAACTATAAACTCTTAAGAGAAAAAAATAATATTGACGACAGCTTCTTGGTTGTAAAAATATGTATTATATAGCTCTATTTTAAAATTTTGCTCCTGAAAAATGACTGTCCCATCTCCACACACTTGCATCGGCAACACTTGCTTATGGTCTGTGTAGTTTGTACCACTGTAGGCTTGGCAGAGGGAGAAGGGAGAACAGGGGTGACCACAACTTAAGTATTACTTCTGACTATTCCTGAACCAGAAAAAGAGCAATGATGAGGCCCCAGCTCCCATGTACAGCTCTCCAGAACACATATCCTCAGTCTACAGTTGGCTTTTCAGGAGCTTTCACCAGGATACAGATAAGCTCCCTGCTCATCCTTCCTTTTTTCTTTCTCTATGCCTTTGGCTTCAAAGACTTTTGGGAAATAATATATACATAATTTTTCCCCTTCAGGCAATTTGAAATTTCTATAACCTTGCTTTGGATAGAGCAGGACAGGGCCTCAAACCAAAGAAATAATATTCTTTGTATCCTTTCCAATTTCTAAATTTTCAGGGAACCCTGAAAGATACTATGGGGAGTCCAGGGCTACTGAAAAGTTGAAGGAAGAGAAAAATCTTAAGATGGCTGGATGTGGTGGCACTTGCCTATAATTCCAGCACTCAGGAGGCTAAGGCAGGAGGGTCATGAGTTGAAGCCATCCTGGGCTACATAGCGAGTTCAAGACCAGCCTGCACTACTTAACAAGACCCTGTCGCAAAACACAAACAAAAAAATTACAAGATAAAAAATGAATCCCCTAAGTGAAAAGAACAAAGAAACCAGTCTTCTATTTGGCCACTTTTCCTGTTCGTGGCAGTACCAAACTGGAGACACTAATATTTCACTGACCAAAGAAAGTAAGCCATCTGACCTCTAAAGAGTTGAGTACTCAAGCCACTTCTATCACTCTACAAGATGCCAAGGAGATCCTGGGAAATCCAGCTACTTAAAGTAATTCTGGTCAATAAACCTGGGCAAGTACTTAAAGAGATGAAAGACAAAGAAGGAAAATGGTTAACAAAAACAGAGAGAGAGAGAGAGAGGAGAGGGTTTAGTTGCATCTGAATAGAAAAGTCTTTGCCACCCTGACAGGGACTGCCAGTATCAATAAGAATTTCCAGTCCCAGAATGGGAACAACTCAGTTGTTAGTAATATAATGTCTTTTCCCTGGAGTGAATTTTTTAAGTTTAATTTCAAAAAAGGAGGAAACTAAAGCCATTTCCTGTAGGAGGAAAGATAAAAGGATAGGGGAAAAAAGTCAAAGGTCCAATAGAGTCACAGCCTTCCCATGTATAAAACCTAAAAGCCAGACATGCTCAATTAGCAGAGGTGGAAAATGATCTAGTTCCAGATAGCTATCCACAGAACAGACCATGTATAACCCTGAAGTCCCACCTCCCTTCTTCTTATCACTACGGTCTTCACTTTTCCCAGAGAAAGAAACATACATGTCTGCATAGCTTTCTTGCTTCAAAAATTAAAACCCAGCATCCCAAGGTCATTCTGCAAGTAATTTTGCACAAATTGCTTCACCCCAGTGCCTGTCTGGAACTCACCCAAGGTCACCAAACAACTTGGTTGTAAACCAACTGCCTTAACCTTCATGGGGAGGGGGTTAGCTAGATTAGGAGATCAGAATGAATGAGAAAAGATGATGACTTCACAAGACTGACCTATCAGAGCTTGATTAGAAGCCAAGCCGGTGGTAGCAAGGGATGATTTGACCCAGGAAAAACTGAGTTATGCTCATTTCTATCCAGGAAGTAGGGTAGACCGAAGCTTGTAGGAGAAATGGGACCTGGTTATGTTATTATTCTTGGACTGTGAATTTTACTGATGTAAAACAGAATATTCTGTAAACCTAATGTCTATGTATAAATAATGAACATTAACAGTAAAATACTCAATGAAAAGTCAAGCTATTAGGGTTACATTTTTCTCCTCGGAGTCTTATTTTATCCATTTGAAGTGGAGCAGCTAGAACAATACTGAGGATTCTGGAGGCTTTCGGTAAGCAAGGCAGCTGGTTGGACAGCAGGTGAGCACCAAGCTTCAAATCTGCATACATGAGCCTTAAGAAAATGAATTAGAGGCAGAGCCAAACCCAAGCAGGATGGCCTTAGAGCAACAGCAGCTTCCTAGATGTATTTGAAAACAGCCCTAGGGCAAGGATATCATAATTTCAAGGCCAAACTAAACAGTATCTTCCCTACAATCTGTATCCCCCAAAAGAGCTACAAGATAAGCAGGGGACAGAGTGTTTCTGCATTATATACATACTTTCATTTACGAACATTTCAATACAGACTTTCTATACACACATTACCTATATAATAAAAATGTACATGGCGTGAGTATATGTCACTGTATAAATATAGAGTTTTAGAAATCTTGAACCCGCACTTCCTGTTCACATCAGTTTCTCCTCTTCTTCCTCCCCAGTCAGGTCCATCATTTTAGAGTTGGACAAAAGGGACAAGTGTCATTTGTGTTGGTCTGGGCCCAGAATTTGATACACTGGAAAGAAAGAGAGACACACCTCAGGTTTATTTGAGAAGAAAAAGGGAAGGAAGGAGAGAATGCCATTAAGGTTCATAAGGACTAAGCCTGAAAAGTTCTCACTGTGGGGGACCAAATGGGCTATTTTACTGGCTCTTATCCATAGAAATCTTCAGAGCAGGTGAACCTGCTGATTTTACTGGGACCAGAAATAATTAGCTATAGTAATAAGGGGCTCACAAAGCTCCCTTTTGTTCAGTATCAAATGTGGCTTGTTCCTTATGATCCATTTGACCTGAAATAAGTTTCCATCTAATACTCATCACTTTCAAATCTTTTTTTTTTTCACCTTCAAATCTTAATCAGAACTTTTTCTTATTTAAAAAAAAAATTAGTTATCAATTCAGTTTCTACCTCATGGAAAAACAAAATGAACAAAACCAAATAGCTATGAAAGAATCAACCTTGCTTCTGAGAGACTTACCTCTGCCTAATAATGTAAGCAAACAAGAATGATCTGTGAGTCAATGGAGATAATCTCCTAGGTAGTCCTTCAGGCTAGTCTGTTAATGCAGTTACTAATCTCACATTCAGGCTCCTTATTCCATTTCTCTCCTCTAAGCAAAGTCTCCTGACAATGCAACATTTGAAAAAATGTTTGAAACACAGAAGTACTTCTTATTGTCAATTTTCTAAGAAAGTGACTTACAATGCTCTACTATGAACTGCTTACCCAGTTCTTTGAAAGGAAGGGGATAAAAAGAAGTGGGGAGATCCTCATTGCAATATTCTGAATTCTGATGTTCAAGCCCCAGTTTACTAAAAACCCTATGGTTAGATATTAATGATGAGCATCAACCCAGTAAAATATTCAAGAAAAATTATCTCTGCCATCAAAGAAGAGTAGAAAATGAGGAAGGTATGTAGTACCCACCTCCTTGTGCAACACATGAGAGCAAGCCATTGGATGCAGCTCATTGGGCTGGACAAGTTTCTGGCACATAAGACACAGCTTACAAGTGGCTGGAGCCTGCACACAGAAAAGGCATGGTCACACAGTAAGAACCTGTGGGTCACCTTGCCTCTTATGCCCACGACCCTTCTATTATTTCCATGTAGCAAAATGATTTTACACCAAAAGATATAAAAGCCCAAAGATAGATTCTTGCCTAAAGTACATGCATATTCCCAGTAAGGCTGCATACAAGCCAGCTGACGAGATGATGGTTTCTTCATTCACATCACCTGTAAACCCAGTTTCTCCACATACCAGTATTAAGAGAAAGAGTCTTACATGTGAAGACCTTCCAGGATATGAAACTTGGGCAGAAGGCAAGAACATTGGGGTACTGATTTGGGCCAGTGGAGCAGGGTACAAGGCCCGGATCCGACCAAGTGGCTGTGGGCAAAAAAAAATTTCAGAGTAAGGGAAGAGAGTGTAACAAGCATTAAGCAAAAAGAAATCATTAACTTCCCAGTGAAGCAAAGCAAAAAAATAGACTGGATATCTGTGGTTATAGTGTGTCTTCTTAGCCCCAGTTTTTCTGAAGTCTGCCTCTTCTTCCAATCCTCAGTAAGCCTAAATCCTCTACACACAGCTCTTTTTACCTGAGTGCTTGCTGCCACCCGCTCATGCTCTGCCAGTCGTGCAGCTACCAACTGGATCAGTTCCTCCATGGTCAGACCTGCCATGGTGGTACGTGCTATCTTGATTTGCTGAAGAATGTTGGTCATCTGAGCCCTAAGAAAGAAAAGTGTTAAGAGAGACAGATTCTTTGCTATAACCCTAGGGAACACCCATGAAACCTCCCCTATTTCAAACCATAAGCACTGCTCTGACGAAGGTATTTTAATTCATCTTGAAAGATACCTACTTATTGCACTGTGGGAACCGAGTCAGCAGCTTCTCCAGGATCTTCTCCAGTTTGTCTACTGGTTGGGGCCGGGGAGTTTCAGTAGCAGCCTTAACACCACCCAAGCCTGGGGGAGGCGGGATGGAGGCAGCAGGGGGCATGTGTGGACTATGGGGGCCAACAAGAGAACCCAAGCCAGGGCTATTTCTCCCATGGGAGCCAGGAAGAGGTGGGGAAGGCTGGTTGGATTGGGAAAGGGCAGGATTCAGGATTGGGAAAGACAAGGAACGGGGATCTGCACTGGGCATAACCATGGGCATTGTGACCTGCCCAATGGAGAAGGGCATCCGAGGAGCCAGGGAGGGACTGGGCTGAAACACCTGAAGCATGAAGTCTGTCTGCAGAGGAGAAGCCATAAAGGACAAGAGAGAAAAGGAAGACAATTTAGGAAACTGAAGCAGATATCAATGAGCAGCTCTTGCCTTAAACAGTGATGATCCCACTATCTTCATAAAAAGGACAAATACAAGATTCTAGCTATGTCACAACACAGAATGGTGGTTTCCCCAAAGCCAGCTCTTACCTCTGAGGGGGGTGGAGGCAAAGTAGGGGTAGGGATTTGCGGAAGGCTGCTTAGTTTAGCTCCATTCCTCACTAGCTGGATATGACTATTAAATTGGTCCTGGAAAAAAGGAAAAGACAGGATAATCTTTTATTGCTAGTTAAGTGAGAATCTGGAGAAAGTACATCATTCATTCTCTGGAAAACAGAGCAGTGGAAATAGCCTTAGCAAACACAAATGGTTACTTCTCTCTTGTCACAAGTGTTAAGCACAAGTGAATGATTGTACCTACTATGGTACCAAGCTTACCCGAACATTCTTTTTCATTATCCGAACTCCATTCAGTCTCGTCTCCCACTCCTGTTTGGAACGAACTGTCTCCAATGTTGGAGGAGTTGACCTTTCAAGAAAACAACAGGAATTTACAGAATTAAAGACAGGCCGATTCCTAACTCACTGAGATAGCAAAACAGTAGCTCAGCAATGGTTCTCGAGCAGGTGTGGAGAAGCTCAAGAGTCTGTCATTTGCCTCACTTCACCTCTATCATCTTTTGAACCAGTATCTGAAAATAAGAGGATTCTTGTCTGTCTGAAAAATGATACAAGGTCAATAGGGATCCTCCAAATTCCATGACAAAAGGAGGAAAGATGACCATACTAGAAAAACAAATCTCCAAAGACCTTTTTTTGTTACGTTTTGACAGTTTAACAGATACTATTTACTCAAATTGAAGAAATACAAGAAGTACAAAACTATAAAACTATATAGGCAGACCGCGGGGGGGGGGGGGGGGGGGGGGATTTTCACTCAGTGGTGCCATGTCTGCCTGGCCAATGCAAGGTCCTGAGTTTGAGTCCCAGTATCAAAAAAATTTTTTTAAATAAAAGTATAGAGGGGAACAGATAGAGTGAGGAGGGTTATAATGTGGAAAAAGAAATCACTGAGCAATTACTACTTCACAGACACAGACTTAAAATTCCTACAAAGACAGAATAAGTACAAGATATATTGGCCTAGTGTTTCAAAAACCTAAAACAAACAAGTAAAGTACTGGGTCAGGAAATCATTTTTTTTTTGGTACCAGAAATTGAACTCAGGGCCTTGCCCTTACTAAATCTTTTTTTTTGAGACAGAGTCTCACTATGTAGTTCAGACTGGTCTTGAACTCACTATGCAGATCAGAGTGGTCTTGAACTTGCAATGATCCTCCTGCCTGTCTCCTGAGTGCTGGGATTACAGGTGTATGCCACCACACCCGGCCTAAATCTTTTTTGTTTTTGTTTAATTTGGGCTTGAACCCAAGGCCTTCACACTGAACTACATCTCCAGCCCTTTATAACTTTTTTAGTTTTTTTCTATTAGTATATTTTTGTGATACATAATAATTACATTCATCTTGAAGAATAGGTACATATACACGTCACTAAATCTTAAAATGGCAAGGAACTAGGGGCAAGGTCCTGAGTTCAATCACGGAACTAGAAAAAAAAATGGCAAGGAACTTACTTGAGGTAAGTAAGGTGCAGTTCTGCTTCTTTTTCTGCTTCTTCTAGTTTCAATACTAGCAACTCTTTCCGGCTTTCTAGTGATAAGATCTAAGGAAATAGTATGCAGGCAAACAAATAAACACACACACACACAAACACACACACACACACACACACGCACGCACACACACCCCTTATTAATTTTGCATTTACAAAGCTATCTCTAGATAGTTAAAAACAAATGTTCATGGCTCTTCTAATACGATACCAAAAATATGCACCACCTAGAAGCCTCAAACCAAAGCTTTCAAGGTGTCAGCTCTTCTCACCTCTGCCTTCCAGGCCCGCTCTGTCTCTTCCATAATGTTCCGATTTATCTCACCATCCTGATTCTTGAGTCTATCCAGTTCCATTTCCCATACTTCTCTGTAAGATTAAAAAATAATAATAAAAATTTTTTTTAAAATCCAAGATCGGGGGCCAGGGATTTAGCTCAGTGGTTTCGACGCCTGCTATGCAAGCGCAAAAACCCGAGTTCAATCCCTGGTACCAAAAAAAAAAAAAATCCAAGATCGGGCCGGGGATTTAGCTCAGTGGTTCTGCTGCCTGCCTCCCAAGTACAAGGACCCAAGTTCGATCCCCAGTGCCAAAAAAAAAAAAAAAATCCAACATTAAGGTAAGAAAGATAAGCCTGCTGAAAAACACTAAGACAAAAGGAAAACTCAAAATTGATCTGTCAGGTATGCCACAGAACATCTCACTCTCAGTATTCACTACAGACATAGATAATGTACTATGGAGTGGTCTGCAATTCATAAAGGCCTTACATTTCAAAGTAAAAATGTCCACATTCCCACTTGCTAAAAATAATGTTACCCAGAGAAGGCAAAAGAGTATCTCTTAGAACCCAAACCCTCCACTAAAGATAGAAAGTTCTATGTTCAAGGGGGCTCAAAATCTTTATGGCATTCATTTTTTCCCCCACTTTGTCTTTTAGTATGAGTACTGAAGAATATATACCGAAACACAGGGGTCTACTTAATATTGTTCTCTGATATGGCAATCAAGCACACATATACTGGCTTACTTATTCCCACATTTTTTTAAGCTATAGTAAAGATTCTGCAAAAGGAAAATACACTCTCTTTCTACCTCAGGATTTCTCATTTTCTTCTGTTTACTCTTCTTACACACCCCCTGCCCCCAATTCCCTTTCTTACAGTATAATCTTCACACTCAGGGTAAGGATGACCAACTGTTCCAGTGTGCCTAGTATTGAGGGATTTCCTAGGATATGGGGTTTTCTGTGCTAAAACTGGGACAGCCGATCCCCCTACTCAGGACTGAAGAGGCCACTGTGGAACAGGGCCAGCAAAATAATTTCCTTATATTACACTTGATTATAGTTAAGGTTATTTTTGGTACCGGGGATCGAACACGGGTCCTTGCGCTTGCACAGCAAGCAGCGAAACCACTGAGCTAAATCCCTGGCCCGATTATAGTAAGTTTTACAGCTCAAAGAACTGATCACCCAGATCAGTGGACAGAATGGTATGAAAATGTTTGAATTATTTTTACCAGATTAAAAAAAAATTTTTTTTAAAGGAATAGCTTCAAGCGCAAGGTCCTGAGTTTGATCCCCAGTACCAAAAAAAAAAAAAAAAAAGGAATAGCTTGAGAAGAGTTACATCTTAAAGAGAAAAATTCCCACTTCTCTAGTGAGAAAAACAATTTTATTTCCCTTCCATATTTAGTAACCTTACATACGTATTTGAAAAGGGAGCAATTAATTTAACAGAAGTTTCTGAGGCCACTTCTCCTCACATACTCTTTTTTTTTTTTTTTTGGGTACCAGGGATCATACTCAGGACCCTGTGCTTGCCAGGCAGGCATGGCACCACTGAGCTACATCCCTGGCCCATATACCTTTCTTTTGACTCAATTCTCCACACACCCCTGCTCTCACATAGATCTTGGGTGTGGGTGTGCACATTACACATTCATCCATTCATTAAGTCTGCTCTCTATGCACAAGGTCTATTCATCTAACAGATACAAGTAGGTAAGCATTTTCTTCCTTAATCTTCATGTATTTTCCAAAAATTAACTTCTTGTCAGAGAGACAATTCTCTAGTAGCTCTTTAGACAAAGGTTTATAGGTGGCTGTGTTTTCCTGTTAAAACATACATCCCTTAAGTGTCAAGACATACAAGAAAGCAGAATCAATTTAGTGTAAGAATATATAAAATTCATCCCAGAATCCACCAATAATCCACCTAGCTTACTATTCATTTTGTGACAAAGGGATAATTATAGGAAAATATAACCGATAGTTGCATTCTGTGATTGATGCTATCCTTGAAGATTACAGATGCTTAATAAGCATCTGACTTTCACATACATTTGTCAACTACAAACCAACTTATATTAGAAAATCTTGCTGGGTATGGTGGTGCATGCCTGGAATCCCAGTCCTAGGAAGGCTGAGGCAGGAGGATTGCCATGAGTTAGAGGCCAGGCTGGGTTATATAGTGAGACCTTGTCTTGAACAACCCCCCCCCCAGAAAAATTCTTATGGCAATAAGGAATTCTACATATTCACACTCAGAAAAATCTTTTTTCTCTGGGGATTTAGCCATATTTGCCTCACTGGTATCAAAAAAAACAAAAGGAACCACTAACTACCACAACTAAATGGTTAAGGAATTCTTAAACACAGTTATGAAAATACGCAGCCTCATCAATATACTAACTACCCTATAAGCATCAGATTTTACCTCATTAAAATATAATCAACTATAGCTGCAACCGATCATAAAAAAAATAAAAAAAAAAAACAGTTCCCCATAGTAGATGGTTTCCAAAAAATCCTTAGCAAGCCAGGTGTGGTGTGGTAGCATTCCTGTAATTCTAGCACTTGGGAGGCAGGAGGATCACCACAAGTCCAAGGGCAGCTTGGACTACATAGTGAGTTCAAGACCAACCTGAACTACATACCTAGCAAGACCCTGTCTCAACAAACAAACAAACAATCAAACAAAATTTTCAGCAAAATAAACCCACTGGGTATATTTAACTTTTAAAATTTTTGGTCTAAACCAGGTATCACTGCACAAGCCTGTAATCTCTGCTATTTAGGAGGCTGTACAGTGGGTTCAGAGCCAGGCTGGGCAGTTCAGTGAGACCCTATCTCAAAATAAAAATAAAAATGGGCTAGGGCTGCTGCTCAGTGGTTAAGCAGTTGCCTTCTAGCACTAGCAAGGCTCTGGGATCAACTGCCAGTAAAACACACACATGCGCATGCACATACACAGTCTAATTTCTTTCAGGTCCCACGCATTTGTTATTTTATATAGCTGCTTTAAGGAATCAGTGGTTCCAATGAATAAATTCTATCACACTGTATAATTCTGATTTATTGTAGGTCTCAACAGGTTTGTATAATTTTTTAAATGAACTTTATTTTTGGTCATGTAAACTATACAAATTATAAAAAATTTAGAAAACACAAAACAAAACAAAAACAAAAACAAAGCAAAGTCTAATGTGGAGTTCCCAACTTTTTCACACACCAGCTGTATAACCCTACACAAGTTACTTAATCTTCCCAGGCCAGTTTCTTCATTTAAAACATAAGTGGCATCTACTTCAGCACTGGTGAGTTAACTGAGAAAATACAGGTAAGAATTTAATATAGTACCTAGCTGGAACATAATATGGTATCCAACAAATTTTCTTTTATTAAAGATTTTTTTAAAAATTCAAAATTACAATCATGCTATTCATAAAGAATCACTAATATACCTGTTTTTAGTCTTTTTAAATATTTGCATGTTCGTGATATATGTATGAATAGGTAACATTTACATATCTTATTTTTCAACTTACTGTATTTTTCCATATCATTAACTATTCTTCAAAAATATGATTTTGCCCGGGATTTAGCTCAGTGGTTTCGCTGCCTGCTGCGCAAGCACAAGGACCCGAGTTCAATCCCCGGTACCAAAAAAAATGTGATTTTTAATGACTATTATAAGGATCTACCATTATTTATTTAGGTATTCCCTTATTTTCAATTTCACAATCATAAATATTGTTATAATGAGCATCTGTGCATGTGTCATTAATAGGTTAATAACAAAAGTGATACATTTAGATTTGAAAGGAAGCTAAACTAGCTAAGAGCAGTCTGGAACCAAACTACTCTAAATTCAAATCATGGCCCTATTACTCTGTACAATCTTTGACAAATCAGCCTTTCTGTGCCTCGTGTTACTAAAGTATAAAATGAGGAGGGGCTAGGGTTATATTTCAGTGGTAAAGCACTTGCCTAGCACATGCAAGGCTCTGAGTTCAAGCCCCAGCACTGAAAAAAAAAAGTGGGGGTGGAGGTAAAAGAATCTAACTCTTGGCCAGGCATGGTGGCACATGCCTGTAATTCCAGCACTCTGAGAGGCTAAGGCAGGAGGATTTCAAGTCTGAGCCCAACCTATACAATTCAGGAACTTAGGAAGACCCTGTCTCAAAATTTTATTTTATTTTTTTCCAACACCAGAGATTGAACTCAGGACCTTGCGCCTGCGAGGCAGGCATAGTGCTACTGAGCTAAATCCTTGGCCCTTGTCTCAAAATTTTAGAGAGCTGAGGATATAGCTCAGTTTAAAGGCTCTGGGTCCAATCTCCAATACAGCAAAAGAAAAAAAAAAAAATCTAGCTCTTACAGAGCTGTTATACAGATTAAAGGAACGCCAAGAACAGTTTCTAGAATATAGTAAGAACTTCATCAAGGTTAGTTATCATGTGGATATTAGTACATCTTTCTTCAGAGAAACTAAAGATAATGAACATTTTTTTTTACACTAGAGTAGTGGTGGAAACCAGGGTGACACTGACAGAGAGAAACAGATGCTAAGCGTCCTTTGCAGTGCTTTCTACAGTTAGAAATAGGGCTAAGATCTGTTGAATCCTTAGCCCAAAGGCCCTCCTTTCACAGTACAGGACACACTAGGCAGGGCAAAAGAAAATACACTAAAAATAACACTGTGGGAGGTTGGCTAAAGCACTCAAAGTGTATATTTCCTGAATTTCAGATAGGTTATGAAATGATTTTTTCTTAAAATAATAACACAAACCTCAGCTCAGACAGAAGCAGAAAAATTAAACTGGGATGAATTCCTCCTTGATCCAATTTAACTCAACAACATCTACTGTGCAGCCTAAGTGCTAGGTATCCTAAAATCTGGGATATGAATATGCCCAGTTCCTATCCCCAAAACACACATAATCTAGTAATTTTCCAAGCGAACAAAGAAAACAAGGAAATAGCATGTGCAAAGGCCAAGGAGCAAGAGAGCACAAGCTAAGGAAGGTCTAGAGGTCCCTCAGGAGATAGTGAATACACAAGTCTAAACTCAGTGCTATGATCGGGACTGAGGATACAGACGAGTCACCAACATAAGAGACCAGAATATGCCACCCCTAAATATATTTCTTTGCACAGCTGTTAGTTCAAGCTAGAGTTTTTTGGGTTGCTTTTGTGGTCTGAGGGATCGAATTCAGGGCCTTGCACATGCTAAACAAGTCCTCCTCTACCACTGAGATATCCCCTAGCCTCAAGCTGGTTATTTTGAGAAACAGCAGATACAGGCATAGCTCTGAAAAAATCCCTTTTTTGTATAGGAAATTTTCATTAAAAGTATCTCCCCCAAGGAGAGGGCTGCTCCAAGATAACTAATCCCGAGAGGGCTTTTGTTTTTGTAGTATTGAGGGTTGAGCTCAGGCCCTTGCACATGCTAGGCAAGCATTCTACCACTGAACTACATCCCCAGCCCTTTTCATATTTTAATTTTGCAATAGGGCTGCAATTTTGCCCAGGCTAGCCTCAAACTTGTGCTCTTCTTGCCTCTACTACCTGAATAGCTGGGATTGCAGCTATGTGCCACCACCCCTGGCCCTTGAGACTTTTATCTGCATAAAAACACCACCATATATTTCTTTCTCCAGCCCTTTCAAAATTTCTGCCAACCCCTAAAAACCCCAAGCCCTATTTCTTTCTGAGGCTTGGAATTCAGCAAAGGCATCAATCATCTGGCCCTTTGAGTCTCATATTTTTCATCAAACTCCTGGGCTTATCTAGAGACCTAAATTTTTTTTCTTATTAATGTCTCATGTCAATTTAATTCATAGCCCAGCCAAAGAACATACAAAGGTAAAGGGAAAACATTTTTTCCTCCCCTACAATAAAAATCATAAATGGATATGTATCTAACAACACAACTTCAAAATGGCAGAATTAAAAGGAAAAAGAAAAGGGCTGGGGATTTAGCTCAGTGGTTTCGCCACCTGCTGTGAAAGTGCAAGGACCCAAGTTCAATCTCCAGTACCAAAAAAAAGAAAGAAAAAAAAGGAAAAAGAAAAAAGACTATAACAGTAATTTTAATATTACTTCTTAATCAAATGACAGGACCAAATCTTTTAAAATATAAAAATTACAGAACAATGTTTCACAATAAACAAAAATCCTTAACAAAATATTAGAAAAATGAATCCAGTAACATACAGAAAAACAGCAATATATCTTATCCATATTGGGTTTATTCCAGAAACGAAAGGCTAGTCCAATAACTGAAAACATATCAATGTAAATCACACTATTAAAGAAAAGCCATTTGATAATTTTTAAAAATGCAGAGAAAGGATCAAAGTCAAGTGCCTTTTCATGTTAAGAACTCTCAGAAAATTAGAAACAGAAAGGAGCTTCCTCAATTTGATGGCTATCTACAAAAACCCTATAGCTCATATAATCCCAGCACTCAGGAGAGTGAGGCAGCAGGATCATGAGTTTAAAACCAGCTTGCACTACATAGCAGGTCAGAGGCCAGCCTGGGCTACATAATGAGACCCTGTCTGAAAAACAAAAACCCTACAGCTATTATCAAGTATAAAGGTCTGATTAAACCTTTCCCACTAAGAGAAGGAACAAGGCAAGATGTCTACTCTACTACTTCCATTCAATACTGTACTGGAGGTCATAAAGGCTTAAGAGTTTGAAAGAAAAAATAAAATATACACATATGCCATGATTGTTTACGTTGAAAATCTTACAGAATCTACAAAATAACTAATACATGAATTTAGCCAAGTAGCAGATATAAGACTAACATATAAAAATAAATTATACTTTTATATAACAACAGCAAGGAATTAGAAAGTTAAAACATTTAAAATTTCATTTATAATAGCCTCGAAGAACAGAAAATACTGGCCGGGATTTAGCTCAGTGGTTGCAGCACCTGCCTTGAAAGTGCAAGGTCCCAAGTTCGATTCCCGGTACCAAAAAAAAAAAAAAAAAAAAAGAACAGAAAATACTTAGGAATAAATTTAAAGAAGGATGGCCAGCTTAGGAAGACTGCATTTAAGTTTTAGACTTCAATGCTTAGCGCTGCTGAAAAGGTCATACTACTACAGTTCAGAAGAAAGGAATAGAGTTAAGTAATCAAAAAAATGCCTCTTCTTCAAATGGATATTAATCTCCATGGAAGAGTTAGAAACATCTTAAAATAGTGAGCATTAAAGAGAGTTAGTAAGGTAGATAGTGTTAGAGCAAATGGGAGATTTCTTGAGTTATTGCAAATATGTAAGTGTAATTGGTTACAAAATAAAATTGCTGAAATGCAAAACACAAGAGAAATACTCAAATAATGCTGAGAAAAAGGCACAGAAGTCAAGATATGAAAAGAGGAGACAATGAGAGATGTACAAGTTTAGAAGATATAATCTATGTACAACAGGAATATCTGAAACCAAGGACAAAGCAAATGAAGCTGAAACATAATTAAGAAACTAACTGAAGAAAACCTTCCAAAGTTGAAGAACAAAGAAGGTCTACAAATGGGTCATGGATTTAGCTCAGTGGCACTGTGCCTGCCTTGCAAGCACAACATCCTGAGTTCGATCCCTGGTACCGCAAAAAAAAAAAAAAAAAGAAAGAAAGAAAGAAAATCTACAAACGAAAAAGGTTCAAGGAGTACCATTAAAACTTAACAAAAAGAGGGCTGGGGATTTAGCTCAGTGGTTCTGCCACTTGCAAGTGCAAGGTTACGAGTTCGATCCCTGGTACCAAAAAAAAAAACTTAATGAAAAGAAAGCAACACCTAGACATACTCTGGTGATTTTTTTTTGAGGTGTTTTGTATTCTTTAATAAGGTTGGTAATCCAATGGATACACAAAACAAAACTTACTCTGGTGATTTTAATTTTAAAGATAAAGAAAAAATGTTGCAAGTACTATATCCAAACAGAGAAAGGAGGTTACCTATAAAGGTTCAAAAGTCAGACTGACCTCTCAGATTTTTTCTTACAATTCTGATTGTCAGAAGACAATGGAACAATACCAATATGTACAATGTTTTCAGCTTCTCTGAATGTTTAAATTTTTTTCATAATAAAATACAGGTGTCAAATAAATCTGGTAATTTCATTCCCTTGCCTAAAGCCCCTACTGGTTATTAACTAGCATCATAACTCAAAATAATTACCAACCACCTTTATTCTAATCTGGCTCTCATTTACTTCCCTGAAGTTAACTGACAACAATCTTTCCCCTTCAGAAATCCTATCCTGTTATTCTAGCTATTTCTCTAGATTATGCTTTTCTGCCTTCCCCACTTCTTTCTACTCCCAAACTGTAAGTATAGTTCAGAAGACAGGCCTGCTGTCTACTTTCTCCCTCTGAAAATTCATCTCCACCATTTTAATTATCACCTCTATATGGTCAATTCCCACTTAAGATGAGAGCATTTTATATTCAAGCCTTCCATTTCCCATGACTTACACAGTATCAAAGTACAAGGAATCAAATCCATAGCCTCACGCATGCTATTCAAGGGCTCCAGCACCTATATCCCAGCTCTCCTGTGAGTATTTTAATAGCATGTCCTATATCATCAAATGTATTTCTTCACTTTCAGAACTCAGAAATAGAATTGCACCTTCCCAATTATTGTCCAGGGTGGCATAAAGGTATCCAAGGTTAAAACGGTAATTTTATCAGGGTGTGATGACACACACCTGTAATCCCAGCACTCAAGGAGGATGAGGCAGGAGGATCACAAATTTGAGCCCAGGCTGGGCAACTTAGCAAGACCCTGTTTCAAAATAAAAAGTAAACTAGGGTTGGGCTTGTAGCTCAGTGAAAAGGCCCTGGGTTCAACCCCCGGTACCTCAAAAAGAAAGAAACAAACAAAAACTGTTATTTTTTACTTTTCCCTCTGACTTACTCCTGAATCCATTTCTTACTTTTCATCCCCCCACCATTAGTCTTTTTTTGGTACTAGGGATCGAACTCAGGTCTTTCCGCTTGCAAGGCATGTGGCGGAACCACTGAGCTAAATCCTCCCCCCCATTAGTCTTATAATAATCCTTATAAACTCACTTTATTGTATGAGCTTATTGGTTGATGTCCTGGTCTCTGTCTCTTTTCCACAATTCATCCTGAATAATTTAAAAAGATCTTTAATTATGTATCTCTGTTTATATATATAACTTCCTAATTTCACAAATCTAAAATACACTACTACATGCTATGAGAAAAACTTAGGATGTATTACTTGCTGTAGTAGCAAATCTTCAAAATTGGACCCCTCCAAATGAACCAGGCCTCTTTTTTTGTTTGTTTATCTGGAACTGAATTCAGGGCTTCACACTTGACAGGCAGGTGCTGTGCCACTGAGCTACAACCCCGGCCCAACAGGCCTCCCTCCTATTTGCTCTCTCTATCCCCTTCTCACACTGTTCTGGGCTGGCCTTGTGACTCATTTTAACCAACAGAGTACCACAGAAGTAGCACTGTACCAGTTCAAAGTCTAAGTCTTATGAAAACCTGGAAGCTTCTGGAACTCCTGGAAGCTCTAGGCCACCTGACTCCTCCGCTGGGAAGACCTTGAGCTATATGGTGAGGGAGAAAGGCAAGATGATCATTGTCCTAGCCAAGCCCAGCTTTCCAGGTGTCCTCACCAAATGCTCCACCAATAAGAATGATGTCATCTTGGCTGTTCTAGCCCCACCCCTCAACCAAATGCAGTCACATGAATAACTTTAAACACTACCAGCAGAACAGACCATCTGAGACAAGATCAACCCAAAGAACTGTAAGAAATAGTAAACTTTAAGATACTATGTTTATAATGCTCTCTTTACCCAGTAATAGAAAATAGCAACTGCTTGCTAGCAATATAATAGGCAAAGAGGCAGTTAAATAAACAGGAAAGGCTATGGAGAGGTGACACTGAAAAGAAGTGTATACCATGCTATGTGAGTTGGAGGGTCATCTACATTAGTCTCCTAGGTCAATGTGAAGGGGGAGGAGGGGGAGCATCTGAGGAAGCTGCCCAGAGCAGGTGACACAGCTCCACTCAGAACACTGCATAGGGCAGGCAGGTATAAAGAGCATGGTAATGTTGGGGGTGGTAAAAGGTACAGTGAGAAACACAAAAAAGGATTTCAGTGGTGGTAAACCTATGGCATGCATGCTGCAGCGGGCTATTTGTTATCACTGAAAGCTCTATTTTTTTTAACTGTGTATCTTTTTATTGGTACATTTTAGGTATACAATATAATGACAATCATCATTAGAAATTTGCACCTTTACATACTCTCTTGGTTCTTATTTTTCCCCCTTCCCCCACCCTCCAACCCCTCCATCCCTGTTTACAAAGACTTTGTTTCCTTTTTGCATTTTCTCATATTAATTCCATTCCCTTCTTTCCTTTCCCCTACCCCTCCTACTTCCCCTTCTCCTTTGCCCCTTTTCTTCCTATTTTACATTAGCTATTATACCTTTTAATCCTTATTTATACTTTCAGTTTCTCACACTAGAGAAACTATTTGGTATTTACACGTGTCTCCTATTTCACTTAAGAGTATCGCCTCAATGTGCATCCATTTAGCAATCAATGTCTCTAATTTCTTGTTTTTTATGGCTGTGGTTTTTTTTTATTAAAAACCACATTTTCTTTATCCAGTCTCTAGTTGATGGGCATTTGGGCTGTTCCCAAGTTTTAGCTATTACAAACTATGCTGCTATGAACATGGGTGCACATATAACACTGTGGTATGATTCTTTTAATTCTTTGGGGAAGATACCCAGGAAGGGAATAGCTGGGTCAAATTGGACTTCCAGTCCTAGTTCTTTTTTTTTTTTTTTTGGTACCGGGGATTGAACTCTGGACCTTGGGCTTGCAAGGCAGGCGCCGGAACCAACGAGCTAAATCCCCGGCCCCTCCAGTCCTAGTTCTTTGAGGTATCTCCATACTGATTTCCACAGTGAATGCACCAGTTGACACTCCCACCAGCAGTAGAGCAGTGTTCCTCTTTCCCCACACCCCTGCCAGCATTTGTCACTGGTTGATTTCATGATAGCAGCCATTCTTTCTGGGGTGAGGTGGAATCTCAGCATTTTCATTTGCATCTCTCAAACAACCAGTGATGTTGAACATTTTTTCATGTTTCTTTGCCATTTCTACTTCTTTGTCTGAGAAATGTCTGTTCATTTCAGATGCCCATTTTTGGTTTGGGTCTTTAAATTTGGGAGGTCTGATTTTTTTAAGTTCTTTATAGATTTGAGATAGTAGACCTTTTTTTTTTTGGTACCGGGGATCGAACTCAGGGTCCTTGCACTTGCAAGGCGGGCAGCGGAACCACTGAGCTAAATCCCCAGCCCAAGATAGTAGACCTTTGTCTGAGGGACTGCTGGCGAAAATTTTTTCCCACACACACTGTTGGTGGTTTCTCTTGTTGTGCAGAAGCTTTTTAGTAAGAAGAGATCCCACTTGTTGATTGTGCTAGTTCACGGGCAACTGAGGTTTTGTTCATAAAGTCTTTTCCCACACCAATGTCTTCAAGAGTTCTACCTAACGTCTGTTCCAGCCGGTTCGGCGTTTCTGTTTTAATATTTAGACCTTTAATCCATTTCAATTTTAGTTGAGTGCGTGGTGAGAGATATAGGTCTAGTTTTAGTCTTTGGCAAGTTGAAACCCAATTTCTCCAGCACCATTTATTAAAGAGGCTATCTTTCCTCCAGTGAGGGTGTTTGGCTCCTTTGTCAAAGATGAAGTGGCTGAGTGTGTCTGGAGTTGTTTCTGCATCTTCTAATCTGTTCCACTGGTCCTCAGATCTGTTTCTTTGCCAGTAACATGCTGTTTTTATCACAGTAGCTTTGTAGTATAGTTTCAAGTTGGGGGTTGTAATACCTTCTGCCATGTCTCTGTTACCTACAATTGCTTTTGCTATTCTGGGTCTCTTCTTGTCCCAAATGAATTTTTGGATTGTTTTCTCAAAGTCCATGAAGTATGCTGCTGGCATTTCAATTGTGATTGCATTTTCACTATGTTGATTCTTCCTACCCAGGAGCAAGGGACATCTTTCCATTTTCTTGTGGATTTTTTTTTTTGGTACCAGGGATTGAACTCAAGACCTTGCACTTTCGAGGCAGGCACCAGAACCACTGAGCCAAATCCCCAGGGCCCTGTCTTTCCACTTTCTGATATCATCTTCAATCTCTCTTTTCAAAGTGCTATAGTTTTCAGAGAAGAGGTCTTTGATTTCTTTTGTTAGGTTGATTCCCAGGTATTTCAGTTTTTTGGATGCTATTGTGAAAGGAATTGTTTGCCTATTTCTCTCTCAATCATCGAAACCTCTAAAGACTGGCCACCACTGGATTAGGTAACTCAAGGTCTTTGATACTGAAAGAAGTTTAAACTTTAAATTCGGTGTAGAACTATGAAGTATTTCTAATCAGGGAAATGACATTATCAGATTTTTGTCTCAGAATGATTTCTACAGCAGCAGTGAACTAGACAAATGTGAAGAGAGGCAGATGAGAAGCAAGGAAAGTTTAGTAGCCTACCTCAGTAATAAAGCAGAACCAGTAAGAACCTGAACAAAGAAAGAGACAGAGTGGGTAGAAAGAAAAGGACGTTTCACATTAAGAATCTACTACAGGGCTGGATGTAGTGGCATATGCCTGTACTACCAGCTACTAAGGAGACTAAGGCAGGAGGATCACAAGTTTGAGTTGAACCTGAGAAACTTAGTAGGTGAGGCCCTGTCACAAAATTAAAAGCTAAAAATGGCTAGGGGTGTGACTCATGGGTATTCAATCCCCACTACCAAAAAAAAAAAAGGAATCTAGAGCTGGGTGTGGTGGCGCACACCAGTCATCTCAGCACTTGGGAGGGTGAGGCAGGAGAATGGTCACGAGTTCAAGGCCAGCCTGGGCTACATAGAGAGACCGTCTCGACCGCCCCCCCAAAAAGGAATCTAAACTCAGGTGTGGTGATGCACATCTGTGATTCCAGTGCTTGGTAAGCTGAGGCAGGTGGATCATGAGTTTAAGGCCAGCCTGGGCTACACAGAGTTTGAGGCCAACCTTAGCTACATAACAAAACCCTATTTCAAAACAGAAAATAAAAGAAGGGATAGGGATGTAGCTCATTGAGAAGGTGTTTGGTTCAGTCTCCAGTGCCCAAAACAAAACCAACAACAATAAAAATTAAACAAAGAACCTACAAGATGTGGTAAAAATGGATGTGGTAGCTAAGAAGGAACTCAGGATGACCTCAGTTTTCATTTTAGGCTCTGGAGGAGACAGTGTTGTCATCTATGAGAAAACAACAAAATCAAGAATGAATGGATTTTCACACAGCAGAAAGTTTAACTTTTTTTATGGTTCCAGGGATCGAACTCAGGACCTTGTGCTTGCAAGGCAGGCAATGGCACCACTGAGCTAAATCCCCAGCCCAAGACAGAAAGTTTAGACACAGGACAGGAAGAAAGAATGGATGCATCTGTTGAGAGGAAACTGAGGCAAGTTTTACTGGTGATTTCTGTTTTTTTCAGTGAAGTAAGAGACAAGATCACTGGCTAGTAAGTACAGAAATGGCAGAGAAAGGAGGGAGCCCTGAGGATCCAGGTGATGCCAGAAGTCATAAATTTATTCTGTCTCCAAGACACACAATTGTCTGATTTTCCACAGCACACTACAACCCAGGTTTAAGAATAGAGAGGCTGACTTGGCCCAGGACTGGAATACTACTAGAATACTAGAAAAATGAAAGAAAAGAACAAGGCATCAAGAGAATTGCTGGTAATGATGAGCAAGTAATTCAAATAATGGACTAGGGAAAGAAGTGCTTCCAAGCAGTTGACAGATTGGCAGAAAGTGCAGTGAGGGCACAGAACGAGAAAGAGATCCTGATGTAGTCAAACTGTAGATTTACTGGAGTGAGGCAGAGAGCTGGAAAGACTGAAGGCTATCGTCAAAATACATGATGCTGCCACAGCCTGTATTACTGCTTTCACCTAAGAAATATTCACTAGGTTTGCTGACTGCTAGGCAAACTATTAGTACTTTAAAGCATACCAAGAAGTACGACTATATTTAGTAAGAAACCTCCAAAATGAATCCTCTTGCGCCTTGTCAATTTTAATTTAGCATAAACTCTTATATCACACCCAGAGTAATGCTTCCAACAGTAACTCCCTGGATCTTCTATTTACTGTCACTTATCCTATGAGTTCATCAGGCAAGCTCAGAGGATCTTAAAAAGAATCTTGCTTAAATGTAATTTTTATCCTACTTGTCCTAATAGATGCTATGAGAATATACAAATCAGCTGATGATATCCTTTAGTTTTGATGCGTGTTGTTTCTGTGGGGGATTTTGGTCTGTTTTTGCTTTCATTACTATGGACTGAAGCCAAGACCCTTAGCACTGAGCTACATCCTCAGCCCTTTTATCGTATTTTGAGACAGGTTCTTGCTAAGCGACTAAGTTGTCCAGGCTGGGCTCTAACTTTCAATCCTTGTCCCTCAGACTCACAAAGTGCTAGGGTTACAGGAGTGTTCCACCATGCCCAGTTTGTCTTTTGTTTTTTGCAGTTCTAGGGATGCAACCTAGGGTCTCATGGATGCTAAGCAAGCACACCACTGAGCTTCACTCCCAGCTTGATGATGTCCTTTGAAGCACAAGCTCACCATTAGCCCTACATGCTGTTAAGTCTCAATGAGAGACTCTTGACTCCCCGCTAGGGGTGGGGAGCTTAAAAGAGGTCCAACCGGGCCCAGAGATTTAGCTCAGTGGTTTTGCTGTCTGCCTTGCAAGCGCAAGGTCCCAAGTTCGATCTCCAGTACCAAAAAAACAAAAAAAAAGAGCTCCAACAATGCAAGAGTACAAGCATAAAAGCCTCACCTTTGCAAGCCAGCAATGGCCTTTATGCAAGCTGGAACTACAAAGCGTCCCTACTAAAGCATGACAACTTCCAGAAGCACCAAATGTCCAGGAGAAAAAAAATCAAATACATGACTACACTGAATGTTTGATCTTTTGATTTTTGGTCACTTCAGGTTGTCTTCTTCAAAACTTATAATTAGGGCCGGGGATTTAGCTCAGTGGTTTCGCCGCCTGCTGCCCAAGAGCAAGGACCAGAGTTCGATCCCCGGTACCCAAAAAAACAAAAAAACCTTATATTAAATACAAAAGAAATACAAAGAGGGCTGGGGATTTAGTTCAGTGGTGCCACTGGCTGCCTTGCACGCGCAAGGTCCTGAGTTCGATCCCCAGTACCAAAAAAAGGAAAAAAAAAGAAAGAAAAAGAAATACCAAGTGATTACTTCCAAATAGTACAAAGCAATTAGCAGATTTCTATTTAGTCTATCTTTACAGAATATCAATGTGAATTTCTCTTAATTTCTAATCCAGTGATCTAACAGTTATCAAGTATTACCAGGTATACATGGCAGCACTGAGCTAAGTGACATAAGAGAACACAAAAGAATAAAAATTGTTTTTAAAAATTCAGTTTCAGCTCAGGACAAAACAGCTAAGGAAGATTTCATAAAGAAGACAGAATTTAAGATATTTCAAAATCTTAAAGATGTAGGGCTGGAGATTTAGCTCAATGGTGACAGGCCTGCCTCACAAGTGCAAGGTCCTGAGTTCAATCTCTGGTACCGAAGATGGGTAAGACATATTATAAAAGAATTGCATTATTCTCCCAGTTTCCCAAGCCAAACACATGGAGTTATTCCTAACTCTTCTTCATCCACACACATTGGCCAGTGCTGCCTCACCTATCTTACAAACTACTCACTTCTCTCATCCCCACTGACTATTTTAGTTCTGGCCAGCATTACTCTAACTAACCTAGTTCTGACTAACCTACGTTCTTGTAAGTCTCTTAATTGGTCATCTATATTACTTAAATCCATTTTCCAATTGTCCAAGTGATCTAAAATGTAAATCATATCATTTGATAGTTCCTCTCCCTGAAAATCTTTCATATCTCACTTTCAGGGGAAAAAAACCCCGAAACATCTCCAGTGTTAACAGGACATATGCCTTGATGACCTTCACTCGTCTATTCCTGCACCTCCACTTCACACTAAGTCACTATTCTCTGTCTGTGGGCTATCTACAATGTCTTTCCTCCCATTTGTTGCCTAATTCCTCTCTGTATCAATACCCATCCTCACTACTTTTTCTTTGAAAATTTCAAACCAACAAAACAATTAATAAGATAATACAATGAACACAGGCTTTTTGTGTAATTCATCAGTTTTACCTTTTTTACCAATTTACATCATGACACAATCCCTACAACTTGAGCAAATATCCTTCAGAACAAGAACATCCCCTAAACAATCAAACAATACCATTATCACACCTGAAGTATTTAAAACTGTTACAATACCACCTAATATGTAGCCCTTATTCAAAATTTCCCAAGTATCCCAAAAAGTCTCTTACAGTTTGTTTACCTACTCCTTTGTTTAATCCAGGAACAAACAAAGGATCATATACTGCACATTGCCCCCTTATATTTCAGGACTCAATTCTGGAGTCTTACCCTCTGGCTCCATATTATCCTTTCTGGCTCCCCCAACCCAGTCTGGGTTACATGCCTTTTAGATCCTTTTATACCACCACTACTATAACATCATTAGCTACTTTATAATTATCTATTTTTCTTCCCTAATAAATAGCTAGCACCTAGAGGATGTTTTATTCCCCAGGCCCTTACTCTCTGGCTCATAAGAAATACTCAATAAATGTTGGCTGAACAAATGAAATAGCTATGAAGAGGAAATGGACTGAATTGTGCCATACTCTGCCCTCCAATTCCTGTGTTGAAGCCTTAAACCAGAATTTGACTATATTAGGCCAAAAGGGCTTCAAAGATAATTTAGGTTAAATGAGATCACAGGAGTGGGACCCGAACCCCACAGGATTGGTATCCTTGTAAGAGAAAGAGACATTATGAGTGTTCACACACAGAGGAGAACAAAGAAGGGAGCCATCTGCAAGCCAGGAAGAGTCCTCACTAGAAACCAAGATGGCCAGAATCTTGATGCTGGACTGTCAGCCTCCAGAACTATGAGAACATTTATTTCTGTTATTTAAGCCAGCAAGTCTGGAGCATTCTGTTATGGCAGCCCAAGGTGATTAATACAATGACACAAATCTTTGTGCCAAAGTCTCTGTGGATAACAGAATGCTAAGCAAAATCTACACCACAGCAAAAACAGATACAGAAGACCTCTTTCCACTGCTCTGGAAAAAAAGAACCACATATTTAACAGAAAGAATAATAGGAAACATCATTCTGACATTCATGCAAAACACTAAAAATAAAAATAGGATCTTTAATATGACAAGTAGCAAAACTGTTGGTATCAATCACTGTTTTGCTTATTTATTTATTTATTTATTTATGGCAGTACTAGGATTGAACCCAATGACCTTCCCACTGAGCTGCATCCCCATCCCCAGCCCTTTTTTCATTTTTTATTTTGAGACAGTCTCACTAGGTCACCAAGTTCCCCAGGCTAGGCACAAACTTTTGATCCTCCTGCCTCAGCCCCCCAGAGTGCTGGAGTGTCATCACACCCAGCTCAAACACCATTTGTAGCTATTTATTCAGGTAGAAAAAAGACAGATGTATGTAAAGATTTCACATGCCAGGGAAATTATTCACTGGGCCTAAAATACAATTACAGACTCATCTTCCCAACATCTGTTATTTAAGATACCTGCTGCTAAGCTGCTCAAGGTGCAGGTTTATGTTTCATCTTCCCACACTGACAGTGAAGACAATGGCAAGGACACGGGGTGAGGAGTAGTGGTTCTGATCACTATCAATGCCCAAGACAGTGTTCTGCTCCAAGTATACATAACTGCTAAAAAACGATTACCATGGACAACTGACTCATCTCCTAATTGTGCAGTATCACTAGATTTTCAACGCAACAATGGACTGGCCTTTAGCCCTTCTCCCAAACATTTCTCCTCATATGGAGCTTCCACAAGTAATCTCGCAGATTTAGAAAATGATTCTGCAAGTGAGCTTGCTACTTTTCATGTACCACTCTAACACATTTGCAAAATCCAAGATTTTTTCAATAAATAAAAATGCATTTTTAAAATAAAATCTAAGTAAAATTATCACAGTATTCACAGCTCACTGATTTCCAAACAGCTCATTTTAAGAAACTTGGAAAATTGAGAGTTTGACTAAATTCTACGTTCACCTTGTTCTTGCTGCAGTACCCAGAAAAGGACAAAGATCTACTGGATAATTCTTTCATAAACAGCTTACAGTGTTACTGTTTGAAAGTTAATCTCTCAGGATATTCTCATAACTTCAGCTTGTTAAAAAAAAAATCTCAGCAGGCTGGGGATTTAGCTCAGTGGTTCTGCTGCCTGCCTCGCAAGTGCAAGGTCCCAAGTTTGATCCCTGGTACCAAAAAAAAAAGATTAAAAAAAAAAAAAATCTCAGCTTATAAAGCAAATGAAATAAATGCATATCAAAACCTTGATCACACTTGGGACTTTACATTTAACTTCAATCATTCATTCATTCATTCATTCATTCATTTATTCATTTGGTGCTTGCAACTGAAATCAGGGCTTTTTGTGTATTAAGCACACGTTCTACTGCTAAGTTACATTTCTAGCTCCTTAACTTTATAATGAAGAATGAAATCTCTGAGACTCTTCTCTATTAAATGTAATATAGAACAATGAGAATGCCAAGTCACTGGAAAATTTTTACTTGTGTGCTTGTTTCCCAAATAAAAATGAGACTAAAAGAAAAACTATACAAATAGGACTGGCCCCTTATGCACACAGATACACAAACATACACAAAGGGATTTCATTTTTAACAGCATCATTTACCTTCTGCCCTTCTCACAAAGCTTCTCAATTTCAGCTTTCAGATCCTGCTCTTTCTGCAAAAACTCCTTCTTTTCTTTCTCTATCTTCTTTTTTGTTTCTTCTCGCTTTATGGTCACATCCTGAATAGCCTTTAAAATCTCCTAAATACCACACGATTACAGTCACACACAAATAAAGAAGGAAATAAGTTAGTTCTTTTAATTCGACAGTTATTTTCAACAATCTGACATATTCACATATTGAGTTTAGCAGATTCAAACTGAATTCAAAGAATCTGGTTGATAAGTAGCTCCAAAAACTGAGGGTGAAAGTTCCAAGAGCAATAGACTTAACAGAAGGAAGAAGTTCTAACATTCACCCTGTTCCAAAATGGAATTGTGAAGCAACTGTGAAGCAATCAGCTCTCTTAAGCTCTTCAAGTAAAGACTGAATGAACAGCTATTAAGGATGCTGAAAAAGGTGTTCTTGCTCCAGGTGGGAGTCTACTGCATCCAACAAATGCGGTCTTGTTATAGTTCTATTTTGTTTTGTATGGGGTGTTTCTGTTTGTTTGCCTTTTTACTGTTTAACAACAACTAATACATATGCACATATATCTGTAATAAAAAGTCAAATAATACAAAGGTGACAGAGTTAACAGTTACCCCCAGCTTCCTCCCATTAGGATAATCCATGTGGTAACTGCTGTATCATGCTTTCACATTTTGTTCATTCTCCCACCACACAGATACAATGAATATATTTGTTGTTTTGGGTTTTTTTTGGTCAAACCCAGGGTGTTGTACATGTAAAGCCTGTACTCTGTCACTAAGCTATATACCCCCACCCTGTTTTTCTTTCTTAATGAGGTCGTTTTAAATTATTTTGTATTCTGCTTTTCTTCACCTGGCATGAACATACCATATCAATAAAGACCTAGCTCAAATAGCTGGATAATATGACATCACATGGACATATCAAATTTATCCAACCGTTCTCTGTTAAAAGTCCCTCATGGGGCCAGGGATTTAGCTCAGTGGTTCCACTGCCTGTGTGCAAGGTCCTGAGTTTGATCCCCAGTACCAAAAAAAAAAAGTCCCTCAGGTTAGGGGGCTGGGTATATTTAACTCAGTGGTTCCACTGCCTGCCTCACAAGTGCAAGGTCCCGAGTTTGATTCCCGGTACCAAATTAAAAAAAAAGGTCCTCAGGTTGATTACATTTTTATAATTATATTTCTAATCTAATTTTTGTTTTGTTTTTGGCGTTTTTGAGATGAGATCAGCTGTGTAGCTCAGAACAGTTTTGGCCTCACAATCCTCCTGCCTCAGCCTTCCAAGTGCTGTGATTATAGGCGTGGGCCACCACATTTGGCTTTTTTTAAACAATACTGCAATGAACATTCTGTATGTCTACACTTTCACACAAAAACTTCTATCTGTAAAATGGACTCCTAATAAGATTGCTAGGTCATATTACATGTATATTTTAAATTTTAACTGACAATTCCTAATAACTTTCCTAAAAAGGTCATCACAATTCACACGCCTACCAGTAATCTCTGAAAAAGTTCACTTTACCTCACCATGCATAATTTAATTTTTACTCATTACTGGGGGAGGGAGAAAAGAGAAAGGAATAGTATCTAATAATTTTAATATGCATTTCCTTAACTTTTTTGTTTTTACTGTCTGTCCCCAACTAGAACAAGCAGTCAATGAAAATAGAGACTGTGTTTTGTTCATCATTAAACCTCCACAGCCCACATTAGGCACTCCAAAGATATGTTCAGAATAAATGAATGAGTACCAATGAGACTGAATTTCTTTTCAAATATGTATAATCCTTTTGCCTTTCCTCTTCTGTAAATTACTGTTTATAACTGTGGTGGGAATATAATACCCTTCTCCAAGGTGTCCATGTTCTAATCCATGTATAATGTTACTTTCTATGGCAAGAGAGACTTTGTACAGGTGACTAAGATAAGGACCATGAGTTGAGGTGATATCCTGATTATATGGGTGGACCTGATCTAATCACCTGAGTCCTTAAAAGTGGAGAACCTTCTCAGATGTGATCAGAGCAAGATGTGACTAAAGAAGAAAGACCTAACAGACACAATGTTGCTGGCTTTAAGGATGGAGGAGGGTCCTTAATCCAAGGAATGCAGGCAGCTTCAACAGCTAAAGGCAAGAAAATAGATTCTCCCCTAAAACCCCAAGAAAGGCACATAGCCCTTCCAATATCTTGATTTTAGCCCAGTGACACTTGTAAGACTTCTGACTACAGAACTATAAAATAACAGATTTGTGACGTTTCAAGTCACTAAATCCATGGTAATTTGTTACAGGAACAATAGGAAACCAACACAATAACTTTTTTTTTAAGTGATGCTAGAAATTGAACCCAGGACCTTGTGCATGCTAAGCATTCACACTGCCACTGACACAGCCCCGACACAATAACCTTTCCTGACTTTTCTCTATATTGTTTGACTTTTACCATGCATTTGTAGAAATATTCAGAATGTCAACAGATAGTAAACCCTTTAGCAGATGTGCTAACAAATATTTTCTATCAGTCTAACAATCTCAACTGATTTTTCTATTGTTTGGTAGTTTTAATTATATGTAAACTGATTAATCTTTTTCTTCATGGTTCTTCATGGGTTTTCTGCCTTCATGGGCTTTTTCAAGTGACTTCTTGCCATGTGAGCTTTTATAAGTATTCTCCTAAATTTTCTTTTAAATTTTTTTCTAGTTTTTATATGTAGATTTTTAATCTACTTAGAATTATACATATAATATGAGATAGGACACTACATATATATTTCCCAGATAGACATCTTTTTCTCTCTGAACTACAACAGAAGAGTTTGGATAAGATGGCCTCAAAAGTTCTTTTTATTCTTAAAATTCTATAGAAACCATTAAAAAGTAAATACTGCTTTTCTTTTTCTACTGACCTGGAAATAAATTTAAAGTATGATCAGGGTCTGCTGTTTTTACTCAACAATTTATTTACTTATTTTTCTTTTTTGCAGTGTTGGAGATTGAACCCAGGGCCTTGTACATACTAGGCAAATGCTCCACAATGAGATATATCCCCAGTCTGACAATTTCAGTACAAGCAAAATACCTGATGATTCTTCATCTCTTCTTCTCGCCTTTGCTGAAGTTGCTTTAATTGCACTTGGAGCTGATTCTCCACCTGCCTCTGTTTGTCCAGGACTTCCTGGTAACGCTCCTTCAACAAGGTTCTCTCTGTCATCATTTTGTCCTAATGGGAACAACACAGGAAAACTTTACTTTCCAATTAATCACAAAAAACATTCACCAAGTGCCTGTCCAAGCCACATTATCCAAAGCTCTATGGATACACTGTCCAATACTGTAGCAACTAGCTATATGTGGCTATGTAACTTAAAATTAATTAAAATATAATAGTATAGAAAAATTTAGGCCCTCAGTTGCATAGCTAAATCTGCACTACTCAAAAGACATGTGCAACTAGTGGTTACCAAAACGAACAGCACAGATACAGAACATTTCCATCACTAGACAGTTCTATTACAAAACATTACCCTAAGACAGGGGTTTGCAACCTACAGCACATGTGCCAAATCCAGCCAATGCCTATTTTTGTAAATAACAGTTTTATTGAGCTGGGCATGGTGGTGCACACCTGTAGTCCCAGCGCTCTGGAAGGCTGAGGCAGCAGGATCCCAAGTTTGAGTCCAACCTGGGCAACTGGGCAACTGGGCAACTTAGCAAGACTGTCTCAGAATAAAAAATTAAAAGGAGGTAGGCATTGGGGATGTAGCTCAATGCACATGCCCTGGGTTCAACTTCCTGTACTGCAAAACACAAAACAGAACTGAACAATTTTATTGGAACACAGCCTGAATTACATCTTGCAGGAACTCTGAACCTGAGCTCTGTAGACAGCCCTTAGGAGATCTCTGAACTCTGTAATTGGGAGTGTGTGTGTGTGCATGTACGTGTGTGATTTACTGAGATGTGCGTGTGTATGTGCATGTACATGTGTGATTTACTGAGATATGGTGACCATTACTCAGATACCTTAGAAACAAGAAAGGAAAAATAGATCCAACAGCTGCTAAGTGACACAAAACTAATCTAAGATTAACTGGAATTAGTGAAAAATTAGAAGAGAGCACAAATGACACAACAAACCTGTATACAGAAACAACAGTGGAAAACTTTTCCAATGTGGGGAAAGAATTTAACATACAGATAAGTGAGACATACAGAACCCCAAATAGCCAAGATCAGACTCCACTATACATCACAGTCAAAATTCCAGAAGTCCAATACAAGGACAGAATCTTAAAAGCTGTAGAGAAAAGCAACAAATCACTTATAAGGTGAACCTATTAGAATGACAGCAGACATCTCAACATAAACCTTAAAGGCCAGGAGAGCTTGGAGTGAAATGTTTCAAGCCCTAAAAGAAAACTTCCAACCCAGATTGACATATCCTGCAAAACTACCTTTCAAAATTGATGGAGAAATAAGGTTGTTCCACAATGAAGAGTACCTTAAGAAATTTATGACCACCAAACTAGCACTCCCTGCAAAAATCCTCAAGGATATCCTACAAAGAGACAATGAAGCCAACAATGCCAAAAAAGTGCAATGGAATGCATACACCAGGTAGGGTGAGAAAAAGTGGAAAAAGGAATCAGCGACAGGAAAATAATGACAGGAACAAGTCAATATCTTTCACTAATAGCTCTCAATGAGAATGGTCTCAATTCCCCAACTAAAAGACACAGATTGGAACAAAAAACAAAACTCATGGTATGCTGTATACAAGAAACACATTTATGTGAGTGTGGTGGTACATGCCTGTAATCTCAGCACTCAGGAGGCTGAGGCAGGAGGATCACTTAAGTTTGAGGCCAGTCTGGGCTACATAGTGAGTTCAAGGCCAGCCTGAACTACACAGTGAGACCCTGTCTCAAAAAAAAAAAAGAAAGAAAGAAACACATTTAATCCAAAAAGAAATGGATACACTAAAAGTCAAAGGATGGAAAACAATATTCTATGCAATAGGAGCCCAGAAACAAGCTTCCAGAAAATGGAAAGTTATCCCTATTCCTCAATAGGCAAAACCAATATTGTCAAAATGCTAATACTTCCAAAACTGGGATAGATAGATAGGCGATCCTAATCAAAATATCAACAGCATTCCCCACAGAACTAGAGAAAACAATCCTAAAATTCATATGGAACCAGAAGAAACCCAGAATAGCAAAAGCAATCCTGGGCAACAAAGAGAAAAACAGGTGGTATCACAATCCCAGTATTCCAATTATATTACAAAGCCACAGTGATAAAAACAGCATGGTACCAGCATGAAAACAGACATGTGAACCAATGGGACAGAACAGAGGATTCAGAAACAAATCCAAGCACATTCAGCTACCTGATCTTTGACAAAGGGGCCAAAATCACACACCAGAGGAATGATGGACTCTCTAGCTAATGGTACTGGAAAAACTGGCTATACACATGCTGCCAAAGACTGAATCTAGATCCATATCACTCCCATTTCCAAAATGGGAAAAATTTTTTACCAGCTACACCTTGGACAGAGGACTAGTATCTAGAATATATAAAGAACCCCAAGAAATTAGAATTCCCCAAAATAAAAGACCCAACATCTTTAACCATTAGACAAATGCAAATCAAGCACAACACTGAGATTCCATATTACTCTAGAAAGAATGTTTCTTTGTTGTTGTTGGTGGTGGTGGTGGTGGTTTTTTTGAGACAGGCTCTCACTATGTACACTTCAGGCTGCCCCAGGCTGGCCACTTTATGTGGCACAGGCTGGCCTCAAACTCATGATGATCCTCCTGCCTCAGCCTCCCAAGTGCTGGGATTACTGCCGTGTGCCATCAAGTCCAGCCAACAATGGCCATCATTAAGAAATCAAATGATGGGGCCAGGGATTTAGCTCAGTGGTGCCGCGCCTGCCTCACAAGCGCAAAGGTCCTGAGTTCTATCCCCAGTACCACGAAAAAAAAAAAGAAATCAAATAATAACAAATGCTGGTGAGGCTGTGGGGGAAAAGGAAATTGTTAGTGGGAGTATAAACTACTACAATCACTATGGAAATCAGTATGGAGATTCCTCAGAAAACTAAAACTAGAAATTCCCTTTGACCTAGCTATTCCCCTTCTAGGTATCTTCTGGAAAGCATTAAAGCTATCATATTACAATGACAGATGCACATCCATGTTGACAGCACAACGCATAATAGCTAAATCTTGGATGTGGCCTATATATCAACAGATGAATGGATAAAGAAAATGTGGCATTTATACACAGTGGACTACTACTCTGCTATAAGAAAGGATAAATTTCAGTCATTAGCAGCAAGACTGGATGCACCTTGAGACCATAATGTTAAGTGATATAAATCTGACACACAGCTTTAATATCACATAGTTTATAAGTAAATTAAGGAGCAAAACAAAAGACAGATAATAGGAAATAGGGACATAGATATTTTATAAATGGGAAGAGGACCAAGAGATGGAGGGAGGGGGAAAAAGAAGATAAAAAGAATTAAGATGTGTTATGCACATGTACCAGCACCCCACAGTAAATATAATCATTATGTACTGCAAACATGTACTAATAATAAAATAAACAAACAAAACCCCATAAAGCCAAGTATGGTGGTGGATGCCTGTAATCCCAGCACTCTGGAGGCTGAGACAGCAAGACTGCCACAAGTTCAAGGCCAGTTTGGGCTGCATAGTGAGTTCAAGACTAGCCTGAGATACACATCGAGACCCTGTCTCAAAAAAAAAAAAAAAAGGACCGGAGATTTAGCTCAGTGGTTCTGCTGCCTGCCTTGAAAGTGCAAGGTCCCGAGTTCGATCCCCAGTACCAAAAAAAAAAAAAAAAGCAAAGCAAAGAAAAATCTTTTATCCAGTTTCTCAGGAGGCTAAAACAAGAGGATCACTTGAGCCCAAGAATCAAGGCTATCCTGGGCAACATGGTGAGAGTCCATCTCCAAAAAAGATAAATAGATAAGCTACATATATTTTTAGCAGTTTTTTTTTTTTTTGGTACCAGGGATGGAACTTGGGACCCTGCACTTGGTGAGGCAGGCGGCAGAACCACTGAGCTAAATCCCCGGCCCTATACGTACTTTTAAATGCCTATATACTTAAAAGGTAGAAATTCTAGCCATAAAATGCCAGGAATAGAGAAAGGGACTATTTTAACAAAGACAAAATTTTCCATCTACATTTTAAAAGCAATTACCAAAGGATAAAGTGGAAAAGATAGCAATAAAGAATAAATAAGAGGGCCGGGGATTTAGCTCAGTGGTGCTGCTGCCTGCCTCACAAGGGCAAGGACCAAAAAAAAAAAAGAATACAAAAGAAAAAGACTTAGCCAGGAGTGCTAGTGCACACCTGTAATCCAGCACTCAGGAGGCTGAGGCAGGAGAATCGCTGCAAGTTAGAGGTCAGCCTGGGCTACATAGTGAGTTCAGGGCCAGCCTGAACTGCAAAGGGAAACCCTGACTCAAAAAAACAAAAAAAGAAAGAAAAAGACTTAATGGTGTTTGACTAGAAACTTAACAGCGTAAAAAGAAATAGTGTCTAGAATGAAAGGCTGAGAAACCCTCTCTACTATGAATTATACCTGGACTATTTCATTTGGTTCTTGGGATCAGTTTTTAAAAGAAATACCAATGACATAGTATATACCTAGGTGAAAGTAACCAGGATGAGAATGGAACACTGGGAAAAATACCATATGAAGAAAAGAAGAATGCCAAAAACATGTGGGACTGTTTCACCTGGATAGGTTTGGACAGGAAGAATTAAGAAGAGACATAAAAAAACCCTTCATATATCTGAGTATGCTAGTGCACACTTGTAATCCCAGCATTCTGGGAGACTGAAGCAGGAGGATCAAAAGCTCAAGTCCAGCCTCAGCAACTTAGGAGACTAAAATAAAAATTGTTTTTAAAAGAGGATGGAAATGAAGGTTGGTACAAAGACATTAGGCTCAATGCCCAATACCAAAAACAAAACAAACAAACAAAAAAACCTTCAAACATATGCAGGGCTAATAAGTCAAAGAGGAGTTCAATTTACTCCAGAAAGTTCAAGAGAACTATACTAAGAACTTATAGTTTCTGTCTTTAGCTCAGAATCTGACAATAAAAGCTACTGTTAAAAAATGTAACAGTTGGCTGTATGAGGTAGCAAGAGTCTTCTCTTGCGTGATCAAATAGAAGTGAGCTGATCATCTGCCAGGAGATTCCTGCAACTTTTTCCAACTGAGATGATAAACTTCTAGATGTTCTGTTTTAATGGCTTCACATAACAATGACACATTACTTACCAGATTCTTTTCAATGTCTTGATCTGTGTTAACCTCTGAATCTGCCGTCTTAAAATCAGTCTATGAAGGAAGAAACAAGTACATTCAGAACAGTTCATAGTATTTTAAGAGATACAGAATTATTCTAGTATTTTTACCTGGAGATCTACCACAACTAACTGAGAGCAAACTTTTTGTTTTCTCCTTATGAGCTTCGTAGCAAAAGAAGCAATGTAGTTCCGGCAAACAGACACCAATATCTACACTGCATTAGTCATTTATCCCACATAATAATCTGAACAAGACCCAATATTTGTCTGAGAGAAAGCCTCAAATCTGAGATGAGAATTTTGTCCCCTACAACCTATTGTGCCCATACTTCTTCCTACGACAGTCACTAGAAGGCAGGATACACTGTACTTCTTTAAGATGTAGTCAGAGAATTAAGAAGGATTCCTCCTGTAAGGATAAAGATGGGAAATATGAATGCTAATGACCTGCATTCATCAATTACTCAGTGAAGAAATTCTATGTAGGTCATAAAGTCCCTACTTGCCATTAGAGTAGATACTGTCTACTGTCTTTATTCATGGAACACCAGAATGAACTGCATAGCATTGTATGAACACAACAAAATCGAGACAATGTAGTTCTCCACCAAATATGAAGAAATGTCTCCTACCCTCAAGAAAACCCCCCCAAATTCCATTTTAGTAGTAGAAACTTGATACTTGACCTGTACAGCAATGTTCTGAGAAAGCTTCAGGGAAGAGCTATCCTGATCATCATCCTGATCCACTCTGACTCCTTCAACCCCATTTGCTGGAGGCATCACAGGTCGGAAATCCAAGCCTGTGTCCCTGCTACCTTCCTTTGGGATGGAGGCTTGTGGGGATTTCTCTTCAGAGCAATTCCTGGAGGCAAGCTGCTGTGTATGGCACCCTGCCTTAAGAGACCGAGTGATTGGATGGAGGCTCTCCTGGAGGCTCGTGTCCCCCTCCTCTCCTGCTGTGCTGGCCAAGTCCTTCAAATCAGACTGAGACCCACTGCCAGAAAGACAAAGTGCTGTGGCTATCAAGTTTTCTCCTAAAACCTCCTGGTGCGCTGCTGAAGTGTCACCTGCTGATGAACCGGGATTCTGCTCTGGGTGTTCCAAATGCACATTTCTGTTATTCTCCTTGGTTATCGTTTGGCTACTTACACTCGACGGAGGCGAGTTCTTCTGCTTCTCTGCAGGGTCTTTGGGGCTATCAAAAACAAAAGATAAAAAGTTTCTGGGCCTGGAGTATAGCTCAGTGGTAAAGCACTTGCCTAGCACATGTGAGGTCCTGGGAGTGATACTGAGCACCACCAAAAAAAAAAGTTTCTCTCTCACCCAGTCTTAAAGACAATTAAGACAGTACTCTCAACATTACCTTGAAAAACAAAACTAGACTATAAACCCTCCCAATTATCTGAGTGAAAGAGAACCTAGTTTCTATTCCATATTCATGGAGTCTAGATTATGGGTGAGCAGCTGGCTTCTGGAGACAATCTATAGTAAATGCCCAAACATGAATGACCCTCAAGATATAAAAAATTCTGATAGCCAATTTGAGTAAACTTTGGGGACACAGATAAAATAGCTTGTTAGAATATTTAGTTATGCATACTACTTTTATTATACATGTTCTCATAAAAGAAATATTAATTCAGAAATAGCGTTTTTATTTCACAAAGTAAACTTTCTTCAAAATTATTAAAC
Source organism: Heterocephalus glaber (assembly GCF_053883595.1). Classification (NCBI taxonomy): domain Eukaryota; kingdom Metazoa; phylum Chordata; class Mammalia; order Rodentia; family Bathyergidae; genus Heterocephalus; species Heterocephalus glaber. The sequence goes on along the minus strand of NW_028258294.1, from coordinate 33,178,398 downwards.
GGAGCTTTGACCAGAACTATGTTGGTTCTTCAACAGTTTTCAGAGGACAGCATCACCTCAAGTTGTCTAAAGTACAATTTTGAATCCCAAACTAAAATTTTCAATAGAAATTTTATCACATGCTGGGGATTTAGCTCAGTGGCACTGCGCCTGCCTCACAAGCACAAGGTCCTGAGTTTGATCCCTGGTACTGGAAAAAAAAAAAAAGAAATTTTATGACAGCAAGTATACCTATATTTAACATTAGTATGGTTATTCTGTCATTTCTCACAGACACTAATGCATTGCTTCCTCACCTCCACCCTACCAGTGCTGGAGATCCAACCCAAGACCTCATACATGCTAAGCACTCTCTCTCCCCTAAGCTACCATCCAGCCTTCCAGCCAATGTACTGTTTTGGGGTTTGTTGCTGTTGTTTCCAGTACTGGGGATTGAACCTGGGGCCTTTGCACTGAGCTATACTCCCGGTCTTTTTTATTTATTTTTTATTTATTTATCTTTGAGCCAGGGTCTTGCTAAATTGCCCAGGCTTGGATTGAATTTATGATTCTCCTGCTTCAGCCTCCCAGAGAGCTGGAATTACAGATGTGCACTCCCACCATTTGCTCAATGTATTGGTTTTTTTTTTTGGTACTAGGGATCAAACTTGAGTCTCAACGTACTGTTTTTTAAAGAGATCTTTAAAACAAATTTACAATGACAACCAACATTCACAGCTGTAAGTCTTTACCTAGAAATTAAATCTATGTTAAATTTCTTTGCCTGCCCTTTTTAAAAAGCCTGATTCTGTCAAATGACCCCTTAAACATCCCAAACTACCACTGACTGAGGCTTCAAAGCAACGTGTCTTTCTTTCCTCAATAGGATCTGTCCAAATTAAAACAACTGAAAGAGTATCTATGATATGGAAAGCTTATAAATACTCTCGATTCCTTTTTGCTGGGAGTTAACTAGAGCACGTGTGGGTAACTTAATTATAAAGGTGGGTATATACAGTGCCTGGTTTTGAATCCTAACTCTACCACTTATTAGCAGTTTGAGTCTAGCAAATTATTTCATTATAAAATAGAAACATTACCACAGGATTATTCTGAGGATTACATGAGTTTAAGTAGAGTGTCCAGCACACAGCAAATATTCAATAACCCTTACCTGCAATTATTATAACTAGCAGTACATGGTTTATTATAAAATGAATAAACCAATTTTTATAAGCATAAAAATTCAAGTCTCCACTTATGTTTATATAACATCTTCCCCCATTACCCATTCCCTAACAAACACCTCTTCTTTCAAACAAGTATTTATTAAGTACTCTAGATTTAATCAACCCTGACTCCAACATAGCTTGGTAATCTTGGGCAAGTTACGAACCTCTCTGTATCTCAGTTTCCTCAATGGCAAATGGGAATAATATTAGCACCTACCTCCCGAGGCTGTTATGAGGGTCAAATGTGTTAATACATTTGCTAGTAGAGTATTCTCTATTATATAGGTCCCAAGTACTCTAGTCAATTCAGGTCAACATTGCACAAAACAATACGCCGGCCACTCTGAGATGTCAGGTTGGGTAATTATAATTCCTGCCCTCAAGAGTTTGGATGGGAAGCAAAATGTATATATGAATGGCAGACCATATTAACAAGGCTATCAAGATAGATCTACATATATGTCTGCATTTTTCTTTATCCCCAGATATAGCTCTGTACATTTCCTTATCTGTCTATATAACAAAAAATCTTATAAATGAGTATAATGTGTAAACATGATCATGAACATACAATCTAAGCAGGACAGAGTGGGGAACTACTTGCATTTTTGATGAGTTAACCCCACTTCTAAACTAACTAACAGCCATCTAGCACATCTGCTGTGCCCCTACCTTTAAAAAGCTTAATCTACTGCAGTACCAGAGGCAAAAAGAGGAAAAACCAGCCCATCTCAAAAGCCCATTACCCAAATGAATCTTCCCCTAAAGAATCCGCACATTACCTTAGACCATCTGGGAGGCTTTCATCAGATTTGGAAGCACATAAACTAGAAGAGGATTCCGGAGGATTGGGAGCATTAGCCACAACACCAGCTACCTCAGACGCAGCCATCACGCTCTGTATATTCAGAAACAAAATACAGGCTGCAAGTTTCAAAGTTTAAATCAAATGTATCTTTCCCCCTCAGAATGTCCACACAACAGCACTGTTCTAAGAGACAAAAAAAGATTTCACTCCAGGAGAAAAAAAGGGTATTCCACAGTAAAGTATTAAAAGAACCTCAGGGGCCAGGGATTTAGCTCAGTGGTTCCACCACCTGTGTTGCAAGGTCCCAAGTTTGATCCCCAGTACCAATAAATAAAAATAAAAAAATAAAAGAACCTCAGCATTCAATAGGTCCCAGTGGGTACCAATCCTCAAGTCACTAGGAGTTTGTGCAAAGCTTGTTTTCTCTTTTGGCACAAATAGTTATTTAAAATAGATCATAAAAAAATAAAATAAAATAAAACAGGATCATAATCTGGGAGAATATTCCAAATGGTCCACATACCTACCTTGTCTACTATTATTTACAAAACATGTATTTTCTGGCCTAGTATGAACATGGTACGTTAAGTCATTTTATGGTGTTATATTCAAAGAAGTCTCCATTAAGTTTTTTGGAAGTGGTTACAAGTGCAAGCAATACAATATATTCGGCAACCCCAATATATTCGGCAACCCCAATATTTACTCAGTGTGTGCTCTCCCCACAGATGGGAAAAGCCTAGCAGCCACAGCCTGGGCAAAGTACAGACTCTTTGAAGTTACCACAGTGATGCCAAAAAGAATGAGACTTGGTTACCCTAGCAAGAGCACGAAAAACTGAAAAACATGGTAATTTAAGTAAGGGAACCTAAAATACGTTCTCTTTTTTAGATCAAAAGGTCATCGTTTTTGCAGCAGGACAAACTCATGCCCTTTTATGGTTACAAAAAAGAAAAACAAATCTGGAGGTGGGACGTGAACATAGGCTGTTTACATTATTGTTTTTATTCTGACAGCATTACAGGAGTAACCCTGAACTCCGAGAGGTGCACAGAGCAGATACGGAGGCTGGGCGGCATCAACACTTCAGTCACAGCCCAGTGCCTCGGTTTCCCTCACTATATAACTCTCCTAGGCGAAAACGGACCCCTATCATCATTACGGCTCAAGTGCAAACATTCTGGCTCCGACACAGTCCAGGGTCAGGGTCATCGGTGCCCGGTAAATGAAACCACAAAACAAGGGTCATACACACAGCTCCGTAGCTGGGGTGCTGGGGAGGAGACGTTGGGGACAGAAACATCTGGCTGGAGAGTCGCGCGTGCCCACAGGAATCCCGCAACCCGGCGGCGCCACGGGCAGCGACGGGTCCTCGGGTAGAACGGCAGACGACCGGGAAGGGGACAATGGGGGAAGCGGCGCCCGGTGGTCACCGCCACCCTCAACAGGGGACAGCTAAGCTGGCCGCTGGGTCCGGCCAAAGCCACCTCCTCACCTCCCTCGCGGCCCTGCACCCCGCCGCTAGCCCCCGTCCCACTTCTAGGCCAGGCCCCCGCCCCACTTCTAGGCCAGGCCCCCGCGCCAGTCCTCGAAGCCCCCTCCACGCCCCCACCACGACCTCTGCCCCCCGGCCCGCGGCCCCGCAGCGCCTCAGCCCCCTCCCCCCGCGCGCCCGGCCTGCACACACCTCCCGCGTCGCGCCCCCAGGAGGAAGGGGGGAGGGACCGGACGCACCTGAGCGGGCGGAGCGGGGGGAGGGGGCGCCGAGCCACGGGGGGAGGGGTCGAGCGCCGGGCCGCGCGCGACACCTCCCACTTCCGGCGGTACGAGCGGAGGGGGCGAGGCTCGGCCCGCGAAAGGAGAGGCCACGACGCTCCGCACCGCCGGCGACAGCGCCCTCTGGCGGCGAGAGCCGGCACTGCCTGGAGAAAGCGAATTCTGCGGAAGACCCCTGAGATCCTAGTGGCCTCTGCGGGGGCGCAGAGAAGAGGAACGTGTGACCGCTAGAAGGGCGGCCTGATGGAGGCAGGCGTCCCTCTGGGAGGGTCACAAGGAGAGTCAGGGCTACGGCGATCAGGGAGAGAAGAGGAACGAGGTATGTTTAAAGGTCGGGACCGGGGCTGGGGATTTAGCTCAGTGGTTCCGGGGCCTGCCTCACAAGCGCAAGGTCCCGAGTTCGTTCCCCAGTACCAAAACCCGCCCCCCCAAAATAAAGGTCAGGACCGAGATGCCCTTTTCAGAGGACTCCATGAAGGAGGAGAAGCCTCTAGGAGGGACGCTGTTGAAGATGCCCAGAGGACTCGGGTGCTGAAGCCCCACGAGCTAAGCCCAGCAGCCCACACGCCCGAGCGCTATCCCGTGCGCCCGTAGCTCCGGCCGGCTGTCTGTCCGAAGACCGGCCGGTGATTGGCTGCGGCGCCGGGCGGAAGTGATGCCGCCGTCCCTGGCTCCGGCTCCCGGGAAGCCGCGAGTTTCCGCAAGGAGGCGGCGGCAGCAGCTGCGGCAGGGTCGGTGAGTTGGGCACTAGGTGGGGGCTGGACGTGGGAAGTCCGGACAGCCTAAGAGTGGGGGGAACCGGTGTCTGAGGATGAGAGCGCTGCACAGAGGGCGCCTCTGGTTCTGACATGAACCCCAGCGGGAGGGGACCCCAGGGTCTGAGATTCCAGGACTGTGTGGGTCCTAATGAAAAGGGGAGTCCGGTGCACGGAGCCGTCGAGGCCGGGGAAGGGGGGATCAATGAAACTAGCCGCAATCCATGACCTGGAACAGGGTGTGGAAGCTTCGAGGACCGTTGCTTGGGAGTAGATTCTCGGACTTCGAATTGCCCTTCTTCCTTGACCACTCAAAGCTGCACACATAGGCCTAGTAGTTGGGAGTGGTGGAGTTCTGCTTCCTGAAGGTGTTTAAAGTTTTCTGCCCGAAAGCCAGATTGATAAAAGTGCTGCTGTGGCCGGGCGTGGTGTAACACGTCTTGGAGGCTGAGGCCGGAGGATGGCTGCAGTTCGGTCTGGGCCACATAGTGAGATCAAGGCCATCCTGAACTACGAAGCAAGACCCTGTCTCAAACAAACAAACTATCAGTACTGCTCTGTTCCTGGTAGACAGGACAATCTCAGGTTTCTCCTTCCAGAAATCTGTAGTGGGCTCTGCTGAGAGTGAAGGGGCCTGCCTGCTTAGGTTTTAAACAGAATGGCTAAAGGGGAAGACACCTCAATATCTTGGGACAGTGCAGGCTCTTGGCAGGCAGAGAGAAATTCAGAGAATATTCTCAGAAACCTAAGAGGAAAAAATATGGGATGGGAAATTTTGGAAGGAAATGATAGGTGGCATAAATTGCCTCCATTTCCAAGAAAGTGTTAGTGAAGTAGTTGTTTTTCTAGGGTGCTTTGAGTTGTTTTCACTTCACTGTGTGTCTGGGTACTCAGCTACCCTCAGGGTGGACTCAGCAAGTCCACCCACTCACATTCACCTATCCGTGTCCCCACGATTGCCCACCAGCTCAGATTTGGCCCTCTTTGTTCTTTGAGGCCTCTGAGGACCACTTACTTCCCTGGGTCTATGGAACTTGGGCCGTTGGAGACTGAATTTGGAGCCTGGGCCCTCAGTCCCAAGGCACCTCCCAAGGTAGTTACAGGGATATTCTTTAAGCCTACCTTCTCTCTCATTGCCACTTCCTGCTCAGTTTTACACACACACACATACTCCGTACTCCGTCTGGGATTTTTCCTCTTTCACTGCTGGCTGACTGCCCTTCTCGGAATTGGCTACATTCTCGGGAGGGATTTTAGTGACAGTTAGGTCCTCGCTAGGCCACCAGAAAAACAAATGAGAAAACATAGCATAATAGGATAAGAGGTAAAGTCTTTGGATTTTACACCAATTTGTGCCAGACATGTTCTAGCCTATTTTATTTTATTTTACTTGGTTTTTTTGAGACAGAGTCTGGCCATGTAGCTCAGGCTGGCCTTGAACTCACTGTGTGGCCCAGGCTGGCCTCAAACTTGTGGCAATCCTCCTGCCTCAGCCTCCCAAGTGCCAGAATTGCAGGCGTGCACCAGGCTCAGGTATGTGGTCTGATTTAGATATCTAGAAATGCTACTTATCAGCAGACAGTTTCTGTACTCACTGTTCCTGCGCTTCATGGCCAGTCTCCACTTGATCCACGGGGTTTGGTGAGACATTATTTCTTCTGTTCTTGGGGCCCACAGGTATGCAGCCTGTGCTCAGAATCAACACTACTCACCGAAAGTGATGCCTTTGCTTCAGTTACACAAGATGAGTGTGATGCAGTTAGCCAGACCAGGAGCTCAACGCCACACAGAGCCCAGGTGGGCATGGGGCCCGCCGAGGACAACCAGACTGAGATGTCAGCTGGGATAAGATTTCTGTCCCTTTGAAACAAGGGGGTGGGACTCTGGCAGAGGACAGTCATGTTGCTGCCAGTCATTTGTGGGCATAACATGTCCTTCCAGCCTTGTGAGCAGCAACAGTGGGAAGAGCAGTGTGGTGCCAGTAAGCAGCTGGGCGTGGCTTGCTTTCTGGTTTACTAGGGATTGGACTGTGATACCTGGGAAGGCATCCGCTGTCAGTACTGGCCCACACTCCACCTGCTGCCTGACCTTGTTGATCAGGAGTAAATGTGACCAGAAAGAGAGGATCAAGTGTCGAAACCTGTGAAAAGAGCAGATTGAGGGTTTCCGGTGGGACCACACCTGATGCCCCAAAGTTACCCTCTCAGTTCTTGAAGTTATTTTATCTCTTTTCTGTCCTTTCTCTCTGCCTGCAGCCTGCTGCTCTGATGCCGAAGGGGAGGCAGAAAGTGCCACACTTAGATGCCCCCCTGGGGCTGCCCACCTGCCTGTGGCTGGAATTGGCTGGGCTCTTCTTATTGGTTCCCTTTGTTATGGGCTTGGCAGAGACAAGTGGGCCCGATGCCCAAGCCCCAGGGGGGCTCAGCTGGGCTGTGCATCTGGACAGCCTGGAAGGTGATCGGGAGGAAGAGCATCTGGAGCAGCAAGCAGATGCCGTGGCCCAGGAAGCAGGGCTGGTGAATGCCGGGCGCATCGGAGAGCTCCGGGGCCACTACCTCTTCGTGCAGCCAGCTGGGCCCAGCCAGGCCATGGAGGTGCAGTCTGTCCGACAGCAGGCTGAGGCCGTGTTAGCTGGGCATGAAGCTGTCCGCTGGCACTCAGAGCAGAGGCTGCTGAAGCGGACCAAGCGCACCGTCCATTTCAATGACCCCAAGTACCCACAGCAGTGGCACCTGGTGAGTCCAGCTCTGCAGTTTCTGCTTCCAGTGGGTAGGTTCTGGTCCAATTCTTTACTAGGCTCTTCACCAAATCCCTCTCCTGCCACCCCACCCTTCACCTGAAGGGACATTTCTGGTGCTGGGGTGGTAGTTTGCCTTCAGCCTCTACCTTCCCTGTCCTCCACCTAGAGAGCCACTGTCCTGCAGTGCTTTGGGCACACGGGCTGCAGGCAGGCTGCCCACGCGCACACTCTAGCTCTGCCACTTATTAGCTCATGCCTCTGCTACACCTTTGTGTGCCTCAGTTTTCCACCTGTAAAAGGGAGACTGTAGTTGTACCTACCTCATGGAATTCAGGTTAGGGTAAGTACATATAAAAATACATATGAAGGGGCCAGGGATTTAGCTTAGGGGTTCCGCCGTCTGCCTTGCAAGCACAAGGTCCCAAGTTCGACCCCCAGTACTGAAATAATTAATTAATTAATTTAAAAATACATATGAAGCACTTATAACAGTGCCTGATACATTATGGACTCTATTACATACGTGATAATTGTAAACACTAGCATAATAACTATATTGTCCAACCCTTAACCTAGCCACCATTTCACCCCAGTCACCCATAAGTGATTCAAAAGTTCCTGGAGCCCAAGTGTGTGCCAGAGCTCTCACGTGACCCTCTTGGCTCTGTTCCCTGTGACCTGTTGGTCCTCCACATCTCCCTGGCTCTTTGGTGGAAGCCATGATGAAAACAAGTTGCTAGCTGTAACTTGTCTCTCTCTGGGATACTCAGTGTGTCATTGGATTCCCACCGCATCTCCTACAGAATAACCAGCGGAGCCCCGGCAGGGACATCAACGTGACAGGTGTGTGGGAGCGCAATGTAACTGGGCGCGGGGTGACGGTGGTGGTGGTGGATGATGGTGTAGAGCACACCGTCCAGGACATCGCACCCAACTATGTAAGTGGCCCAGAACCACACGCCCGTCCCATGTCTGAGCTCCTTCCACACTATGCTTCAGCCTTGTTCCCCTCCCTAGCAGGCACTGAGCCAAACCAAATAGCCTCGGAGGTGGGGTGGGGTGCTTTCTCCTCTCCTGTCCCAGCCAGCTTTGCAGCCTGGCAGTTAGGATGCAGCAGGTGCTCCAGCCCCAAGGGAGAGGACCTCAGCAGAACTTCCTGCTTCCTGTTGCTGCTCCCTCTCTGCAGAGTAAGGAGTGGCCCCAGTAGGCAGCTTCCCTCTCCACAGTTCTGGATACCTTTCTCTTTCTGAGTGATCTTAGCCAGGCATGATGGCACCTGCCTGTAATACCAGCACTCAGGAGGCTGAGGCAGAAGGATCGCCATGAATTTGAGGCCAGCCTGGGCTACATAGTGAGTTCAAGGCCAGCCTGAACTGCATAGTGAGACCCTGTCTCAAAAAGTAATAATAAAAGTTAAAATGTGGGGCTGGGGATTTAGCTCAGTGATACCACGCCTGCCTTGCAAGCCTGAGTTTGATCCCCAGTACCAGAAAAAAAAAAAAAATGAATAAATTTAAAAAATAAAAATTAAAAAACAAAATAAAATGTGATCTTTAGATGTCCCCAAATCTCTCTTATCCTGGGCTTTCCAAGCCCTTGTGCAGTGGACCCATTCCTATAATAGGCAAGAGAGACATTTGCTAGGAGCCACAGTGCTTCCCAATTCGTCCCACTGTCTGCTACTCTTATCTTGTGGCCTGTGTGGTTTGCAAAGAGAGATGGCCTTGCTTCCCTGCCTTGGAATCCCAAACTCCCAGTCCTGTCTCCCCGCCGACCCCTAGGACCTGACTTCTAACCAGTGAGTGACTATCCGTTGTCCCTCGATATTTCAGAGCCCTGAAGGTAGCTATGATCTCAACTCGAATGACCCTGACCCCATGCCCCACCCGGATTTGGAGAATGGCAACCACCACGGTACTCGGTGTGCTGGCGAGATCGCTGCTGTGCCCAACAACAGCTTCTGTGCAGTAGGCGTAGCCTACGGGAGCCGCATAGCAGGTAGCTGCTGAATGAACTTGGGAGGCTTCTGCCAGGCACAGTAGTCATTCCCTGAGCCTTCCCTCCCTGCATTGTGAAACTTCTTTATCCCACCTGCAACACACATGACCTCAGTAAAGGGTAAACTCCTAGTGGGACAATTAGCCAGTTGGTTTTTCGGTGCAGTGATGTTTCAAACATGTTTTTAGTAGCACTGTATAAAACAAAGTGGAAATGCTCTTCATGTGGGCCCGAGGTCCCAAAGCCCCACTTCTCCAGTCTCCTCTTTCCTTTTTCTAATCAGTGACCCACGTCATCATAACAGCTCCTTCCTTTGACTGTGTTGTGCTTGCATTTTCATAGTTTTCAAAGTGCCTGGCAACACTTTGGTGCCTCCACTACCCTGTGGGCCTCTGGAAACTCCTCTCACAGGCTCACCTCTCCACACTCCCAGTCAGCCGTCACAGCTGCCCTCTATCCATTCAAGCGAGCTGGATGCCCCAGTCCCCCACTAGAAGTGGTTCTAGTGTTCCACTTCAGTCTTTGTCCATCAGGGCAGAAAGTGAGAAGAATGAAGGGGAAGCCCTTGGGGTGATTCCTAAAAATGTTTGAGAACCTGAGGATCCAGTGGGCTGGCTGCATTCCTCTCGTTCTCCAGCAGAGGGCAGCAGTCCTCTGCAGATGAGATTGCCCAGGCAGAACTCAAACTTGCAATCCTCCTGCCTCGGCCTCCCTCAGGGCTGTGATTACAGGCGTGTGCAACCATGTCCAGCTCCTAGCCCCTTTTGAAAGCCCCAGTTGTCCCTGTGTGGTGACCCAGACATAACACCCCCTCCCCATTTTAGAGGACAAACAGGCATCTCTGGGAGTACCACTGATAATGAGCACTGTTTACCCAACATTTTTTATATGTTAAGTATTGTGCTAGATGGTTTACATGACTAAGAGTGAAGATAAAAAGGGAATCAGTTACCTACATTCTAGCCTTTTCCCATACAACCCCAGGATCATTACAGTCTAAGCTCCAGTGTGACAAAAAATTCTTTCAGACAGGTAACATATATGTGGTATAATTCAAAAAGGACCAAAGAATTAACAGGGGAAATAAGTCTCCCCGCACCCAGTCTCCGACTTGGGGGACCAGCAAAGTTACCAGTTTCTTGGGTGGCCAGTATTAGTAAGGATCTCGTGTCTTCAATGCCTAGGCATCCGGGTACTGGACGGGCCACTGACAGACAGTATGGAGGCTGTGGCATTCAACAAGCACTATCAGATCAATGACATCTACAGCTGCAGGTGAGGCAGAGCTGCAGGTGAGGCAGCACAGGTGAGAGGGCAAGAGGGTGAAGCACCTGGAATGAATCCTCCAACACAAGGACAGCAAAATGGACTGACTTGGGCAGGTCCATGCAGGGGCCCCTCATTCAGCTATAAGGCCACTGCCCTCATTTCTCCAGTGCCCCAGCCGGTCTTACAGTTATTTATTTTCTAAACTCACAAACCTTTCCTCTCCAACCAAGGTAAACTGAATCCCAGTGCCAGTCCCCACCACCCTGCAGCCTGCAATTTAAGGCTGTGGCTCTTGTGGGCTGGATAAGGAGGAACTTAGGGTGGGTGGCCCCCATGATATTGTTCCTGCTGCTAACCAGTACCTCTTAAATTTTTGATGTCATCTACAAGGCATTTCCTCTCAAACAGAATTCCTCAGCCTGAGAACCGAGAACTAACCCAGATAGAGCATCCCTTCGTGGGTGCCTTGCCATCCAGCCCAGTGGTGATCCCTAGGTCCCCTAGGAGTGACCCCGTTCTGCTCTATAGCTATGTACTAGCTTGTGTCAGTGTCAGTGGGACCCGAGGCTGAGGGTCAGAGCTCAGGGTCAGAATAAACAAGTCCTACACTGGGAACATTTCCAGGGAAGAGAGCCTTAGTTCAGCTATTTTCCACATGAGAAACGGGCCAGGCCTTGGAAGCCTATGTCTTTCCATGACAGAATCCTAGTGCTGGGAATATACTTCAGTGGTAGAGTGCTTGCTTAGAATGGTAGTGTGCTGTAGGCCCTGGGTCAGTCCCCAGCACCTGCAAAAGGAAAAAACAATCATAGGAGTCCTGAACTGGAACCCCTGGGAAGAGAGTAAGAGCCACAGATGGGGTGGCCAGCAGAGACTGGGAGGCCCTGGGTGGGTAGGGACTGCCTGGCTCTGGTTCTTCCCTATGGCTATTTCTCAACAGCTGGGGCCCAGATGATGATGGGAAGACAGTGGACGGCCCCCACCAACTTGGAAAGGTAACTGACTGGATGGAGATTAGGAGACCTGGCCCTAGAAAAACTCCAACAAGGGCTGGGGATTTAGCTCAGTGGTTCTGGTGCCTGCCTCGCAAGCACAAGGTCCCGAGTTCGATCCCTGGTACCAAAAAAAAAGAAAAACTCCTACAAGCCCATCCTTCTTTGCACCCTTCCCCCAGCTGCCACCTCTCCAGAAGTGTACACCTAACCTGGGCCAGGGCGTGGTGGGCACAGGTCTTAGAGAAGAAAATGGAGTCATGTTTCCAGGTTGCTTCCCTTTGATCTTGTTTTTGGCTCTCATTCCTAGCTCCACTCTCATGATAAGCAGAGTATGTCCATCCAGCTTTGCTCAACTCTAAGCTCCCTTCCCATCTTGTACCCTTCTGTAAATCTCTTTCCCCAATGCCCAGTGCCCTTTGAACTTTATTTCCTTTTGCTTTCTAGGAGGGCTGGCAAGAGTGATTGGTGTGGTAGGTAGGAGTCTCTCGAGCTCATCAGCTGATATACCCTGACATTTTTGCTCTGCAGGCTGCCTTGCAGCACGGGGTGATGGCTGGCCGCCAGGGCTTTGGGAGCATCTTCGTGGTGGCCAGTGGTAACGGGGGCCAACACAATGACAACTGCAACTACGATGGCTATGCCAACTCCATCTACACCGTCACCATAGGTAGTGATCTGATGGTTTTGTGTGTTTGTGTGTGTGTGTGTGTGTGTGTGACTGCGTCTATCTGAATATGTGAGCAAGGGCATCACTTTGGGCTGGCATGGGACTAGGGCTGCTCTCCGAGATCCCAAGACTTCTTTGGGAACACTTTGAACCATTCCCTGCCTCCATCCCCACCGTGAGTAGTCAGGTCTCTGCTGTGGCCTCTCTTTCCATACGGTGCTTGCCTTCTGCTTGAAACCTTCCCTGATTCCTCACTAGCCTAAATTAAGTGCCCTTTAGCTCTATTACCAATGATTGGACTTGTCACTCCAGCTATAATTATATCCTTATCCAACTTCCTGCTTGACTGTAGGCTCCTTGAGATCAGGACGTGGCATTTTCCATAGGGCAGATGCTTAGTAAATATTAAGGAAAAAAAAAGGAAGACTAAGTACAGAGGTGGAAGGACTTCACTTTTGTCCTGGAAACTGTTGAAAACATGTTTTGTTTTCTTTGAGACAAGGTCTTGCTAAGTTGTCCAGGCTGGCCTTGAACTTGAAATCCTCCTGCCTCAGCCTCCCCAGTAGTTGGGATTACAGGAATGTGATGTCCCACCAGGCCTGACCAGCTCAGATCACTTTTTAAGCTCCAAATTCCCCCTAAGTGATGAGTCACAGCCAACTCCAATGTCATCAGGCCCCTGCTGCAGGATCAGCTTGTCATTTCAGCTCCCACTTTCCTCCCTGATGCCAGGTGCTGTGGATGAGGAGGGACGGATGCCTTTTTATGCAGAAGAGTGTGCCTCCATGCTGGCGGTCACCTTCAGTGGTGGGGACAAGATGCTCCGGAGCATTGTGAGTGTTGTGTGCCTTGTGCCCCTGCCCTGTCCCACAGGACTTCTCTTAGGCTTCATTGTATTTCTTTTGCTCCCTGCTTCCCTGTCCCGCCCCTCCGCTCCTCTGCCCTCGAAGATCTGAACCTTTTAAGGCCTCTATTGGGAGACCACTGAGGGCTCTGAATAAACCTGTGTGAACAACTTTGATCTCAAAATTGTTAACTTGAAACAAATATATACATTGTTATAGAAACAAGTATCATATTGATTAAACTGCTCCTTTGAAATGCCTTCCCAGGGTCGGGGATTTAGCTCAGTGGTTCCACCACCTGCTTCACAAGTGCAAAGTCCCGAGTTCGATCCCCGGTACCAAAAAAAAAAAAAAAAAAGAAAGCAAATGAAATGTCTTCCCAAAGTAGAATTTGAGCATTGGCGTCTTGCTATGGTGTCTTAAAAATAGAGCCTCATGGCATTACTAGTCAACCTTGTGTAAGTACTGAGTCCTGCCATGTCCATCCACAGGAGGAAAGCTAGCAGTTGTCTTTATGGGCTGGGCGGGAAGAGGAACCAGAGGACTGCCTCATGTCAGCTCTCCAGAGCTCTTGCCTAGAGCTATAATTGGAGCCGTGGCAAGGAGACTGCAGCAGGAACCTCTGGAGGTCTGGAACCTACCTGTGCTGGGCTCCATCCCAGCAAGTTTAAGCCAGGTCTCTGGGTCACAGTCCTGGCACTCCATGTATGTTCCTGTGTCCATAGCAGAATAACTGGGGACCGGAGGCTCCAGGCAAGAGCTGTGCTGCCACTAACTGGTGTCACATTTCTCCAGTGGCTGAGCTGGGAGGGCTCTCTGGGGCCACTGGGAATTAGGCTGCTTTGTCTTCCTGCAGGGTCAAGTTCATTTTCCAAAACTAAAATTTTGTTATGCCAGTAAATGACTTGTGGTCAACACAATGTTCCAAGGCTCTGTGCCAATTGACCCCTACTCCCTGCTCCCCCCATCCTGCCCTGCCTCTGGGAGTGAACTGAACTGAAAAGCCAGAAAGGGTATGCTCAGCAGCCTGGGGCCTGTGTCTACAGGGCACCCTGGCTGGGTCAGGCTCGGAGAGGAGGAAGAGCAGGAAACACTCTGTCTTCACTCCCTGGTAGAACTCTGGGGGTCCAGTCTCACCCCTGCTCCAGCTGGGCCCCTCAGAAGGCTCCAGAAAAGAATGGTCACTGCTGCACTGCAGTGCCTCGCTTTTCCTTTCTAAACTCAACTCCGCTTCTCACCCTCTCCCCAGCTTTCCATCTGAACTATAATTTGGCCAGAAATGAAGAGAGTTTACATAGCCAAGTTCCTATCTTTGGAACGGCCTTGCTTTGGGAGCCTCTGTTGTCAGTTTCTGCCCACCGCCCTGGGCAGCTAGGTGGAGCTGTCTCTGAGGGCAAAGACAGGACATACACTTCCCACAGTTTGTCCACCTGGGAGCTTTCTTGGACTCCCCTAGGGCTTCACCGGGCTCCTGCTACTAAGGGCAAGTTCACAGCTGCACACTAGACTGTCACCATGAGCCCGTTTCCTTAACAGGAAAAAATCAATCTGCTCCCTGGCACAGACCCGGCTTCCCACTCTCGTTGAGACTACAACTTGGAGAGTGTTTCTCCTTTCCCTTCTCGGAGTGCATGGTGTCTGGGTGAAAACTGCATCTCTTGGCAGCTGCTATAACAGCTGGGAGGGAAGCAGTGAGTACAGTGGAGAAAAGGCAGCTCTTGGCAGAAGTTGGCACCCTGGTATCTGACCCAGAAGAGAAATCGAAAGAATGGAAGTCTCTAGCCTTGCACCAGCATCACGGGCTAAGGATCCAAGTGCCACATATGGGAGCAATTTGAGGCAGAGCCCTCCTCCGCTAAACTCTTTGAGGCTCTGGCATTGATGGGACATGAAAAGAACTTGATGCCAGGCAGATGCCATCTCTGCCACTCGAACCTTGCCTCAGAACCATGGATGGGAAAGGGGTGCCCCTGGAAACCCACCTAAGACTCTGGCTGGAGCAGACAGGCAGCTCATCCTGTGTGTGGTCAGTAGAGCAAGGGCAAGCAGGCCGCACAGACACTGAGCTGACCCCCAAGGCAGTTGTATGCACGCATGTTGTCCCAGCCCCAGCCCTCAGCTGCCAAGTTGGATTTCCTTGACTGGTGCCCTTTTGTTGTCCCAACTGCAGCTGAAGCCCAGTAGCTCCCTGACCACTTCCCCTTGAAGGGACCGGAGAGGGGAGGGAGGACAGGGTGGAGAATTGGGGGAATGGGAGCAAGAAAATTAAAGTAGGAAGAATAGGAAAGTTGGCAGCACCCAAGTCCCCTGGCGTATCACCGTCTTCTTTCCCCCTACACCTTCCCCTCAGAAGCCACTCTCATTTTGATTCTGCAGAGGTCTCTGGGAGGCCAAAAGGATTCAGGGTCTTCTTGTCTGGGCCTGCTCGTGGGCCCCTCTAGTCAGGCACACAGCTCTGAGGAAGGCAGGCCCACCTGAGAGGCTGGATCCAAGGTCTGCCGTCTTCTCTCTGCCTCTGAGCTCATCTCTAATGCCCTCACTGCTTCGCACTCCACTTCCCAGGTGACCACTGACTGGGACCTTCAGAAGGGCACCGGCTGCACAGAGGGGCACACAGGGACCTCTGCAGCAGCACCTCTGGCAGCTGGCATGATAGCCCTCATGCTGCAGGTGCGGCCCTGTCTCACATGGCGCGACGTTCAGCACATCATTGTCTTCACAGCCACCCAGGTGAGATCCTGGCAGGTAAACAGGTGGCCAGGCCCAGCCCGCCCCAGAGTTTGGGTGTCAGGAGCCTTCAGATTCTAAATGTCCCAAATGTTAGGCACCAAGTCCCTTCCAGAATGGCACCTGTGAGGAATAGATATGGGAATGCCCTCAAGACCACTTCTTTACTCTGCAGCTGGTGCTCCTGACTCCCTCTCTGGAAGCAAGCCACCAGGTGGTGACATCATGAGGCTGCAACCTTTTGTCCTAGCTGTCCTAGGGGAATCCATTGCTAATGACCCCTGGAAGAGTCTGGGAGAGTCTGGACCGGATCAGCCAGCAGGGAAGCAGACGACAGCAGGCTGAGGTTGTAACACTGGCCATGCGTGAAACTAATGGGCCCCTGTTCTTTCAGTATGAGGATCACCATGCAGATTGGCTCACCAATGAGGCGGGCTTCAGCCACAGCCACCAGCACGGTTTTGGGCTGCTCAATGCTTGGAGACTCGTCAATGCAGCCAAGGTGAACAGGTGTGGGCAGGGTAGGTTACCCTGGGCAGGGTGACCAAGTGGGGTTCCAATGCCGAAAACATTGCCTGGCACATCATAGGCACTTTGTAAATGTTCATTCGTGTTGTTACATTGACCACTTTTACCCTCGAGTCAGCTGATAGCCATTTTATACATGAAAACATCCAGGCACAGCACCATAATGGAAGTTCCCAAACTGTTAGTGGAGAAAATGAGACCTGAGTATAGCTGGGGCCACTGAGGTCCTCATCTTCCACCCTGGACGTGGCCATTTCCTCCACTTTCTTGACTTGGTGACTTAAGGAGCACACCAGGGTGTCAGCAGGAGTCTAGAAGTGAAGGAAGGTGATGAAGAGAGGAAAAATAGAGAGCTGGGCCTTAAAGATTGTATGGATGAGTGTGTGTGAGTGCTTGTGCACATGAGAGTGTGAGTGTGATCAGTCTTGTTCGTTGATTTGCTGCCACCACCCCCTTTCCTTTAACAGATCTGGACGTCTGTCCCTTACTTAGCTTCCTACGTCAGCCCTGTGCTGAAAGAGAACAAGGCTATTCTTCGGTCCCCGCACTTGCTGGAGGTCCTGTGGAATGGTAAGTAGTCAGTACAGAGGGGTTAATCTTGTGTTTCAGGCCTGGGGTGGATGGATGGACAGTTAGGCTCTGCCTTCCTGCCGACTTCCCCCCTCTTCAGGAGCTGAGCTCCAGCCAAACCTGTAGTTTTCTTTGACCATTTTAGGACATGTTGCTGCTTCTGAGTTGGCTGGCCCCCTGGCTGCTTAAACAAGACCTTTCTCCTGAGCTCCTAGGAGTGAAAGGAGCTGCTGAGCAACCAGCTAGGAAGGCGGGTGGGTGGAGAGGGAGTGGGACTGAGCAGGCTGGCGTGAAAGAAGTGCCTGTGACTTCCATGCTAAGATCATGCCAGATAACTATCCAGCCCAGTAGCCTTAGCTGAAAGTAAAGGAGTTGAGTTGAGCATTCTTTCCTTTGATGCTCAGGCTTGTCTCCTCGAGCTGGATACCACCTATTGGGGTGGGACAGGCATGAGCAGAGGTCCCCTAGACTGGGGTTACCTGCCCTCCACCCCTGCCCCATGGTGCCCAGGGCTGCTAGGCTGTGTGAAGGGGTAAGGGGGAGGGGGTATCGTCTTAAGTGAGTGATGTGCTTGTATGTTGAGCACAGAGGTGGAAGCCGTTAGGGAAAGCTGGCTGGGGCTGTTTTTGTGAGAGGACCTCTACACAATTTCTTATTGTTATTGTGTTATTTTGGTGCTGGTGATGGAACCCAGGACTTTGCATATGCTAAGCATACATTCTTGCCACCAGGGTAATCTCCCAGCCCCTCTGTCTGCACATTTCCCAGTTTTCTCCACCCTTGGCCCCTCCAGATTTTTTTTGCCTTTGAGGAATTTGGCAAGCAGAGATACTCACTACTTTCTGTGAAGGTTGAGTTGTGTCATTGTCTGTACCCAAACCAGAACTGTGTCCTCACTTTTTCTGTCCTCCTCAGAAATATTCAGACCAGAGCCCTGGCAGGAGAAAGAATGGCCAAAGGAAGGATCTCAGGCAGGAGGAGGGGCAGTCTCTCTTGGGTGGAGTTTTTACTTGGAAGAGTTGAGTTACCCTCTGCCTAAGCAGGTCCAGCTCCTGCCAGTTTCCCTGTATGTGAAGGGAGCCTTAGGCCCGGTCACTATATTTCCCATAAAAGGAATGCTATCTTGGAAAGGGCATAATGCATTAGCCAAGGCAGAGCAGTTCAGAAACATGCCCTGGAATGTGGTTCTGTCAGAAGCCCCTGGCTTTGCACCCGCAGCCTTGGGTGTTGTGTGCTTTCTAACCTTTATCTCCCATTTAGGACTGTTTCCCGTCACATCTGTCAGATGAGGGAGTTGACTTAGAAGGATTGGAGCCTCTCCAGTTTTGTCATCTTTTGGTTCCTCTAACAAGGGATGTCGCCCCAGGATGTCTGACAAACTCTCCTAGGTGTTGGGGCCACTGTCAACAATTTGTTTGTCACTAGGAAGCAAGAGAAAGGAGGACAAGTTGTCCTGGGGAGAGGAAAGTGGGAGGTGGTATAGGAAGAGAATGGGTGCACTTGAGGAGGGAAAGATCCAGGGAGTGGGGCCAGAGGAGTCTTTCACCCAGGAGGCAAGCAGGCCTGCTGCACATTTCAGAGGCCAACGAAAGTGACTTCTCTGACAGGACTACAGTCACCCCTGAGCAGATAGAAGGTGAGAGCTTGAGGGCTGAGGGGAGGAAGCCCAGGCAGGACGGAGCTGAGCAACTCAAGCCCTATAACCAAGCTGTAGTGTTTTTCCAGAAGGATCTGGAACTTTTCCTAAGGTAAAGGGAGCTGAATATCCCTACAGTAGAAAAGAAGGTGAAAAAGCTCTGAGACTCCCGAGCAAAGTTGTCACAGAACTTTATGCCATGATGGGAATATTCTAGATCTATGACACTGTATAATTTTATGGAACACTTAAAATGTGGCCAGTGTGACTGAGGAACAGAATTCTAATTTATTTAATTATAGTTAATTTAAATTTAAGTAATCAGGGCCGGGGATTTAGCTCAGTGGTTCCACCGCCTGCCTCCTAAGCACAAGGTCCCCAGTTTGATCCCTGGTACCAAAAAACAAAAAGGTAAAATTTAAGTAATCACACATGACTGATAGCTGCCCTATCGAACTGTGCAGCTGAAGAGCCAGACAGACTCATTTCCCCCCACCAACAGGAAGTTAGGAGGAGAGCGTATCGGGGTGGTTTGCCCAGCTCCTTTAGAACAGACACTGGGTCTGAAATCTCTCCAAGAGAATGGGAGGTGGGATGGGATTTGGGGAGGAGTGTCTTCTGCACAAAGAGTCCGTGTACTAGAAGATTCCCGGGCACCCACTCACACCTCTCCTTCCTCTGGGTTTGTGCCCTGACTGTATGGCTAATCCTCTGCCTATGCAATGAGTCTTGTTCTTTGCCCTCTCAGCCCACTCTTTCCCTCTCTACCCATTCTTCTTTTTGCCTTCCAAGTAATGTCCCTGTCTCCCTTCAGCCTTTCAGATGAATTAACTGCAACCACTGCTCCGTTTTCACATGCTTCCTCTGCAAGACTCGCTTCGTTAATCATGGTGCCTCTTCCCTGACCCCATCCAGAGCTAATTCAGAGTCCATCCTTCTTGCTGTTCTGACCCTATTAATTAGACCTTTGCTGCAGCCCCTCTCCTCTGGCTTCTGTGACATCTTTACTACTTAACCCTCTTCTGGCCTCTGTACCTGAGGTTCCCATTTCCTTCACTTGCTCATTTAGTGCCGAGTCCTGAATGTTTGCTAGGAATCTGATCCAAGATCATTTGTCCTCATGCCGGTTGTGGTGGTGCATGCCTGTAATCCCAGTACTTGGAAGACTGAAGCAGAAGGCTCTCCACAAGTTCAAGGCCAGCCTGAGCTATGCATTGAGTTCAGGACCAGCCTGAACTACAGAGCTAAGATCCTGTCTCCAAAAAAAGATCATTTGTCCTCCCTCAATGTTTATGACTTGCTGCCACATTTCCACACATGATTTGTAGATCTAAATCTCTTACTGTGATTCCTCACCAGTAGAAAGGATAGAGATTGTCATAGCTCCACTAGAATATGGGCAAACTAAAGGCCTGGCTGGTATCTTCTGAAATAGAAAGACCCTAAAGGCTAAATAATAATAGTGAGGATCATTGGCTATGACTTAAGTGCTTTTTGTTTTGTTTTTTGGTACCAGAGATCAAACTCGGGTCCTTGTGCTTGCAAGGCTGGCGGCAGAACCACTGAGCTAAATCCCCAACCCTGACTTGAGTGTTTTTTATGTGCCACTGACTGTTCTGAGTATTAACTTCTTTAATATATTAACACATTTAATTCTACAAGAAATTCTAGAAATAATTTAGTATATTCACATGCATAGGCACCCAAGTCCCCACACACACCAATGAACAAAGAAACAAAAAAAGGTTGTAGCATGGCGCTATGCATATTGTGAACACAGACAAGCAGTCCCCTTTGACTGGGTTCCTTTTCAGATTCTGTTCTGTTCTATAACATGTCAGTTACCCTTCTGTATACCTCTTCTTTTTTTGTTTTTTGTTTTTTTTTTCCCGAGACAGGGTCTCACTGTGTAGTTCAGGGTGACCTTGAACTCACTATGTAGCCCAGGCTGGCCTCAAACTCACAGCAGTCCTGCCTCAGCCTCCTGAGTGCTGGGATAACAAGCGTTCACCACCACACCCAGCACTGTATGCTGTTGATCCTCTACCAATATAATGCATGTAACGAATAAAAAATTATGTAACCTACCTTTTCCCTTTTCCCATCCCTAACCCCTGGCAACCACTAACTGTTCTCCATCTTTACAGTTATTTTATAAATAACTACATTAATGGAATCATTCATTGTGTGTCCATTTGAGATTGGCTTTTTTCACTCAGCATAATTTCCTTGAAACCCACTTCAGTGGTTTTCTAAAACTATTTTGTATTGTCTTCCATATATGAGAGTTACTCATTTCACCTGTCTTTGTGATGTCATCTCTCCCTTCTAGAATACCCTTTACTAATCTGTGTTCATTTCCATCATCAGTGTGTCTCACAGCATCTTCCCTTACCAGTTTTGTATGTATCATACCATTTTCTTGTTTTCAGGTAAACAGGTGCCATGCCCAACTTACCTTTATAGTCCCAGTATTTAGTGAGGTGCCTAAAATGTTCTTTTAATTTTTTTTTTTTTTTTTTTTGAGACAGGGTCTCGCCATGTAGTCCAAGCTGGCCTCAAACTCACTATGTAGCCCAGGTTGGCCTCGAACTCGAGGTGATCCTCCTGCCTCCTCCTGAGTGCTGGGATTATAGATGTACACCACCACACCCAGCTCAGGTGCCTAAGATTTAGGAGGTAGTCAGTAGGTAATTTTTGGGTGAATGAGTAATTGAAGTTGCTCTGTTGGGTTCTTACATTGTGTCTCAGCCATGTGTTGCCTTCCTAGCTAAACTCTAAACTGGGTTGTAAACTTCAAAGCAGCACTGCATTCTAGTCACTAGTGTTGAGGCTGCGTTAGATGTGTGTATGTGGCTTCAGTGAGCTTGTGCATTTGTGTGTGTTGGGAGGAAGTGAGGGCATAAGTGTTTATGGGCTGGTTTCCCAGCTTCCCAGCCTGACTTCCTACAGTCAGCAGGATGGACCTGGAGATGTCGGGGCTGAAGACCCTGGAGCATGTAGCAGTGACAGTCTCCATCGCCCACCCTCGCCGCGGCAGCTTGGAACTGAAACTCTTTTGTCCCAGTGGCATGGTGTCCCTTATTGGCACCCCCCGCAGCATGGACTCGTACGTACACCTGCCTGAGGCCTCCTCATCTGTCTTTGCAATAAGGATATTTTGAAGAGGATAGTGGCACTGTCATAAGCAACCATGGCACTGACTGTCCTTGGCAGTTGGAAGCCATTGATCACATGCTTTATTCAAGTGCTTACAGTGTGTTAGGCATTATGCTCTACATACATACATCCTCTAATGGTTGAAGAACCCGCTGGAGTAGACTTTGTGACCTCCTTTGCAAATGAGTAAACAAGTCACAGAGCCTGGTAACTGCTGAGAAAATAAGAGTAAACCTAGATCTGTGGGACTTCAAGCCTATGTCCTCCCCACCTTGGCTTTTCCCCTACATCACATGGGCACAAGTCCCTCATTCCTTGAGATCCCAGGGGTGAGGGACCGCCCTTGGATCCCCTTCTGGCACCTTCCCAGATGGCTGTAGCTCATTTCTGTGGCTGCTGCAGTGAGGAAATAATGTTTCTGGGAAAGGGGTCAGCTCCCTGTGCCGTGCCTTTCATCTCTGTGGCTTTGTTCTTTCCCCAGGGATCCCAGTGGCTTCAATGACTGGACTTTCTCCACTGTGCGGTGCTGGGGGGAAAGAGCAAAAGGCACCTACAGACTGGTTATCAGGGATGTAGGTGAGCCTCCCTGCCCTTTCCCCAGGGCCCTGCCTTGCCTGATTGTCCCTCTGGATCTCAGAGTCCCCACAGAAAATGTCACGTGCAAAATACGTAGGGTTGCCATTAGACAAAGAGGGCAGATGCCAAGGAGTATGCAACTAAAACTGGGCATTAATCCCTAAAACTGACTATTTATACCACCTCTATTCCTTGGAAAAGTGATTGACCAAGTCCTTTCACATGTAGCCATTCTTCAGCCAGCTCTGGTAGGCAGGTAAGGGCAGGACTAATTTTCACCTTTTTTTTAAATTAAGGCCAGAGGTTTGAAGTGACCTGTATAAGGTCCCAATAACAGTGACCTGAATATCTGAAAGACCAGTGAAGAGACTGGAAATTACACCTGTCCCCCTTCCCCCCCAGTTCTAGTCAAGCTAGGTATTCGCCAGACCAACTAATGGTTTTCAAACCTTTACTTTGGTAGAAAAACATTTTTCTTTCAAGAAAATTCCAGCTGAAATCCCAAAATACAGAGGATAAAGGCACAACTCTGCTTTGACTTCAGCCTTTCAAGCTTTCTGTCCTGTGCCCAAGCACCCTGTAAAGCACTTCTGCAGAACCCGAGGGTCTCAGTTGGACAGCCCCTAACTACACTCCACTGTGTGGTCTGAGTGCCTTGAGTGGCTGGGCTTCTGTGGGTGGCATGGCCAACAGAGGGGATGGCTCACAGGCTGCCCACTGCTGCTCTAGGTGATGAGCCACCCCAGTTGGGCATCCTCCAGCAGTGGCAGCTGACCTTGTATGGCTCCATGTGGAGTCCAGTGGACATTAGGGAAAGACAAAGGTAGGTACAGCCCCATGTGTCAGAGGGAGGGCAGCCTGTGATGGGGTGGGAGAAGAAGCCAACCTGGGAGCCATTCCCCTTCCAAACCCATCTGTACCTCCAGCTCCTGACCCCAGCTGAAGACACAGCCAGGGGCTGGAAGCCAGAGTGCACTCCTGCCCTCAGCCCTGGGCTCCCTCTACTCCCTCCAGTGGCAAGGCAGGAGGATTATGGGGGCAGGTGGTAGAGCAACCATGTTCAGTAAGGTATCCTCTGCCCTTTGCTTCTCTGCAGGCTGTTAGAAAGTGCCATGAGTGGGAAATACCTGCATGATGGCTTCTCTCTGCCCTGCCCACCTGGACTGGAGATTCCTGAGGAAGATGGTTATACCATCACCCCTAATACCCTGAAGGTACTAGCACCAAGACTCAAACTACATAGGACTGTCGGGGGGCATTGGTCCTTGGTGCTACCCTGGGGAATGAGGGGTTGGGAAGACCTAGATCCCCACAATGTTTGGGGTTTTTTTCTTAAATTCTTTCATTGGTACATTTTAAGTACACAGTACGTTTACATTTATCATTGGGTGCTTGTACCTGAACATGATGTATCTTGGTTCCTATTTTTTCCCATTACCTGGGGACCCTTCACCCCCTCCACCCTTCCCTATTTACATACTTGGTTTCCATTTTTTTTCTTTTCTCATAATTTTTCCTTTCCCTTCTTTCCTTTCCCCTTCCCCTCCTACCCCTACCCCTTTGGACCTTTTCTTCCTATTTCAAATTATCAATTATTCATTTTAATCATTTTAATCCTTATTTACACTTTCAGTTTCTCACACTAGAGAAGCTATTCGGTATTTACACATGTGTGTCCTATTTATTTCGCTTAAGAGTATGGCCTCAATATGCATCCATTTAGCTATAAATGTTTCTAGTTTCTCATTCTTTATGGCTGAGTAGTGCTCCATTTTATAAAACAACCACATCTTCTTTATCCAGTTTCCCGTTGATGGGCACTTGGGCTGTTTCCAAGCTTTAACTATTTCAAACTGTGCCGCTATAAACATGATTGCACATATATCGTTGTGGTATGATTCTTTTAATTCTTTGGGGAAGATACCCAGCAGGAGAATAGCTGGGTCAAATGGGACCTCTAGCCCTAGTTCTTTGAGGTATCTCGATACTGATTTTCACAGTGGTCGCACCAGTCTGCACTCCCACCAACAATGGAGAAGGGTTCCTTTCTCTCCACACCCCTGCCAGCATTTGTTATTGGTTGATTTCTTGAGAGCAGCCATTTTTTGTAGGGTGAGGTAGAATCTCAGTGTTGTTTTCATCTGCATCTCTCGAATGACCAATGATGTTGAACATTTTTTCATATATTTATTTGCTGCTTTTACTGCTTTGTCTGAGAAATGTCTGTTCATTTCAGATGTCCGTTTTTGAATTGGGTCTTTGAATTTGGGGGGGGTCTGATTTTTTTCAATTCTTTATATATTCTAGATAGTAGTCCTTTGTCTAAGGTACAGCTGCTAAAAATTTTTTCCCACATTGTAGGTTGTCTCTTAGCTCTGTTGGTGGTTTCTCTTGCAGTGCAGAAGCTTTTTAATAAGATGAGATCCCAGTTGTTGATTCTTTGTGCTAGTTCCTGTGCTACTGAGGTTTTGTTCATAAAGTTTTTTCCTATGCCAATGTCTTCAAAAGTTCTGCCTAACTTATCTTCCAGCAAATTTAGTGTTTCTGTCTTAATATTTAGATCTTTAATCCACTTTGATCTTAGGTTAGTGCATGGTGATAGGTATGGGTCTAGTTTTAATCTTTGGCAGGTTGAAATCCAGTTTTTCCAACACCATTTTTAAATAGGCTATCTTTCCTCCAATGAGGGTGGTTGGCTCCTTTGTCAAAGATGAGGTGGCTAAGTATGTCTGGCGTTGTTTCTGCATCTTCTAATCTATTCCACTGATCCTCGGGTCTGTTTCTTTGCCAGTACCATGCTGTTTTTATCACAGTAGCTTTGTAGTATAGTTTCAAGTTGGGGATTGTGATACCCTCAGCCATGTCTCTTGCCTAGAATTGCTTTTGCTATTCTAGGTGTATTCTGGTTCCAAATGAATTTTTGGATTGTTTTCTCTAGTTCTGTGAAATATATTGTTGGGATTTCAATCGACATTGCATTAAATCTATGTAGTAGTTTTGGAAGTATGGCCATTTTCACTATATTGGTTCTTCCTACCCAGGAACAAGGGATGTCTTTCCATTTTCTTATATCCTCCTCGATCTCCTTTTTCAGAGTGCTGTAGTTTTCAGTGTAGAGGTCTTTTGCTTCCTTTGTGAGATTGGTTCCTAGATATTTCATTTTTTTGGATGCTATTGTAAAAGGAATTGTTTCCCTAATTTCTCTCTCAGTGAGTCTGCTATTTGTGTATAAGAAGGCTATTGTTTTTTCAGTGTTGACCTTATATCCAGCTACTCTACTGAATCTGTCGATTAAGTCTAGAAGTCTTCTGACCGAGTTTTTTGAGTCTTCTATGTAAAGTATCATATCATCAGCAAATAATGACAGTTTAACTTCTTCCTTTCCTATCTTTATTCCTTTTATTTCGTTTTTTTTTGTAAACAATTTTAATAGTATTTTTATGAGAGACCAAATGAGCCTTCTATCTTTTTGAAACACTGTAAAAATGAGACTGTTGCTCTTGTTAGTTTAAGATCCCACCAGTTTACACAGGCAGTACGAATGCCTAATTCACAAGAAAAATCATAAAGCGTTCTACCCTGAACTACAAGTTAGCTATTACAAATGAATTATAACAAAATCTGAAATTATAAAATCAGTCTCCAACATTTATTAATTAATTGGCAAAAAATTAAAAGAATACTGAGAAAGAAAATAAAGAATAAAATGAACAGTAGGCAAGAGAAAAGGAACCAACCTTTAAAAAGAAAAAAATACCACACTAGTCAGAACTACATGTGAAAAATGCAGAAGTGGCCAGGTTTAATAGAAATCTAAGAGGAACCCTGGCAGACTGGTATTCTAACAGCCCAATTCTAGATAGTCTCTAGTAAAAACACATAAAAACTGTATTTTTAGTCTGACTTAGAAACACATGGAACATGCTAGGAATCACGGAAAATCAACCCTCCAGCTCAGTAACGAGAGCACCTGCAGGGATCCCTAGAACAGTCACCTGGGTCCGTCAGAGCGGCAGGTTGCTCTTGTGAACCAAAAGCACTGGCTCGGGTCTGGATGAAGTACACTAGTGCTACGATTTTAAAGGACTTCACAGGCCCTTGCTTATGCTGGTTTGTAAATGTACCAGTCCAAATGCAGAATTTACTGTTTCAAAACCTTGCAAAATGAATTCTAAAAAGAGCTTAGCAAAGTAGCTTTAAAGAGTTTACTTTTTTTAAAAAAAGTTTACTTTTAAATGCATCTGTTGCTCCAGGTGCAAGGTTTTTGTCTGGATGAAACTTCAAAGCAAGCTTTCTGTAAGCTTTTTTCAAATCTTCATCACTTGCATCTTTCATAACTCCAGGTACTTCATAGTAATTTTTACATTTGTTTATGCTGAGAACACCCTCCACCTGGTCGCGGGGGTAGCCCTTCCCGCTCTCTGCACTTCCGGATATGCTGTCCTTAGTGCAGCTGGCCTTGCTCTGATCCCCGCCACTCGTGGGCTTCCGGCAGTGTGGGCTGTTTCCAGCAGTGCTTCCATTTTTCATGAACACTTCCAACAGTCCGCGCGCGGCAGGCAACAGGTACAGCCGCTCGGCCTTCTGCAGGAATCGCTGGGCCCTGCCGCTGTCTCCGGCGCCCAGGGCCTCGCACGCTATGCGCACACACCTCTTCGCATTGTCCCGGTTCCCCTCCATGCCGACCGCCGGAGGGCGGAGGCGGGCAGTGGGCGGGCAGAGCTCTCGGGCGGCAGGCGGCCCGGGCGGCAGGGCGCGGGCGCAGGGCCCAGGCGGCCCGGACTGATTCCTTTTATTTCTTTCTCTTTTCTAATTGCTGTGGCTAATGTTTTCAAAACTATATTGAGCAGGAGTGGTCTTGTTCCTGATTTTAGAGTGAAAGTTTTCAGTTTTTGACCATTTAGTATGATGTTGGCTGTTGGTTTTTCATAAATAGCCTTAATCAGGTTGAGATAAAGACCTTCTATTCCAATTTTCTATAGGGGGGCTGGGGATTTAGCTCAGTATTTTTCCCTGCCTGCTGCGCAAGCGCAAGGACCCGAATTTGATCCCCGGTACCAAAAAAACAAAACAAAAGAAATTTCTGTAGGGTTTTTTAATCATGAATGGGTGTTGGATTTTGTCGAATGCCTTTTCTGCATCTATTGAGATGAACATGTCCTTGACTCTGTTAATATAGTGTATTACATTTATTGATTTACGTATGTTGAACCATCTTTGCATCCCTGGGAGAAATTCGACTTGGTCAGGGTGTATGATCTTCTTGATGACCCCCTGTATTCTGTTTGCCAGTGTCTTGTTGAGGATTTTTGCATCTATGTTCATTAGGGAAATTGGCCTGTAGTTCTCTTTTTGGGTTGGGTCTTTCCCTGGTTTTGAAATCAAAGTAATACTTGCTTCCAGGAATGAATTTGGAAGCCTTGCTTCCCTTTCAATTTCCTTGATGAGTTGAAAGAATAATGATTAATGGTGATAGTTTTTCTTTAAATGTCTTGTAGAATGCAGCAGTGAAGCCATCAGGACTTGGGCTTTTCTTTGTTGGTAAATTTTTTATTACGTTTTCAATTTCACTCATTGTAATTGGGGTGTTTAGAATTTCTATATCTTCTTCATTTAACTTTGGCAATTCATATGTACCTAGGAGTTTGTCCATTTCTTCTGTGTTTTTCATTTTATTAGAGTACAGGTTCTTGAAGTAGGTAAAATTTCCTCTCTTGTACAAGCTTTGGGTTTGTTAATGCTCTTCTTTTTCTAGGAGCTTGAGGTTCTGCATTAGGTTATTTATTTGAGTTCTCTCTGTTTTCCTAATATGGGCATTCACTGCTATGAATTTCCCACATAGAACTGCTTTCATTGTGTCCCATAGATTCCTGTATGTTGTACTGGTGTTATCATTTACTTGTAGAAACTGTCTAATTTCTTCTTTAATTTCCTCTGTGACCCATTGGTGTTATTCAATTTCCATGTGTTTGTGGGAGTTTCGCGATTTCTTATGTTATTGATCTCTAATTTTATTGCACTATGATCTGATAATATACAGGGGGTAACTTCAGTTCTTTTACATTTACTTAGACATGTCCTGTGAGCTAGCATGTCCCCACAGTGGTTTCATGGCATTGCTCCTACCCTGCTAGCCCATTGAGTTCAGTCCAGTGGTAGGAGCGGGGCCAGTCTCTGAAGGGGAGGGACTCCCTGAGCTCCTAGTTTGGTCATGGTCCAACTAACATATGTGCTTGGCTTTTTCCCCAGACCCTGGTGCTGGTGGGCTGTTTCACCATCTTCTGGACCATTTACTACATGCTGGAGATATATCTGAGCCACAAGAATGTGGCTTCCACCCAGGGTTGTAGGAACGGACCCTGCCACTGGCCCCAACGAAGCCGAAAATCCAGAGAGGAAGGGACAGAGCTAGAATCAGTGCCACTTTGCAACAGTAAGGATCTAAATGGAGCAGAGACAGAGAACAGGAGCCCTCCCACCACCGCTGACCTCCTTGCCCCAGACTTGCTCCATGAAGGGGACTGGACCTTGTCCCAGAACAGCCAGAGTGCCCTGGACTGCCCTTATCAGCACCAACAGCCAGACCTGTTGCAGGGGAAGGAGGAACAGATTTGCTGACCTCAGGGCCTGGTAGACTTGGAATGGGTCAGGCTCTTCCTTCCCAAAATTGGGGAACCTGCTCCCAACTTTGAAGAGCTCTGGGGAGAAAGTAGTCCTGATGCTTACATCTGGAACTTGAGGTCTCAACAGCATTCTCTGGCTACCCTTGGGGAGGGTGAGGACCTTCGTAAATAGAAGCGGCAGAAGACAGAACCAGAGAGAGGACAGTCTGGAGAGAGGCTAGGATCCTAACTGACTGGATGCTTTTGATGAGAAAGGCTTGCCAAGGGGTTGGCAAAATTGCTGCCACCATTTCTCTTGGGCAAGCTAGTGACGCAGGTCCTAGAGATCCCTACCCATGTAGGTTGAAAAGGTGCTTGTGTGGCCAGGAGAGTCCTCAACAGAAACATCGCTGGGATCACTAGGAAGGAGTGTGGCGGGAGACCCTGGGAAGAGCCCCAGGCTTGCCTGCCCTGAATCAGCGCCTTCCTTAGCCTTTCCTAGGAGTGTCACTCCGGGGCAATACCAGGCTTGAATGTGCCTGACCCCCTTCATCACTCCTGCTCTTCTTCCTGAAGGATTGGCACAGTGCTCCTGGCATAGCTGGGGAGAGTCATGGCTCCCCAGGGCCCCTACTGCCTCAAGAGGTCTGTGGTGGGACTGAGGAGCAGGTGTGAGATACAAGTGTTTTAGGAGAAGCCAAGGAAGCCACTGCCACTGCAGCCCTGTGACCACCCTGTCTTCCTCGGCAGTGCTCAGGGAAAAGCCCTTCCCCTGGAGGCCTACTGTCTGCCTGACAACCTGTGACTTTTCTTCCCATTCTTGGCCTCCTCCCTTCTTCTGAGCTAATTGATTGATTGGACTTTTTTTAATGCTTAAAATTTGATTTTCTCTTTTCACAGCAACATTTTGTTGAATTTTTTTCTGCACAGCTTTTCCAAAATAAAGACCTTCCAAACAATTCCACTGCTTCCCATCTCCTTCTTCTGCCTCCCAAAGCTAACTCAAGTGGCCAGGTTGTTCCCCTTCCCCTTGAGTCCCTGAGATTCACTCTCCCCTTCGGGTTTGTTTTTTCCGATCCCCTGGGGACCTGGGGGCATGAAGGTTCCCCCAGGAGGTAGATAGCAGCCAGGAACACACATGAACCCAAAATGCCAGCTGCTCCCTGCTCAGGAAGCAGAAGTGACAAGGGCAAATCAAACTCTGCAAGCCAGGCTTGAGAAAAGATGGATGTATATATATTTTTTTCCTTTTTGAATTTTAACCCCCAAAATATTCCAGAAAAAGATGAGGGGAGGCTGGGCTGGGTCTCCTTCAATGGGCTTTTGCTGCCAAGGAAGACTGGGCTTGCCCTACACCCAGTACCAGCCCACCTGTCCCCAGCTTAGCCCCGGGTTGGGGGAGAGGGTAGTGGTGGGGGTGCAGCTGGGAGGAGCAGCTGGGTAGTGGTGCTTGGGGAAGTTGGGCTGGGGGAGGGGGAGCTGCCCGTGTACAGTCACCTTTGCCCAGTGACAGTCTCAAAGCTTGGCCAGGGCTAAGAAACTACACAGGTGTGGGTGGAGCCATTTAAGCAGGATGGCTGTAGCCAGGGAACTACAGAAGCCGGGGCTCAGGCTTGGCCCTCCTCCTCTAACTGATGATCTGCCGAGGTCGTCCGTAGCCTGTCATGCCAGACTGGGAGGCCCCTCTGTTGCTGCCCATCTGAAGACCAATGACATGCTTTCCCTCCTGCAGCTGGCTGTCTGTGAATTCTCTCTTATGCTCCTGGGCTTTCCTAAAAAAGGAGGAACCAGGTTAGACTTGTCGGAACCACTTGATATTTTCTACCTGTTTTGTGATCCCTCTTGCTCTCTACTCCAATCCCATCCCTTTCTTGTTTCACTGAGTGCAAAAGAGTAGAAAGGAAGGAGCCAAGAAGTATGAATGGGGCTGGTGACAGCTCAATGAGAGCACTGTGTAGCATGCACTAGACCCTGGGTTCCATCTCCAGCACTGGGAAAAAAAAAAAGCATGAATGGTCCATTTCCTCTCATCCTAGACCCTCACTTGGTACCTTCCTGGCTATCTGCTTCCCCACAAGTTGTCCAGCCCAAGCCACCCCCATCCCATGGAGAGATCCAAGCATAGGGGGCAAGGATTCCCGGTGGCCACATACTTCATAAACCAGTTGGGATCGCCACGGTAATGCCCATCATTCTTGGTCACTGCCAAGCTTCCCAAAGCCATCAAGGTCCTCTGCACTGCTGCTAGGTCTTTGCCTATGAGAAGAAAGAGCAGCCAGGGGATGAACTTCAGGACTGAATAGGTAGGATTTCAACCCAGGGCATGTTTATCTCAAAGAAATGGCCAAACCAGTAGTAGGCAGTGTGCCTGAATCACGGAGGCTTCAGTGGATCCTACAGAAAGGCTTTGTGAGTGGTGTGGTAATCTCAGCATAACCTTGCTCTGCACAGTCTGGCAGATACCTGATTGCTGGATATTTTGATCATTCCCTCCCCCTGACCCAGAATCCTGTTCTCCACCTGCTCACTGCTGTCCCACCAACCCCAGCCTCTTATTCCTCTGTACCTTCAAAGAGGTCAACTGTCTGGAACATGTCTGTCTTGGTGACCCCATAGTCCTCAGCCGCTTTCAGGAACTGAGCCACCTGCTCCATCTGCTTGAAGACCATGGAAGGTGGGTTCTCAGGCACCTTCACTGGCTTGGAGCCTTCAGGATACAGGCTGTTTACCAGCTTGCTCAGAATCTGCCAGGCAGAAGACACAGCATGGAATTCACTTAATTCAGAAGTCCTGTCCCATGAATCACAGGATGGCACAACCCCTGCCCTTCCCAGGGTGCCACTCACCACACCATTCTTCAGCCAGACCTGGAAGCCGAGGCGCCCACGGTCTGGGCGACCTACGTCAGGGCCACACTGCACTATGATCCACTCCACCAACCGTTCCTCCAGCTCCTCGTCATACTTCTTCTCAATTTTGGACTGCACTTCACGGCTCATGCCATAAGAAGGACCCTTGTTGGCCATGGTGGGGGCAGAGCTAAAACAGGATAAGGCAAGCAAGAAAGAGGGTCACAAGATCAGGGAACAGCTCTGCTTTCACTTGTGCCAAGCAAGCCTTCTAACTCTGTACAGGGTTCCCAGCCATCCTAGACATGGATCACAGCACTACCCATCTATAGGCCAGAGGTTTCTCTGAACTTGAACACCAGGAAAGAGGTTATCAGATGTTTGCAAGTCAAGAGCAGGGGTCTATAAACTTTTTGTTAAAGAGCCAGACAGTGAGCAGGGTGTGGATGCTGGAATACACCTATAATTGCAGCACTACTCTGAGAGGCTAAGGCAGGAAGATCGCAAGTTCAAGCCCAGTCTGAGTCCTGGATTCAATTTCCAGTTACACACACACGCACACACACACACACACACACAAACCAGATAGTAAATATTTAGGCTTTGCAGGCAATATATAGAATCTCTGCTATTGTGGCATGAAAGCAGCCATGGACCATGTATAAACAAGTGAACATAGCTGGCACAATAAAACTTTATTTACAAAAACAGACAACAGTCTGGATTTGGCCTGTGGCCATTTTGACAACTGCTGGTCTAGAGCATTTTTTCTTCGGCAAGACTGGCCACAGAGGCACTGGAGAAATCTTCCAGAGCTCAGGTCATTCATCAAGATAAAGTCAGCAGGTGTCTTTGTCCAGCTAGGCATGAAGTCGCTTACTGCCTCCCTCTTAATTAACAAGGTACCCCTAATTTACTTAATCCTCTAGCCCAGAAACTGGAAATACAAATTCAACTCTTTCCCAGATCACTCAGCCTTTGGGCCACAGCTGAAGAGACTCAGGCTTACACACACCTGGAAAGGTCTAAGAAGCTATCAAAGCCCACACGTTCTTGGCAAAGCAGCTCCCATTTCCTCAGGGGACCCAGCCAAGAGAGGACTGCTGTACTCACCCAACTCCCCCTAGGCCCTCAGGTTCTCATCACTGCAGTAGTTTGAAGAATCAAAAAGGCAGAGTCCTCCAGGGATGTTCCAGAGCCAAGAATCTGCCAGCCCAATCATGGGAAGCCCACCCAGGCACCATGCTGTCCTGAGGGTTAGGGGTGGCACTGCTCAAGAGGGCCCTCGAGGAGAGGGAGGCAGGCTGTGGGCAGGTGCAGGGCAGTCAGGTAGGCTGCTAGATAGACACAGGTATGGCCAGGTAAGAGGAACAGGCCTGGCCACAGGAGCTGCCTTAAGATGGGTTGACTTCTGCCCAGTGTTCATCTGCATAGCCTTCCAAAATGGAGGACTAAAGGAGATCAAACCCTGCCCCTACCCTCAAAGAGGTCAGAGGTCGGGACGAAGATAAGGAGTTGAGAACGGAGGCAATGGGCATGCTCCCCAACCTCCAACCTGGGAGAGTGAGACCCCACACACACATACCCCCATGGGAAGCAGAGTAAATACCATCACGTCACTCTGGTCTCAGGCCAGCTGCCAAACTCCAACGTCCTGCCTTTCCCAGCTGAGTTCCCCAGTTGTGCAGTGGGATAATAGGATCTAAAACGACAGCGTCTGGGAACCTCTTTGCACACTCCCTGGCCTTCAGCAAAGCTCTTCGAAATGCCAGTCTCCTGGAGGTGACAGGGAGCCAGCCAGGCTTCGGCCAGGCAAGTCATACAATAAGTGGCCTCCCCGCTCCAACCTCTACCTGCTTCCGAATCCTTCCTGAAGATGAACTTGGGGAGAAAACATGAGAGGGCCTCATCTAAATGCCAGCCCTTGGCCACTTTACTTCTCTCTGTTTTCTTATCCGTGAAGTGGGGGGTGGACCACTGAGGACATGGTCCTCTGAGCCCTGTGAATAAGGCGGACCCAGGCCCAGCATTACATCCCAGTGGTGACGCTGGCAAATCCAAAGATGTCCCTACTTCCTTACCCTGTCCTATGTCCCACCCTCTCCCCTTCTAGCCAAGAACTCCTGGACAAGGAACTATGGTCAAAGGCCACAAGTAGAGCTAGGTGTAGAGGTGCATTCCCACAGTCCCACCACTCTGGGAAGCTGAGGAAGGAAGGTTGCAAGTTCAAGGCCACGATGGACAACTTAACAAGACCCTGCTAAGTCAGGGTCTTGGGGATTTAGCTCAGTGGTTCCACTGCCTGCTTCGCAAGCGCAAGGACCCGAGTTTGATCCCTGGTACCCACCGCCCCAAAAAAGGCACAAGTCAATTGGGACCAAGTGTTTTCAGCCACCCCTTCTTCTTGGCTTTCACCCAGCCTGTCTCAATCTTTGCCCGCCATCCCAGCCAGGCACATGCACCTTTGGGGGCCAGGCAGTCCCCTGCCCCACCCACCAACCCTCACATCTGCCTTCTCCTCCCATGCCACCTGCTGGGCACGGGAAGAGAGCATGGAAGGAGAGTGTCCCCCCCCACACAACCCATAGCTTTCTGTCTCAGGAGGGTAAGGGCAGATGGTATGAGTCAAAGGGTCAAGGCTCATGGTGACAACAGCAGAACACTGGAGCCCTTACATCTAGAGACAATATTTGGATTTTGGTCAGAGCAAGGGAGGGCCATGAAACATGCCAAGCCTGCCTCCACCCAGCACCACCCTTCTTCCCCATCTGCTGAAAAGTCCCAAGAAATCCCTTAGAGTCCTCCAATGGACACCTCCCCAGTCCCACCATGGAGCCACTGCGGAGAGAGGAAGGGAAGATAGTGGCAGGGCAGCCCGCCAGGGTCATTTCTAGACAGAGACTCCAGGGACAGAGGCACAGGATTCCTGTGAAGTGGGAGTCTTGTCCCATGGCTCCTGTCAGGCCTCCCTTCCTCAGGGAAGCTGTAGGTAGGGTGGGCATGCAGAGAAGAACAGGCAGAAGCCCAGAACAAGCAGCATCAGGAGTTTGTCCGGGCCTGGTTACTCCATTCTCAGCACTGTAAATACAGCCAACAAGAGTGAGAATCCTGATCTCTGAGAGAGGGGGCTCACTGGAACTGCAAGGATAAAGCATAGTGGCCCTGCTGCACAAAACATGACCCATCCTCACTGTGACCCTTTGAACAGTAGCCGCAAAGGTGAACCACCCAGACCCTTTAGGAAGGACTAGGGCCCAGGACTGCCCAGCTGTCATCCCGGAGCTCCTTCTTGGCAATGGCCATTCACAGTCCCTACCTACAGTGGGGGTCACCACCCTCTCACACTGTGGAAGGAGCTGGGTGCAGAAGGCGGCTTCTCCAGCCTAGCCCTGCAGTCTGCCACCCTGCCCAGTCCTAGATCACAGAGCTCTGTGTGGCTGGGGCCGTAGTGCAGTGGGACAGCCCATGCTTGGCATGTGCAAGGTCCTGGGTAGAGAGTCCCGTGGTCCTTCCCACTGCGTTAGGACCACCACAGGGCAGTCCTGTGCAGCTCCAGCTCTGGGACCAGCCCCTGCTCTTCTCCAGAACTAGGGAATCCATGCCCCTCACCTCTGTGGCCATCCTGCTGGGGGTAAGACAGACAACAGAGCCCCGGCCCAAGCAGGCAATGCCTTGACCCTAACACGGCCTGTGGGTGTACTGTGGCTGAACTGGGGAGCCTTCCCTCACCCCAACTGTTCCCACTAGATTCTTTTGCCTTAGCCAAGTCACCCTTGGCATTTCAATGAGCCTGAGGCCACTCAGTATGAGATCCAAGACTGGGGATCCCATCTCATCCACCAGTCTAGCACGGACTCTTTTTCTGCAGACTTCTGGAGAAGAGGCATCCAGGCTGAGTGAGAGGGTGGGCCTCCCTAGCAGGGAGCACAGGCCAGGGACCTTAGAGAGCCCTGTCTGAGACACACCCTTTCTAGAGCTCCAGCCCAGCGTCCCCCAGGCACTCACAGGTTTCTTGGGGACTCAGAGCAGCGAGTGTGGTCTCCGTGTCCGTGTCAGTCTGAGCTGGGCCGGCAGGACGGGTGTGGGCTGGGTGAGGGGTTTAAAGGGCTGCAGCCGCGATGATGTCAGCCTCCCCCGCTGGCTCAGCCCCCGCCCCAGCTACCTCCCAGCAGGAGGAGCCTGGCCCGGCCCCCCACACCCAGCCCCCCCAGTGACTCCGCACGGGCTCCATATTTGGAGAAAGACACCAAGTTGGAGCAGACTGCTGGGGGTGCCCAAGACATTCTCTGCGTGCTTTGGAGATGGAGCCTCCAGGGCGGGGTGACGGGGAGCCGCCGGGAAAAGCCTTTTATGGGCAGGACCACGAAGGCCTTCCCTGCTCTCCCGACTTAGGCTGCTCCTTCTTCATGGCTCCCTGCCCCCGGAAGAGTCCAAGACAAGTCTGGTCAAAAAGAGAGGAAGGGGGCTAGGAAGAAGGGATCCCTGGGACTCATGGGGGACAAACCAGTCCCCCTCTCTCAGGGGAACCAGCCTTTACTGAAGCTGAGCTCTGTGCCAGGCACCTGGGAAATGCTCCCATTAATACAACCATACTGTGAAGGCAGAGTCACTGTCCCCATTTTACAGATGAGAAAACTGAGGCTCAGAGTGCATCCTCCCAAGGCCACATGCCTAGGGATGACTTGTAAAAACCAGCTCCCTGCCCACCGGGTCTCTGACCACCAGAGAGGCCATCACACCCCTCTAGCAGTTGTCCTACCTGCTCAGGTGGGGGAAGCTTTCAGTTGGGGCATCTCAAGTTATGTGCTTTAGTTGGGATGGGGTTTGAGGGTTCAGCAACAGTGGAGTAACCCTGGCCTTACCCAGAGGGGACTAAGGTCTGGCAGGGCTAGATACAAGGGCTGGAGACTCAGAAGGCTGGGTCACCTCTTCTTCTACCTGTTCTGGAAGGAGACCCATTCGGATCTTGCTTGTACCTGGCTGCGGGGTCTTGAGAAAGGAGAGGCTGAGGAAGGTGGGGGACTTCCAGTGGAGTGTCTGGACTGTCCTCTTGTGCACACCCACCCTGTACTAGGGCCTCTGGTAGGGAGGACCCAACACACCCACTATACACAGAACACACACATACACACACAGCCGGCACCACCCATGCCAAGCTAGGCTTCTTGGAGAGAGTTTACCAGGTCTGGCAGGCAGGGGAGGGGCCTGCCTCAGAAGCTCCACCCATACAGGCCGGCTTCCCTAACTCCAGAGCTGGGCGGCGATAGAGCTATAGTGCCCCCCAGTGGTAGTATAGGAAAGAGCAGGGAGAGAAGCTGGAGACCGAGGAAAGCCGGCACTCTCCATTCCTGGATCCCCACCCCCACTCCATACCTCGGGTTGTGTCTTGAGTTCACCAGACTCCCTGGCCCCTGATTTTTGTCTTAGCCTGCTGAAATCAAATCAAGGCCTTCCACACTGAGCTACATTCCTAGCATTTTTTTTGAGACAGGGTCCTACTAAGCTACTAAATTGCCCGGGCTGGGATTGAATTTGAGATCTTCCTGCCTCAGCCTTCCAGAATGTGGGAATTATAGGTATGCGCCACCATGCCTGGCCTATGGATGTTTCAAAACTTTCTTCACTTGGAGCCTGCCCACCCTCTTTGGCACATTCCATTCCTGTATTGACATCCCGAGTACCCACCTTGACTCTGCAGCCTAAGCTGGGAAATGCTCAGGCAGAAGTGAAGCCGGCCTCAGCCTGATGAGTAGGTGCCAGGTGGGCAGAGCCAGTTGCTATTTACCAGGTACGGGGGATCTTAGAGGGGAGATGGCACAGCAAAGGCTTTCCCAATTCCTAGCCTCTGCTCAGCAGTGTCTGCTACAGAGGCAGCCCTGGTAAATGTTTACCAAGTTAATGGTGTTGTTTGAGGTAGAGGATGACATGGGGAGAGGTGGTCCCAAAGTGGGAAAAGGAAGATCCCAGCCCATCACTCACTCTCAACATCACCCAGGATGGGAGAGAAAATAAGGGGCACAGGAACTGCATCTGGTCGTTTCTTTATTGAATGCACTCATTCATAGAAAACAGAAACACAACCATAGTATGGAAACACATAAAACGGAGCTCTGGAATGAAGACCCAGACCAGCCTCCTATCCCAGGCCAAGGAGAGCTATAAATAGTTGGGGAGACTAAATCACATTCCCACCCCAAGGCAGAGACTCAACCTGATCAGCCCCATCCTTGGTATCTGGAATGGACCAGGTAAGGTGAAGGGAATCAAGGACCAGAGCAGCCAGAGGGCCCAGAGCTGAGGCAACTCCATGTAAACTCCAAGGCGTGCGTGTGTGTGTGTGTGTGTGTGTGTGTGCGCGCGCGCGCACGCGCGCCTGACGAAACTTGGCTGAAGACTGGATGGACTCAGAAGCCAGCCCTGGGTCTGACAGTGAGACTGGGACTGGGGACGCAGAGGGAAATGGCATGTCCCTTCCATAAGCCCCTTTCTCAGATAGGCACTGGGGCTCCCGCAGCTGTGGAGGGAGGATGGGCTGGGCTCTATACCACCCTCCTCTGCCCCTGGACATTCTTGGGCAGTGTCAGTGGCACTGAAAGGCCCCACTTGGGGCTTGGCAGGACTGAGGACTCAGAAAGGGACAGGTGAATTGTTTTTCCCTCCAATCCTGGTGCTGGCATCAGTCTGGGAGGCTTATGAAATGAAGAGATGACCTCCGAATTCAGCCCCTCAGTCAGAGGAGGCTCTCAAGCTGAGCTAAACGCCACTGCTAAACACCAGCCCGAGCACAGATCAGAGTGGGAGGAGCCTGCTCTGGGCCTCTTGTAGGCCGTAGCACCAAAAGCCTGGAACCAGTTGGCCAGCCCCCAAAATCCCACACCTGTATCGACCCTGGCTGACCAGAGTAGGCAGTGATGGCAGCGAGGTACAGCCCCCGGGAGAACTGGAGCCCCGTGGCAGGACACAAATCAGGTCCCAGACCAGGGTCCTGGAGTGGAAGCATAGGAAGAAAGGGCCCTGGGTTCCAGACTGAGGGGGCGGGGAGCATGGGTAGAATGCAAGGCATGAAATGGGGAGGGTATCACCTTCCCTCCTTCCTCCTTCAGAGGGACAAACGGAGAGCCAACAGACAGGTGGGGGCCTGTGGGAGGCCCCAACACTGAGAAAAAAGCAGCAATTTGGCCAATGTCTGGGCTATCAGGGGAGCAGGCCTCCTCCCTGGCAGAGGGAAGCTGCAAGGCTCAATACCACCATGACTGTACGGAGTCTGGCCTGCGCTAGACCTCGCTGTCCCACCACCATCCAGTGTTGGGCAGCAAGGCTGGGGCTCACAACCCCGGTACCATAGAGGCACCTTGGCAGGTGACAAAGAGGAGCTAAGGGCCCCATGAGGTAAAGCAAGGGGCCCAGCTCCTGCTAAAAGACATAGATCTTGTCCCGCTGCACAGTATCCAAGTCGTCATCCAGTGTCAGCAACACCTAGGGGGCAGATACTGGGTCAGGCGCAAAAGAGGCAGCCTCTGCCTCTCCTCCACCCTCCCCACTCAGGGCAGGGGTATCTCGTGTACCAGGAAGGACCCAAACATGGCGATGGAGGACAGGAAGTGCCAGATGTCGTGGTCATCAAAGAAGTTAAGGAGGATGCAGTCCCGATTGTGCTCCCTTGACTCTGCAGGAGTTTTCTGTGGGAGGGACAGTGGCAGCAGCCTGCTGACCCTGCTCCAGGGAAGCCAGGGCCAGACCCACTGGCCCTCTCCCTCTGGGGCACCTGCTCCTCCCAGCTTCAGGCCAAAAAGCACCTGGTTCTGACTCATTCCTGCCCCTCAGCCCCCACATCTACAAAATGGCTTTTTGTTACAAATGTTTGCCCAAGTTTGCTGTCTTCCCTTTTCTTTCTTCTGTCTTCCTTTTTCTTTCACTCTCATCCTCCCTTCAGCCTCCTCCCTTTTTTTTGTACTTGGGATTGAACCCAGAGCCTTTGCACTGAGCTATAACCCCATCACTTTTTGTTTTAAGACAGGATCTTGTTAATTCCCCAAGTTGCCCAGGCTGGCCTCAAGCTTGCCATCTTCCTGCCTCAGCTTCCCAGAGTGCTGGGATTACAGGCATGTACCAGCACACCTGGCCTCTTCATCCTTCTTTCCATGAACAGAGGGCTATGATTACTTGGAGATACTTCATCTCAGATGCAGAACTCACTGCCCTGCCTTGGCCCCATCCCTGTTCTCGTCTGTCCTCCACGGTCACCATTTCCCCTAAGTACGGTTGCCAAGTCACACCACTGGCCCCAGGAAGACAGTCGTGCGCTATGTGATGTTCAGGGTCCTCCCTGGTCTATCCACAACCTCTACTCTACATTTCCTGGTCATCTGCTTGTACCTACAGCTGTCTGTGCTACACTGAGGCCACAGACATGACCAAGGCCTGCCCTACCTTGAGGAGCTTGCAGGCTTTGCTTGGCTCCCAAATGTGTACGTTCACTGACCTCCAAATCTACCTTTACCTTCCCATCTTGCCTGTACCCTTCATTTCATGCATCGTATTATAAAGAACAAGACATGAGCTAGGGGCTAGGAATATAGCAGTGCACAGCATATGTCCGAGGCCAGGTTTGATCCTCAACACTAAAGAAAAAAGTGTCTCTCTTACACTAGATTATGAGCATCTCGTAGGCGAGACCATGGCAAACTTAGCTCTGACCACAGACTGAAAGGGTGACCACACCCTGGCTGTGTGCCCTTGGGAAGATCAGTTGGCCCAAGACTCAGCTGCCTGCTAAGTAAAATGGGGGACATCTCCATGCTGGAATATTGAATATTAGGGTATGAGGAAGCGGATATGAAAAGTGTTGGTCTCAGGAGAAAACAGGCCCTCCGTGGGCTCATGGTAAGCCAAGGTGACTACTCACCTGCCAGGTGCTGAGTCCCTGGAAGAAGAAGAAGAGCGCAAAGCCCCAGACCACAGAGGTGCAGATGATGCAGAGCAGAGGGATAAGCTTGATTTGCTCCCCGCTCCGGAGCTGG
This sequence comes from Heterocephalus glaber, assembly GCF_053883595.1. NCBI lineage: Eukaryota > Metazoa > Chordata > Mammalia > Rodentia > Bathyergidae > Heterocephalus > Heterocephalus glaber. The sequence continues at coordinate 33,137,667 of NW_028258294.1, read as the reverse complement.
GTGGGAGTAGGGAAAGGGAAGAGAGCTGAGGGCCAGACTTCAACCCAAGCCACTGCCCAGCCTTTTCTGGACTCCCTCTCCTGGGGCCCTCCTGGCCCTCCCTTAGGAAGCCTGCTCGGACCCCCAGCATCTCACACATGGAACTCAACCAGTCCTCATGCTAGTAGTCTTATGTCCTCACCTGACGTCCACCCTCACTGGGCCTCCACATCCCCAGGAACCTGGTGCCAACAAAGGGTACGAGCTGGGGGCTCTCCTCTCACACTGGAGGGTCTGGGGAAGCTCACCTGGAAGGCACCTGGTCCTCAGAGGCCCCAGCCCATCACAGATTTTGAAAGCCCCACCTCCTCTCAATCTCTGCAATGAAAGGGCCCCTGGGCTGGGACCTGGGAGTGGAGATCAGTGGCAGAGTGCTTGCTCAGTGGTTGGTTCTAGCCTCCCTGCTCCTCAAACCTCGCTGGCATAGAAATGGACAGAAAATTTTCATTCCCTCTCATGGTTGCCCAGGAAGACCATGCCCATATCCATTCCCAAAAGCAGAGCAGTTGAGAGAAGAGGCTCAGCTCTCCCCACTCACCTTCATGATAATGTAGAAGGCAAAGTAAAGTAGTAGGTTGCAGATACCAATGGCCAACAAGTAGGAGGCAAAATCATTGGGCCGCATGATGAGCCCATAGGCAGCCCTGCAAGAGGGAAGAGGGAGGGGAGAGGGATTGGCGAAGCAGGGGAGGGCCAAGAGCAGGAGCCCTCTCCCTGGTCCCCACACCACTACTTTCTATCATGATGCTGGGCTGGGTTCAGGGGCCTACAGAAGACTCTTGAAGCCCAGGGACCAACACCTCTCTCCTCAGCCCTTATCCCTTACGCCCAACACCTACAAGTTGTCCACAGGCCCCAAGGCAGCCAGTGGCTGGCCACGCCCCCCAGCTGTCTTCCCAGCCAGGTTACCCCAGCCAATGGCCACACTCACAGCGACCAGTTGATAATGTTGCCCATGACCAGCAGCACCATGCGGTCCTGGGGGGAAGCAGAGACATGGAGACTGAGAGGAAGAAGAGAGACAGGGAGAAAAGTGGCAGAAGGCCCAAGTCAGCGAGTCCTCTCCCCTACCCCGGGTTCCCTGCTACGCTTCCCTGTCCCCACTGGAGGGAAGAGAACAGTGGGGAGGAGAAAGGGGCTGGGGAGCCGGGCAGGTACCACGTAGAGGGGCCCGCTGCACTGCCGGATGCAGTCCGTGTAGAGCACATGGAGGATGCGGCGGAAGATCCCCCAGTCTGCAAGGAGAAGGGCATGCTGCTGAAGAGCACAGGGTACTCTTCCGTGCTGGACCCCTGGCCTGTGCCAGCTGAAAAAAGCCAGAGCCTTCAGAGGGCACAGCCATCTCGAATTCCTCACCCAGTGATTCCTCCAGGGCCCTCAGTGAAAGGACAGAACCGAAAGGTCTCCAGTCTGTTTAGGTCCCCAAGGCCACCAACCCCTCACTCCAGAGGTTCCTCAGCCCTCTCTCCCATGCCCTGCCCTGGGAAGGCTCTTACCCAGCTTCCAGCGGCCCATGTAATAGAGCTGCGTGCTGAGGAGCAGGGTGGCAATGATGTGAATGACGGAGAAGACAATCCAAAATGCCGTGTTCCCTTTGCCAAAGACCTGTCAGAAGGCCATAGGCAGCACGAGTGAGGGAGTGCCCAGGAAGGAGCAAGATCTCTCCAGCAGGTGGAGAGGCAGCATGCACACCCACATGTGGGAATATGTGTGTGCACTTCCCCTGGGGTAAGCACTCACCACGCCCAGCACGGAGAAGAAGATGACGATGGCCAAGCAGGCATAGGCACTGTAGGCGCTGGCATTGATGTCTGGGTGCCGCTTCTGGTAGAGCTTCAGCATGCAGAGTCCAGCAATCATGTACATGAACGATGTGTCTGGGTTGGGGGACATGGAACATCCGCCAGGCCTTAGCAGAGAACCTCAGCCCAGCAACCAGCAAGGAAGAGGGCCCCATATCTTGTTATAACGTGGAGTGAGGTGGAAGCAGGGTGAACTCCAGTCCCTTACTGTCCCTGCCACCTCACTAGTTGTCACTAGTCTGATGCCTCCTGATGACAAAGACAACTTAGTCTGAGCTTCTTGGTCTGTGAGCACCATTCCTAATGGTTCTGCTTTCTGAGCTTATGCATGCCTTTATGTAGGACAAGCTCAGCAGAGGCCCATTTACCATATGTGGGATATGTATGTGCCATCGCAGCTACCCTAGCCTTGGAGTTCCCTATAGGGCTGAGTCTTAGAGATACCTTTGGTGACCTAGGAGTAGTGCAGGGCTCAGGCAGGCTAGGTTCAGCCAAAGAGGGAGCTCCACTTACCAAACTGGAAATTAGTATAGTTGGGGCAGACGTGATAGCAAGCACTAAGAAGTCCCTCCATCATCAGTGCTGTGCCCATGGCATAGAATAGACCGAAGTGTTTGGGAATCCCACATTCCTGTAGGGAAGAAGGGAAGGGCAGGAGGGTGAGGTAGGAAGGGAAGAAGGGACCCAAACAGGTCATCCTGTAAGGAATAAAAGAAAAGGGGTGGATCCATGTTGAGTGGGTATATGTGGAAGGCTGGGCAAGAGAAGGCAGAGCAAGGGGACCAGAACAGGGAAGACTTGGGCAGGGCAGGGCTTGGCAGGGCAGGGCAGGGCAGGGCAGGGCTGGACTGAGTAGTATAGAGAGGGTAAAAAAGGATAAGGCAGAGCAGGATCCAGGCAGGGCAGGGCAGGGCAGGGCAGGGCAGGGCTGGGCTGGGCAGGGCAGGGCAGGGCAGGGCAGGGCTGGACTGAGTAGTATAGAGAGGGTAAGAAAGGATAAGGCAGAGCAGGATCCAGGCAGGGCAGGGCAGGGCAGGGCAGGGCAGGGCAGGGCAGGGCTGGGCAGGGCAGGGCAGGGTAGGGCAGGGCTGGACTGAGTAGTATAGAGAGGGTAAGAAAGGACAAGGCAGAGCAGGATCCAGGCAGGGCAGGGCAGGGCTGGGCTGGGCCAGGCTGGGCTGAGTAGTATAGGGAAGGCATGGGAGGATAAGGCAGGGCAGGATCCAGGCAGGCAGGGTAAAGCAGGGCTGTGCTGGGCTGTGCTGGGCTGTGCTGGGCTGAGTAGTATAGGGACAGGGAAGGGAAGGAAGGATAAGGCAGGGCAGGACCCAGGCAGAGCAGGGCAGGGCTGGGGAGGCAGAGCTAGTCTGGGCTGGGCCATTCCTGCCAAAAAGCATGGACTAGAGCCAAGGCCCTGAGTATGTGCTGGAGCTGAGGTCTCAGCAGGCAGGCAGGTGCTCACTCACCATGGCATAGAGATCGTTGCGCAGCAGGGCCCGGTTGTGGTTGATCTCCCGCTGCAGGATGATGAGCAGGAAGAGCAGCCCCAGCAGGATGTACCCCAGGTTGCTGAGGATGTTGTTGAAGGCGCTAGAAAGGGCAATTCAAGGTACACTGTGTTGGCCTCACATACAGACCTTTTCTCTGGCCTGGGCAGACATTTACAAAGTACCCCCATCCCTGCCCTGGTTCCTGGCTCCCCTGCAGAAGGGGACTCCTAGCACAATCCCCACCTGAGGTTGCCCAGTGGGTGAGCACAGAGGAAGTTGTAGTAGCAGATGTCCTGATTGCCTGTGACATTCACCACCTGTGTGGGGGGGGGAGCTGTTAACATGCCCATCTCAGCCCACAGCCCACACCACAACCTGGGCCTGAATGGCAAGAGAGCACCTGTCACCATGGCTAGCATGTGTGCATGTGCCCGGGCATCTACCTCTTCTGAAAACAGATGCCAAGTGGCACAGCATTGCCCACCTCCTTAGGTGTGGCTAGAAACCCTGACACATGACCGTGACAGAAGTTCCTGCCCCACAGTACATAGAAAAGAGAAGGGAAACCAACACTTACAAAGCCCCATGACTTTTGTTTCATAATCCTCACCACACTGTTTTCAAGTTGCCCTCATTTCGCAGACATAGAAACTGATGCACAGGGAAGTTAAGTGATTTGCCCAAGGTCTCTCAGCTGGCATGGCAGAGTTGGGACCTAAGACCTGTGCTCATTGGAGGGAGAGCCCTGGCTTCTAGGCTCCGTGCTTTAGGGCTAAGTCCCAGACTGTGACCAAGGTAAGCCAGACCTGGCTCCTCACCGTCTGGTAGGTGATCACCAGCTGTATCACAGGAAGGGCATAGAAGACAGCAATGGTGGCGATGTTCCTGAGGAGCAGGAAAGTAGCAGTAAGGTGGGCAGAACCTGAGAAGTCCCCACCCCCTGTGACAGGAGTCCCCCACCTGCCCCGTCTACCCACCAAAAGTAGATCTGGTACTTCTTCCGCAGAACACGTTTGTCCTTCCGTGCCAGGTCAGCCACGTAGAGGTATTGCTGGGGAGAAGCAGGGGGAGCTCTGTTTACCTACCACCCTAGAACCCATGCAGACAGGAACCTAAGCCATCACACTGTGGCAGGGTCTTTGCCAGCCAGTTGGGGAAGGGGTTGGGAGCCAAGTTAATTTCGCCTATTCTGGCCCAGCTGAGCTCTTCCTCTGCTTCCCTAATAGACCGCGGAAGTATGTGGGGCCTGAACACAGAATGCCCCATGGTCAGAAAATTCCAGCCAGGGCCAGGCCCTTGGGTATCAGACCTTGGTGCGAATGACATTCTTGTCGGACTCGATGTCAGTCAGTGTGTCATAGTCATCCTCTTCCACGGAGCTCATGGAATCCAGGCGTGGCCGAGGACCCACTGGGTCAAAGGGGTGGTCTGGGAAGGGCAGGGAAAAAGGAATGGGGATGGTGAGCACAAAACTTGAGGTCGGCCCCACCCAGTCAAGGCAATTGTCCAAATTACTAGGCACTGGGGAAGAGGCAAACTGTGGGCCATAGCTCAGAGCAGGGTTGGGGGTGGGCTTAGGTGCTGGGAGGTGTGAGGTACTTCTAAGCCAGGGGTGAGCAAGGGTGGCCTCTGCAAAGAGGAGACCACAGAGGGACAGCCCCAGCTGTGCTCCACGCCTGGCTCCCCTGCCTGAGCTAGAACTTCCCAGGCCAGGCAGACCCCAGGCCCTGCACACAAGTAACAGGATTGAATTCAGCCAGTCATGTTGATTACAAGGTGCCTGGCCCTGTGGGTTCTGAGAAGACACTGCCTTGGCCCCCGCTGGGTTAATGAGCCAGCAGGTCTGGGGTATAGGAAAGGGCAAGAGGCTGCCTCTACAAAGAGCACTCTTCTTTATCCTCATCCGTCTCCCGCTTTCAGAAGCTTCCTTCTGTGACCTCACCTAATCAAAGCCCCCAGAGGCCAGAAATCTGACCCTTGAAGACCAGGTGAGGATGGTGCTGGCAAAAAGGACACCAACTAGAATATCTGACCTGGGGGTAGCTGAGGTGCCAGCCCACCAGCACTGGGGACCACACTTGTCTATCTCAGAAGACACACAAGCCGGCATCACTGGCATTAGATGGGAAGCCATGCACCAAGCATCTTTCTAGTCCCAGAGCCAATAGGCTCCAGTCAACCACCCTGGCAGGAGCTGATTGGCAGCCCCACCCCCTCCCCACATCTACCCATGGCAATGCACAGCTGCCGCATCTGGCCAAAGGGGAGGCGCCGCTTGAACTGGTCGTGCCCTTCAAAGGAAAGGGAAAGTTACCAGGGAACTGGGGACAAGGAGAAAATAATGAGGGAGGAGAGAGGGCAGGAGAACAGCAGGCTCTTTTCTTTTTCTAGCATCTGCCAGAAGAGGCAACTGTCCACCCTGATGTTTCATCCAGCCAATAGCGGCCCTGTACCATACACCCTGCCTGCCTGGCCCACTCACCCTGGTAACTGTAAGACAGGTCCCCACTACCAGCACTGTCAACCAAAGCATCAGTGGATCCGGAACCATTCTCTGCAGGGAACAGTAAGTGGTGAGGCAAGAGGGAGTGACCTCAGAGAAAGGGGCCCATCCCTATGGGGCTCTGAGAAGCTGCAAGGGCTCAGGTATCAAGAGGAGGCTGCTGCCTCTTCAACACATGGAGACTGAGGTAGGAATGGGCAAGTACATTTTCTGGCTTTGACACTTACCCAAGGAGCCATAGTTGTAACCCTCATAAGAGCTGCCAGGAAAGGAATCAGCCAGGACCCGAGGGTGACCTGCAATGAGATGTCAAGGTCCCTTTAGCCCTGGAAGCAGAGAGGTCTACAGTCTGGGGGAAGAGGGAAAAATCCAGAAAAGACAGCCACAGAGGAGCCATGCCAACTGCAAAAAGTAAACACCTATCCAGGCAAACACATCTCACTCCCCCTACCACAGCACACATGCTTGAACCCCAGCATGCCTCTCAATGGAAACATGCCACCCTGTGTCCTCCCTAGAGAGAAGAAAGTCAGGAAACCAACACACCCAAGCTACCAACCGTAAGGATACACAACATCTGGCTGCCCAGCCACCCCCCCTGACAACCCTGGGCTTCAACTCCCTCCCCCTGGACTGCAGCTCCTCTATCCCTAGCACCTGGAGCTTACCAAGGAGAGAAGCTGAGAGAGAAGGTCCCAAGCAGGAGGGAGGACAGAGAGTAAGGGAAGGTGAAGAAAGAGAGCAGAATGTTAATAACCCCGGATACTGTGAGCTGTACTGCCTGAAGTGGACAGTGCAGACAGATGCAGAACAAAGAGATCAAGTGACAGCTTCCAGGGTGGTGTGTTAGGGATGGATGGGCACAAGAATGTTATTCCCTGTCTGAACAATCCAAATTCCCCAGCACTTCCTCCTCCAACCCATGAGGGAGCCACCCACCATTTTCCCTTTGGAGACAGTAACCAAACCCTGCCCTCCCCTCCCAGTCCCCCTGGAGGTACCACTTTCTGGGCAGGTTCGGTCTATGGCCAGCAGAAGAGTCTTCTTCTTCTGCCTGTAGGGAAAGAATCCAGAGGACACCCAGATGGGGCGGGACAAGGATCCCTCTGTGCTGGGCTGGCCTCCCTTCTACCCTTGCCACCCCATTCTGATCCTTCTAATGCGGTCCTCTAGCCTGGATCAGAAGTCCTCTCAGGCTGGGGAGCAACTCAGGGTCTCACTTCTCGGGAAGGAGACTGAGGGGAGGGGCTGTCCTTCAGAGAAGTGGCTCACGGATGACAAACCCTATGAGGGACCAGCTTTGTTGGAGGATCATTAGATTACCCTAAGCGAGCTCAGGTCCTGGCAGGCAATCTCCACCATGCCCCTGTCTACCAATCCCAATCAGGGGAGGCCCAAGAGTTCCATCTCACCTCCAGTTCTCCCAACAGGCCAGGAGGACGGTCAACAGGTAGAAGGAGAGAAATATCCCCAGGCAAAAGAGCATCCCACCAACGTAGGCCTCAGCTGCAAGGGAAGAAACAGGAAGGCAAAAGCTTGCAACAGTGCCCACCATGGCACCAAGGTCTTCATGATCTGGCTTCTCTGTGTAGCTCATCATGTCTCTCGAAGTGTGAACAACTGGCAATTTCCCAATTCCTCAAATTCTGACATGATTTTGCCTTTGCTCATGTTGCTTCTTATGCTAGAATTTTCTATTTCTTGAAAACTCTACTTCAACTTAACTTTTAAACCACATCCCAAGAACTGTGATTTTTTCCCTCTAGGAAATCTTCTCTGTCCTTCACTCAGGCAGTGACTTGTCCTTTGCTCATCACAGCTCTTTGGCATCCTGCAGAGCAACAACCGCCTGTCTCTCTACACAGGATCTCCTTATGAAGTGTAACCCATAGCCCTGTGTGGTGGTACACATCTACAATCCCAGAACGCACAAGGATGAGGCAGAAGAATCTCAAGCTCTAGGCCAGCCCAGGCCACATAGCAAGTTCAAGGTCAGTATGAACTATATAGAAAGACACTATCTCAAAGAGAAAGAAAGAAAAAGAGAGAGAGAAAAAAGAGAGAGAGGGAGGGAAGAAGGAGAAGGGATGGGAAAGGATAGAAAGGGAAGGAAAAGGAGGGAAGGGGAGTGGAAGGAGGGAGGGAGGGAAAAAGAAAGAAAATAGCCCTAGCATAGCACCTGACATATAGGAAGGACCCAATAAATATTTGCTGGGTAAATAAGCCATGTAGGAGAAGCAGCTTCTTTCCCCTCCTACCACATTTCCTTATTCCTACCATATTCCTTATTTTTACCTTATATTCGCCAGTTTATACAGGGCACATTTAATCACTCAGTAAATATTTACTGAACACTGACTAAGGCCCCCAAATTTTGCTGCTAATTTTGTGCTAAGCTTCACGACTGTGTTAATAAGACTGATTTTATTACATCTGGCTTGATGAGATTCTGCTCCTGGTAAGTGCAGAGAGTGACCTAGAACTCAACTCTTCAGACTTGGGTCACAGACTCCGTGCCCTACACCAGGGAACCCACCTCCCTGCCAAGAACACCAACCTCCACCCAATGGCCTGCCTGGGTAGGTCCTCACCACCTTCCTGTTCAGAGAACACCCTCACCCCTGGGTCTGAGCAGAAGAGACAGGGAGGCCGGCCTATCCCACTCAGTCACCCACACTCACACGTGACTGCTTTGGATACCAGCACTGACAGGGTTTTCTGGCGGTGCCCTTGATCAACCGGTTCATCTGGAAGTAAAATGTCAAAGAGGCAAAGCAGTTGCCAGGAGCTTGGTGAGAGTCAGTGGGACCTGGGCTTGGAGGCACTGGGGCCAAAACCCTGTGTCCCATCAGATCCACCAACAGCTATGTGGGCTCTTCCAGCCCTCAAGAAGCCACCAAGCACTCCCCAGCCCTAGTATGCATCAGGCACAGAGTGTACCTTCTACAAAGGGGTAGAAAGGCAAGGAACCCCCGCAGGCCTGGTCTTCAGTCTTCACCACCACCACTACGTAAAAGCTGTTGCTGGGGAAGTCTTTGCGCTGCAGGGTGTGGAAGAGGAGAAGGATCATCGTCATGGCCACCATTCTTTTCTGATGTTTACTCTGGGCCAGATACTATGCTAAAATCTTTACACATATTACTTAATCCAATGACAAATTATTTGGGGGGGGGGATTTAGCTCAGTAGTTTCGCTGCCTGCTGTGCAAGCACAAGGACCCAAGTTCGATCCCTGGTACCAAAAAAAAACAAAACAAAAAAACAAATTATTTTTTGGTACTGGGAATTGAACACAGGGCCTTTGCATTGAGCTCTTCTTTTATTTTTTATTTTGAGACAAAGTCTGGCTAAGTTGCCCAAGTAGGACTCAAATTTGTGTCTTTCTGCCCCAGGAATATATAGTCCCAAGTAGCTGGGATTATAGGCATATGGCACTGTGCCTAGCTCCCACAAAGATTCTTGAGAGAAATACTACTTTACTACTATTACCTGCATTGGACAGATTCAGAAGTTAGCATGGGTCATGCTGCCAACCACTGGAAGAGCCAGGATTATCTGGCTCCACAGCCCAAACCAAACCTACATTATGGCCAGGTGAGCAAATGTGTATGTGCCCCACATGGCTGTAGAAGAAAAAGTGGAGGTAGGTATCACACTGCCTGTCAGTTGCAAAACTTGAGGTTGTGAGGTGAACACACCGCTTCTCCCTCCCTGACACCAGAATGCACCTATGCCAAGGGTAGCATCTTGAACAGCGCCCTCATTTGCATTGTAAGGAATAAAATAAAGACAGGAAGAAAGGGAATTCTGCTCTTTCCTATCCCCAAGAGTGACTAGGATTATAGTTTAACTCACCTATACTGGGGGACCCAAAGTCACAGGTATTGGAGGGCCAAGATTCAGCCATGGATAGGGTAGGAATGGGGCAGAGGAAAAGGGGCAGGGTTTGGAAAGTCACCCAGCTTATCAGCCAGCCACTTCTCCCAGAAGGCCATGTGCATTTCCTACCTGGACCGTGATGGCTGCCTTCTTGGTCATAGTCTGGTACATGCCAATGAAGGCTACATTGTTGTCCAGGTCGTAGACAGGGCACTACAGAGGAAGGAGGGGAGAGGCAGATGGATGGGGACCTGGGTCCTGTCCCTCTCTTTAGTGATGCTGCTACCTACTGGTGAGAGGAAAAGGATAGGCAACTTACCAGGACATCCTGGATGGAGATGACTGAGCAGGGAAAGGCCACGTCAGAGGTCACCTTGACAATCACGGAGTCTGCTCCCTCAGGGAACTCATACTTGAAGTACTGAGGGCACAGGAGGGCAGAGTGAGCCCCACCTTGTGAGGATGCTCTCTGCCCCTGGATGGTACAGTCTCCTATGAGCCAAGCCCCAGAATCTTCTTGGGTTAAGTAGAGGAGGCTCTCTGGGAAGAAGGGCCTTGACTGTAAGCAACCTTACTGAGCACTCAGGCAGAGTTGGAAAGATGGCAACTAGACTCATGTCTCTACACTGACCCACTGTCTGTTCCTCACCACAATAGGATGGGAGCTCCTCCTTCCAGACTCTCCATGGAGAATGCAACCACTCCCAACTTCTACTCCTGCTCTCATGTTCACACATCCCATTTGTCCCTCCACAAGGGTGAGGATGACAATGACAAGAGGATTTTACCTGGGGCTGGGCTGCAGTGGTATTGAAGCTAAATTGCTCCCCGGTCCTGCAGGGCACAGAAGGACCCCTATGTCACTCCTAGAGCCTTGAAAGGAAGCCAGTCCCCACAGTACCCCTCGCTCTACCCTGCAGACCTGAGGACAAAGTCATCTATCCGGGTGACCCGGAGCTGATACGTGGTGTTGACAGGTGACAGCGTGGAGACATCCACATAGAAGAATTGGACCTCAGACTCATTCTTGGTGGGGGGCTGACACAGTGTTCGCTCCACTTTTTGGTAGAGGTACTTGCGCTGAAACCTATAGCCCAAAGCAGAGTCAGGATATGACTGCTATCCTGCCACTCCAGAGCAGTGTGGCCCCAATTCTTCCAATCAGGTTCCCACAACTCCCAAGCCTTAGGCTGACAAGCTCCAGGCACAGGAAGTGGAGAGGAGAAGGTTGGGGGGAGGGTTCCTGGGTGAGGCTCTGAGCAAGGACTGGCCTAAGGCCAACCCCTCCCTGCTCCCCAGGTCCTACTCACAGCCCTCGCAGGATTAGGGGCACCTGGAAGGACACCACAGCCTCCTTCTGGCGGACCACAAACAGCAAAGGCGCTCCCTTCTCCTTGTTCAGGACGTTCACAGACACACGCACACCCTCGGTCTGGAGATGACAAGGAAGTGTTCTCACATCTCCATCCCTGCCCCGGTATAAGGCTAGAGACTGTGAGCCATGCCCTCCCTCCCTCATCTACCCTGGCCAGTTCGGAAGCCATCGACACTCCTTCTGCCAGAACAAGGCCCATCTCCAGGAAGGACTGGACTGGGTGAGAGGAGAGGCTCAGGAAGAGCCTGGCTCCTGGCCGCAGGTGGGTTCTGGGCAGCAGGACCTGGGGTGTCTCCAGGATACCCCATTCCATCCATGTGCGTAGGATGCACATGCCTGCACACACATGCATATGTACACCACGCACACACACACACACAAACACACAGGAGAAAAGCAAGAAATGATTGTCTTCCTTGTGAGCCAGGAGACCAGCATGAGGCTCTGGTTCAACAACTAATCTGAGGCCAGAGCCAGCAGGGATGGGGGTAAGGAACAATGTGGGGAAGGCAGAGATGTTGAAAGGCAAGTTATATCTTTAGCTCTGACCAAGGAACAGGACTATAGAGAAGTCACTTCGCATTTCTGGGCCTCAATTTCCCCCTCTGCAAAATAATATTCTCATTCTTACCTATAGAGGAAGGTACTGTGTATAACAGTGGGAACTTTAAAAAATCCTGGGAGGGGCCAGGGATTTAGCTCAGTGGTTCTGGCGCCTGCCTCGCAAGCGCAAGGACCTGAGTTCGATCCCGGGTACCAAAAAAAAAAAAAAAAAATCCTGGGAATAGTTATTAATGGGATGCCAAAACCCAAAGCTTAGGGTAGCATTTCCCAAAGAAGTAGACATTGCAGCTCTAAGGGTAACCTCAGATATAGGACAAAGAAAGAAATCACACAAGCAAGAGAAGATCACACTTCGGGGAACAGCACTGAAGGGAAATCTTGGCTTGCTAGACAGAAAACAAACCCTCTCTCTCCATCTAGGAAAAAAAAAAGTCTCAGTCTGACCATTTTCAACTCCACTGTTTCCTAGTAAATCCAGATCCAGATCCAGTTCTGGAGAGAGATGAGAAAGCTAGCAGGAGCCAGGTGTGGTGGCACAGGCCTATCCCCAGCACTTGGGAGGCTGAGGCAGAAGGATGGCAGTGAGGCCAGCCTGGGCTACATAGTGAGTTCAAGGCCAGCCTGAACTGCAGTGAGAGCCTTCCCAAAAAGAAAAAAAAAAGCAAGCAAGCTAACAGGAGACACAGCCTAGCTGCAAGAAGGGACCAGACGTCCCAGACCTAGGCATCCCCAGTCTCAACTTCCTCGGCTGGAAAGAAATGAAAGAGAACCCAGGGTGAAGCCAGCCATGGTGGCACACATGGGAGGCTGAGGTAGAGGATCAGAAGTCCACAGGCAGTCTGCTACATAGGAAGTTCAAGACCAGCCTGGACTGGATAGTGAATTTCGGCCTCAAAAAAATCAATAAGAAGAGCAAGAAGAAGAGAAAGGAAGAAGAAAAAAAACGGAAGAAGAGAGGAGGAAGGAAGGGGGAGGTGGAGACAGACGGAAGAAGATGAAGAGGAAGAGGAAGGAATTGAAGTTTTTAGGGAAATAGGGATTCTTCACAGGGCACAAACTCCCTTTCTCTTGCTACCCAACTTGTAATTGACCTTATCTCTGCACCCTTAACTTACAAGGCCAACTGGCTTTCTCTGAGGAAAACAGGAAAGTCTTGCATTCATCTCCCCGAGAGTCTTTTCAGTTCTGGGCCTGTCTCATCTCCTGGGGTTGTTTGGACAACCCTAGGAGCAAGCTCCTTATCCCCTTGCACCAGGATCTCACAGGGCTGCCAGGTGCTGGGGGCAGGGTAGGAAGCAGGCCAAGCTCACTCAGAACCCAACCGATTGGCGGGAAGGGGTGGAAGAGAAGAGAAGGGACAACTTCAAAAATTGTCCAGGTGGAGCTTCAGAGAAACACTGGTGGCAAAGGAAGGACCGCCAAAGAGGCTCCAGTGTAGTTCTGGGGAGCAACCGTCAGGACGGCTAGTTCCATGGCCTCGCCGTCTGCTCACCCACTCTCCTCAGCCCCCAGCCCAGCCCAGCTCAGCCCTCACCCGGTTGCGGGTCACAGTGTGGTTGAAGGTGTAGATGTTGACCAGCTCGCTGTTGACCTCATCCGCGTAGAGGTGCTCAAACTCGGCGTCTTTCTGCGAGACGTTCTTGGGCCCCAGGACACCCATATGGCTCTCGACCGAGATCGCCAAGAGCACCAAGAAGGGCAAGCCCGGAGCGAACATGGCCCCGGAAGGGCGGCAGAGGCGGCGGCGGCAGCAGTGGGGGCGGTGGAGACAGGCGACAGGACACCTCCTGGACGAGTTGCGGCTGCGGCCGCAGGTTCCAGCATCTCACCAGGACCAGAACTTTAACCCCGGCCCGAGATTAGGAAACGTCCCCTCCCTGGAGACGCGGAGGCGCTCCCGGGGCCGCGGACGGAGGGGGGGCGGGGGGGGCAGGCGAGGTGGGGGCTCCGAGAAGGGACCCCGGCTCGCGGGGGGCTGAGCAAGGCCCCGCAACCCCGCAGCCCCCCGCCAGGGCCGTGAGAACCAGGGGCGGCTGGTTGCTGGGAGCCAGAAGACGCCGGGCGAGGGGAGGGGAGGGGAGGGGAGGGGAGGGGGCCCCGGGGGCGGGGGCGGGGGCGGGGGCGGCCACGAAGGGAGGAGGAGTCGGAGGGCAAGGGATGTGATGGGTGGTGGCGAGTTTTTCGGGACGAGGGCCCTTTAAGACCGGGCGGACGCGGCGGCGCGGCTCTCGGAACTCGGGAAAGTGAGCTGCGCTGCGCGGCGGTAAACTGCGGGGCGACCGGCCGGGCGGCTGACGTCAGGAGAAATTGACACAGATTTAAAGGGCCAGGTCCCTGATTTGCCCTTAAAGAGGCCGCGGGCCTTCAGCCGGAGGGGAAAGCCCAAGAGGCCTTCTCCAACTTCTACTAAGCTACTGCCTTTTATTTCCTTATTCTGTATGTCTTTGGAAGCTCACTTTAGAATAAGCGGATGTTTCTATGAAGGATTTCCAAGTGCTGGTTTTTGTTGACAAATTCTTCTCTGCTCAAACACAGGAAGCCCCTACCCACAACCATCACCACTAGCATCCTCTGCTCTATTCCCGCTCCAGTTTTTATTCTGCGTTCTTTTTTTTTTTTTTTTTTTTTTGGTGCCGGGGATAGAACTCAGGAACTTGTGCTTGCGAGGCAGGAGCCACTGAGCTAAATCTCCGGCCCCTATTCTGTGTTCTTACAAAACGAAGAACCGAAAACATTAGGAAACAGGACAGTGGACCTGCCGACAGAGGAGAAGTTGAGGCAGAGCTGCAAGAAGAGCCCCCCCCCCGCCCCGTGCCTCTCACGCCCCACTGCAGGGGCCACACAGCTGCAGGGACCAAGCTTGTGGGCTCTTTCTCCTCTTCTCTGCAAAGGCTGTTACAAATCTCACCCAAAGATAGTGATCTTCAGTATAAATCTCGGAAAACTTTTCTAAGAAATATTTTGGCCCTGGATTTTAAGAAGCTTAAAGAGCTTTAGCCAGTAATTCTACTCCTGGGACTTTGTCATAAGGAATTAGAAATACAGATAGAAACGTATTAGTTGTTTCAAAGGAAGCAACCTGAATATCTACAATGACGGAGTGGTTAAATGTACTATTATCACAAAGCCATCAAAAATGATTCTTAACACTTTCGTGCACATGTAAGTACAGAATTCAGGATATGACACTACATAAACAGTGTACGTTCCAAAGGCAGGGAAATACATTGAAAAGATAACAGGTAACCTGGACCTGGTGGCACACTCTTGTAATCCCAGTTGCTGAGGGGGATCACAAATTCAAGAATAGTATGGGCAATTTAGGGAGACTTTCAAAACAAAATAAAAAGAGGTGGCATGTAGCTGAGGGTAGAGCATTTGCCTAGCATGTGTAAGCCCCTAGGTTCAAACCCCAACAGCACAAGAAAAAGAAATAGATAAACCATGTAAAGCTGGCAGGAAGATTCCTTGAAGGACCAGCCTAGGCAAAATAATGAGACCCTATCTCAAATAAATAACACCCCCCCCATGTACATCATTTTCTTCTAATTCCAAAAGTATACAAAAATAACAAACAAACAGAAAAAAGCACTGGATTATAGGTGGTTTTGTCTTTTGTTTTTGGGACAAGATGTGTCACTTCAGTTCAGGTTGGCCTAAAATGCTCAATCCTCCCAAATACTGAGATTACAGTCATGCTACACATTCTTTTTTATACTTTTTACAAATGTACAACATGTGTTTAGCGCATGCCTGTAATCCCAACACTTGAGAGGATCACCATGAGTTTGAGGTCAACCCAGGCTACATAGTGAGTTCAAGGCCAGCCTGAACTACATAGTCAGACCCAGTCTCAAAACAAGCAAAGAACATGTGTTCAGCATATTCCAAGCACCAAAATCAAATAAAATACATAAATCTATTATAATGTATATACATTCCATTTATAATATAAACTAAATATGTTTAAAGGAAAAGAAATGTGGCCACCTCTGAAGTTGTAAGACATCCTGATAAAGCCACCCAGGCCCAGGGTATTGTCAGAGTTCTCTCAGCTAGCAAGACTGAGAAGTCTCAGCTCCTGCCCCTGCATTACTACCGAGGCATCCTTCCAGTAAGGACTATTTTACCTTATAACCAGTGATGAATATTCATCTCTCTAATAAATATGTAATAATCACCAACGTGTGCCAGTTACTATTCTAGATCATGGGAAAATAGCAAATGAGAGAATTAGAGCTGACCCAGTCTAAGAACGGCATGCTTTAGGATGAAGACTAAAGCAAGAGGAAACCACAGGAAAGCCTTAGGAAGTTAGCTGCAAGAGCACCTTAGGAAAACAAAAAACAAAAACAAAAACAAAACACCTTAGAGGGGCCAGGGATTTAGCTCAGTGGTTTCGCCGCCTGCTTTGCAAGCGCAAGGTCCTGAGATCGATCCGGACACCAAAAAAACCAAAAAAAAACAACTTAGGGTTTTCTTGCCCATCTCCTTCTACCAGAAAAAAAGGCAGCTCATCAGTAGCTCATTACACTCAGTCTCTTTATCTGTGTATAGTGGTGCGGAAATGCTGGATCTCAAACCCAGGGCCTCATGCATACTGAGCATGTGCTGTGCCACTAAGCTACATCCCCAGCCCCTGTACTCAAGTCTCTTGCACCTTGGTCCAGTATTCTTTCCAGCACATCTAGACAAACTTGGATCACAGGACCCTCAGAGTAGCAAGCGGTATCTACATACTCTCCATGCAAAAACAAAACAAAACACTCCTTGACAGGTGTGGCAACAATCCCTATAATCCTTAGCACTCTGTAGGCTGAGGCAGGAGGAACTGCCTCGAGTTCAAGGCCAGCCTGTGCTACATAGTGAGTTCAAGCCCAGACTGAACTATATAGTAAGACCCTGTCTCAAAAAAAAAATTTTTTAAGGCCTCCATATAGTCAGCTGTCCCATTGAGAGAATTCATGTATGGTTTATGTATTCCAAATGAACAGACATCATTTTCTCATGATGACCTCACTCATCTTTCTGTCATAGGACAGGGTCCAAGGAAGTCCCCAAAGCAGAGATGGGGAATCTAGTGTCACCCCACCCACCAGGCAGGTTGTAGGTTCAAAGACTTCCATCACAGAAAAAGAACTTTTAGGACAAGTCAGTAAGAGGCATAAAGGTATTTATTAGGCAGAATTTTAAATGTACACACTCAAAGAAATAGAGTGGAGCCTTCTAGAAGGAGAAAGGCATTATAGTCTGGAGCTGGGAATACTTGTATGTTTTTGGCAATGGAAATTTGTGGAATTTGTCAATCTATAGAAAGTTTGGCCTTGGTTTACAGAAGAAAACCGATGGCCATAGGTAGAAATATAAGTGGCTTGTTTTACAGATAAAAATAATGGCACTGGGGATTTAGCTCAGTGGTGCTGGCACCTGTCTGGCAAGTGCAAGGTCCTGACTTAGATCCTAGGTACCAGAAAAAAACAAAACAAAACAAAACAAAAAAACGCAAAAATAATGGCTCACTTTACAGGAGAAAAGCACAGGCCTAGTCCATTGTGGGGGTTTTGTTGTTATTGTTGTTGCTGTTGTTTTGTTTTTTTAAGATGGGTGATGTTTTCCCCCAAAACATCTTTTGAAAACTTTGAACAGTTTTTTCTGTTTTAAGGTCAGGTTTCTGCCCTTTACCTTATCAACCAAACTACTTCATGGGTTTACAGTATCTTTAAGGGATTTTAAGTGGGCTGGGCCTGGAAAAAAAAAATAAACAAAGCTTGGGAGTACAGATATAGATAACCTTGGGTAATTTTGTGTCCTTAAATTGCAATCTTCTTCAAAGTACAAGTTTTAAATTATGATTTTGTCTCTTTCCTATCTTTATTTCTTCTATCCTCCCTCATTTCTAGTAAATAATCCAAAACTCCAAGAAACACTCCCACACAGAGTTTTTAGCCTGATGTAATTTAAATGGTCTACCATGTGCCAGGAACTTTCCTGGATGTTATGAGAACAAACTGAAGGTCACAGAGCTACAGCTACAGGCTGTCAGCTGTATGGCTATACTATATAAACCCAGGCTAGGAGCTAGTGAGAAACATTTTAGGTTGGCCTCAGTGCTGGAGGCAAAATGTGACCCTTCTTGACTGTCTAAAATGCACATCTGGAGCTCTACTCCATACTTAGTGAATTACAGAGCAGCCCAAAAACCTGCTTGCTTGATTTGAGACAAGTAGCCCAGGCTTCAACTCATGATCCTCCTGCCTCAGCCTCCCAAGTGCTGGGATTGCAGGCATGTGCCATCATGCCTGGCTGTTTGCTTTTTATTTTTTGAGACAGGGTCTGGCTATGTAGTTCAGGCTGGCCTTGAACTCATGGCTATCCTCCTGCTTCAGCCTCCTAAAATCTGGGATCACACTTCAGGAGCTTTTGCAATACAGGTGGGAAACTACTGCCCTAGGGGCACACAACTGTTGACTGGCAATATTCCTTTCTCTTGGCATCTTGAGAGAGAAAAGCAACCCCAGAGGGATCCTGCATTCTTACAAGTCTCAGAGTTTAACCTTTAAATTCCCAGAACCCTGGGTGTTCAGATAGGGGTAAGGCAGCAGCCTGAGATTTTCTAGCTGTTCTTAGGTCTGCAGAAGTTTCCTCACCCCATCCCTAGGGAGGGAACAGCACAACTCAGTTATGAATAGGCCCTTTCTGAGGTCTGGCAGAGGAGAGAAGGCCAGTTTTGTTGCCCGAAGCAGCATAAAAGGACAGTGCTAGGCCTCAAAGCCAGACTTGTGAGTGCAAAGGGAAGTTGCCAAGGTTTCAGGGCAGTACTCGTGGCTTTCTGCACAGGTCCAAGAACTGCATTTTCTGCCATATTACACAAAAACCTCAACCCAAGCTGGCCCTGAAGAGGGTAGGGTGGGGTCAGAAGGCTCAGAGGACACCTGTTTCCTTGTGGGCTAGCCTTTCTGAGCATGAGTGCTGCAAGGGTCAAAGAAATGGGACTGTTAACCAAGTCGCTAACATGGCTCCCAGACTTCACCAGGCCCAGCTCCTTTTTAAGTCACATGGGATTTGTGGAGTTTGGGGCAGAGGATGGTGAGGATACTTCAGCTGGCTCAGGGAGATTGTTAGAATGTGCTGAAGACTACACCAGAAGCAGGATACAGTAAGAATCACAGTCAATGGATTAGCTGAATCCAATCAAGCATATAATTTAGGAACCTGTGAGGGAGTAAGTAGCCATGTTTATGAGTGGATGGCAGAATGAAAATAGACTTTAGAATCAAGCAGTAGTATAACTCGCCCAGACCAAAAAAAAGTTGCAAAAAAGTTGTTCCTCTGAGGGAAACAGACTTGAGGTTTCCTGTCTTCATCGTGGCCATAAAAAGGATTCAGTGCATCTGTTTGGAGCTCAAAAAGAATTGTTGGGTCAGAGGAAGCCCTAGCAGTGCAGGCGAGTTCTGCACTGGTGAGTTCTGTTCTGTCACACAGCTTTCCCTTGTGCCTGGTTATCTCCCCTTCTAGAACTATGAAGATAGATACACAGCAGACTAAGAATCAGCTAACCATACGGGCATTTCCTGCCATTCTGAAGATAAGGTCTCAAATTTACCACGTGGTTTCATGAGGCTGCTGCCTCAGCCTCCCAAGTGCTAGGATTACAGGTGTGCACCATCACAGCCAGCCGTGCAGGGTAAAGGTAACTGGCTGCTAGCCTAGTAAAGAGACAAGCAAGGACTTTGAGATAGAGCACCTGACTATAACATATGTGAGGCCCTGGGTTCTATCCCTAGCACTGGCACCCCCCCAAAAAAGTCATGGTGGCACATGCCTGTAACCCCAGTTGCTCACAGCTACTCAGGCTGAAGGAGGAGGATCACGAAGTTCACCAGCCTGGACAATTTAGCCACACACTGTTTTAAAATTTAAAAAATAAAAGGCTGGGTTATACCTCAGGAGTAGAGCACACCTGGGTTGGATCCCCAGCACCACAAAAGAAACAGGGAGAGGACCTTGATGTCAGAAACCCTGCATTGTGTGCCTTAGGCAAACTGAACTGAGGCCTTCAGGAGCCTCATCTCATTTCCATTGTGCTAAATAATGCACAGTGGTGTCAGGAGTGGCTATGTTCACCACTCTAAACTATTGTCTAAAAAACAGGAAGAGACAAGGGAGAGCAGCTCTGACCAAGTGGGCAGGACTTTCTGCCAGAGACAGATCAGTCACTTTCCATTTCCTAAGGCTGGGCTTTCTACAGTCACATTGGCAGGTGGCTACAGTCCACTCAGGCCCCGCATCTGGTTCCCTCCCTCCATGTGGTGGAACTAGTATAGCGCTTTCCAGGAGACAAGGCTGCTCATCAGGTTACAGCAAACAGGCAGATAAATAATTCACCAATTCAAATCTGTGCCCCAAAGATCACTGATAAAAATGCCAGCCCATGACAAGCACAGTAGCACAGACCTAATCACAGCTACTCAGGAGGCTAAGGTGGAAGGACCTTACAAGTGCAAGGCTAATGCACCTTGTTGCAAAATTTTAAAAAGGGGGTGGTGGTGGTTACAGATGTAGCTAGAGTGCAACTGGGTTTTTTCTCCAGTACCAAAAACAAAACAAACAAAGAAAAATCTAAAAATGAAAAACAAACAACAAAGGATAGCCCTTTTCCAATTCTAAGACAGCATGGAGCTCTGGCCAAGAAATTGGAGGAACTTTGCCCATTTTTGACTAGATTCAATGATTACATGCAGTTTGTTACCAAGTCCTTACTCCAAGTTGTTCGCAGTAAAAAGGACCCCTGTCTATACTCCCGCTCACATCTCAGGCAACACTTCAGACCTTCCCGTATAACCCCGTTGGTTCAGTGTTCAAAATGTTGACTGTCTTTCATAATACCTTTGCTCCTCTGAACCAGGCTAGGCTTTTCTCTTACCTTCACTTTTCCTAGAAAAATATTTACTCCATATAGTTCTAACTAAACAATAACTGTGTCTCAGAAATTTTTGTACCAAGTATGTATTGTATCTGCTTTTGTTGTTCTTTTCTGTTTTTATTAGTACACGTTTGCAGTACACGATTACATTCATTGTAGGAGTACCTTTTTTTTTTTTTGAGGAGTCGACAAGGCAAAGTTAATTCTGTAGAAGGGCACAAGTGCACTCAGACACAAGGCAGCAAATGCCAGGAGTACCTTTTTTTTTTTGAGGCAGGGTCTTTTTGTAGTGCAGGCTGCCCTCGAATTCTTGGCAACCCTCCTGCTTCACCCTCCTGCACCACACCTGCCTTGTTAAGTAAATTGTTTCACTTTTGCCCTTATCACTAGGAGGAATAGTATCTTTCTTTTTTTCTTTTGGAACTGAGGATTGAACCCATGGCTTTTGCACTGAGTTACATCCATCCCTAGCTCTTTTTAGTTTTGATTTGTTTTTTTTGGTACTGGGGATGGAACTTATGTCCTTGTGCTTACGCAGCAGGCAGTGAAACCACTGAGCTAAATCTCCCCGGCCCTCTTTTTAGTTTTGAGACAGAGTCTTGCTAAGTCACTAAATTACCTATGCTGGACTTGAATTAATGATCCTCTTGCCTCAGCACCCCAGACTGCTGGGACTATAGGCGGCATGTGCCACTATATCTCATTTAATGTCTATTTCTAACAAGCAGCAGCATGGTGTCATCAAAAGAACTAGACACTAAAGTAAAAAGATTTGTGTTCCTGATTAGTTCTGACATTTACTGGCCTGATGACTATGAACAAATCAACTTCCCATTCATTTACTCCTTCTTTTATTCAGTGCCTAGTTTGTACTAGTCACTAAGCTACGTGCTGGGAATGAAGATATTTAAGTCACATACTCTGTTCTCACGGATTCATAATGTAGTAATACGGACAAGGTAAGCACAAAATTTAGAGTGATAAGTGTAAAGTTACACAAAATTTACACAGGGCATGATGGGAACTAAGATATGAGACCCAACACAGACCACAGATGAAAATGCAAACCAGAAGGGCCGAGGTTTAGCTCAGTGACGCCAGCACCTGCCTGCCAAGCCCAAAGTGTTATGGAGTTCTGGGGTTCTGGGGTCTTCTAGTGGTGCTTCTAGGTTTCTTCTGTCCTGAATAAAGAATTGGTCAAGACAAGCAAAAAAGATAGTGAAGTTTTACATTTATTGAAAAGAAACATGCTCTGAAGAGCCAGTGTGGGCCAATTAAAAGTAAGAAACTGGGCCAGGGATTTAGCTCAGTGGTTTCTCTGCCTGCTGTGCAAGCACAAGAACCTGAGTTCAATCCCTGGTACCAAAAAAAAAAAAAAAGGAAACAAAGTACACTCGGCTGGGGGAGAGCAGACCCTGAGAAAGAGAACAGTGGCTGACAGCTGAATGGCTGCATTTGTTTGTATTTTCCACTCTCAGGCTGACATCGAGTCTACCCTGTTCTATCAAAAACTTGAGTTCTTACAAGAATAAGTAAAGGTAGCACTTTTTGATTGGTCTCATGTGCAAGGCTTGTAACTTTTTGTTTGTTCTGGATCTGTGATTGATAGGTCATGTCTACTTGCCCAGTTTGCCACCCCCTAACCTCCTGCCTCGAAAGTGCTCCAGGAGGTGTCCACGAAGGAGTTTCTTTTTGTTTTGTATTGAAACAAGGTCTTGCTATGTAGTCCAGGCTGGCCTTGAACTCGAGGCGGTCCTCCTGCCTCAGCCTCTTGAGTGCTAGGATTACAGGTGTGTGCCATCATGCCCAGCCATGCAGGGTAAAGGTAAGTGGGTGCTAGCCTAGTCAAGGGACAGGAATTTAATCCAGACGGGATTTAAACTAGAGGCAAAGGGATGGGTTTAAATTCAGGGCTATTGGCATGAAAGTTAAAAAGTAGAGTGGGAGGACAAGAATTGAAGAGAAGCCTGATCATGAAGACTGTTGTGTTACATTTAGTAGCTTGGACTTGATCTTCTAAATTGGTGGTTGTCAACAAGTATGCTGAAGTACAGTGATGTTATGAATTCTTTACAATGTGCTGGCACAGCTTGATTAGTATGTAAAATCCGTGTGTAAATGAATTTGTAATGAGTCAGCAAATAAAAGGCAAGAGGCATAGTATAAAATCAAGCCAACAAAAGACTAGGTTCAGCAAAACCTTCTCATGGTCATGTAAAAACATGTAGTCAGTTTTAAGATTTCCCCTGCAATGCTGGAGAAACATAGCATATGGATTTTCCTATTGATTTTGTCTAGTTTTCCCCCCATATACAGGTGCTGGTGAGGGAGCTTTGCTTCTAAGCACACTACTCCCTCTCCACTTGTCCTGGGCTATGGAAGAGATCCACATGGGGTGATTTGGACAGAGCCAAGCAAAGTCTCAGGACCCAGGCTGCTTTCACAGCTGCCATGTGACCTAAGGGGAACCTGCACACAGCTGACAAAGGCAAAGCCTTTGGGTGGAGAGGAACTTGGTATTAGATGTCTGGGAGAGCCAACAGGAAAAGATACCTGTTTGATATTTCTATATTTTACCCTTCTATAGCAATAACCTTATGTATTTTTGGTTTTTCTGAGACAGTTTCACTATGTCCTATGCTGCTCTTGAACTTGAATCCTGGTCTTGAATCCTGCTTCAGCTTTTCAGAGTGCTGGGGATACAGGCATGCACCACCAACCCCAGCTGGAAGTAACCCACTTTAATCCAGTTGCATTATTAAAGCGAAGAATGAAGTGACACAAGTCATAGAAAATTGTAGCTGCCAAGAAATATACTGGCATATCCACTAGCCGTTAATATAGCTGGTGTGGTATATTATCAGGATAGGTAATGATAGGCTAGGTGAGAAACAGCCTTGTTCTAAGTCTTCATAGCTCCACAGAAAAGTACTCGGAGCAGGCTGATTTAGCCTGGGGAAGTGAGAGTGATAAATGAATTCACACTTGAGGTTCCTAGTTTGTACCCTATCCTGACATTGTATTATATTATGCAGTTGTGTGTTTTGAGGGTTTCACACAAAACCTCATGTTTTCATCTCCAACTGTGCTGCCCACTCCAACTTCACTCCACCTTGCATTAGAAGCTGGCAACTCTTGTCTATTTTTAATATTTATTTAGTGTGGTACTATAGATTGAATGAGGGCCTTTGCATTGAGCTATATCCCCAGGCTTTTTCAAATTTTAAGACAGGGTCTCACAGATGGAGCTTAAAAAGAACGTTATATATAAAAAAAAGGTTATATACGCATCATCTCCTCACGATGATCATTCTGTAATGCAAACCTGTACTAATAAAATTTAAGAAAAACGGGGGTCTCATTAACTTGCTGAGGCTAAGTTTGAACTTGCAATCCTTCTGCCTCAGCATCCCAGAGTGCTGGAATTACAAGCTTATGCCACCATGCTTGGATATTCCTATCTACTGTAATCTTTCTGAAATGTAGTTTTGTTTTTGAGACAGGGTGTTATGTAGTTTGGGCTGGCCCTGAACTCACTATGTAGTCCAGGTTGGCCTCAAACTTGTGGTGATTCTCCTGCCTCAGCCTCCCAAGTGCTGAGATTATAGTACACCATCACAACCAGCTTCTTGCAGTGTATTTTGGCAGTTCTTAAACCTCCATGTTTTCTTAAGGTATTTATATATTGAGCATGAGCTCTATCATCAGGCTACATCCCGAGTCCTCCTTCAGCTCATAATTCAGAAAGGAGGACAATGAGGGAAATGGCCAGACAATGCATTTTATTTATCCAGTACGGGGGATCACTCAGGACCTTGCACTTGTGAGGCAGGCACGGCGCCACTGAGCTAAATCCCCAGCCCACATTTTAAATAAATCTAATAATTCTTGTAGCCACACAGAAGATAGAATTTAGAGTATAATGGATGCAAAAAGACCAAAAGAAGCTGTTGGTTGTTTCAAGTGGAAAGACTGTCATTTCATTCCAGGAATGGGCTGGGAATGTTGCTCAGCGGCACTGCCTGTGCCCAGCAAACATGAGTTCCTGAGTTCAATTCCCAGTATCAAAAAACAAACAAACAAAAAAAACTCCCAGTCTCATTCCAGGACCTTCAACTGAAAGGCAACCTAGGGATGTTATGAATTCAGCACATCAAAATCTAGAGCCAAAAAGATGCCTCAGGTTGAATTAGTGGCAAGGGCAAGGACTCTTGAAGTCAGTTAAAAGCTGTGTTCCAATCCTACAACAACCATATTACAACTGACCCCTTGGGCAATATGTAATACCTAGACCCTGGGCCCCTTAGTCAATACTAAAATAGGGATGCACCTACATAAATACATAAAGCACTAAGGATTAACAGAATATATCCCGAGACTTTTTAATTATTTATTTTGCAGCTATGGGGATTTAACTTTACACTGAGCTACCATCTAGCTTTTTTAATTTTTTGAGACAAGGTCTCACTAAACTGTTAAGCTGCCCAGGCTGGACTCAAACTTGCAATCCTCTTGCCTCACCCCTGCAGAGTGCTGATATTACAGGCATGTGCCACAATGCCACCATGCCTGCTGGGGCTTTTTTTTTTTTTTTTAACCTAGATGACATATGAGCTCAGAACAGTGCAAATTGTTTGAGGGATCAAGTTAAAGCTGGGGGCAATAGTGGAGAGAATTTCCAAGGTTAAAAAAAAATAACCCACACACAACACAAAACCAATGACTGTTAGTGTGAGGAATGAAAAAACAATGAAAGTTAGGATATTTTATGTGCACAAATTCTCACCACTGAACTTATTGAAAAGCAGTAAGTCAGTTTACAGTATAAACATCAACTGCAGATACTCTTGAGCAATCTAAAACATTTCATTTGACAACTTTCCCCTTTATCTACCCAGGATTCCTTATACCTCCTTACCCCATTCAACCATCCTGCCCTCACCTCCCACAAGACTTGATAAAAGTTGGCTTGGGACATTCAATTGCACAGAAAGGCAGCAAGCTGATTCAAGTATCCCATCTGCTTAAGATAAGGCAAGAAAAAAAAAAGTCATCCTTTCTACTGGAATCTAAACTGATAAAAGAAACAAAGACATCAACAAATTTGAGTGAAATGTTGACATTTATATTGAAATATGCACTAAAACAGATGAGTTCTACTAGTCAAGGAAACTTTGCCAAAGCAGTCTCACAAGCTCCTCTTGGGAAGGTTCAGCCAGCCAGCAGTAGTGATTCCCCAAGGCAAATACCACGGGGGAGCCTGGGGCCTCTTCCCAAAAAGCCTCCTTTCAAGAGGTCTCACTCACTGCTCCCACATGCACCCACACAGATTCAGGAGCCTGGACATGCTCCTCCTTTTTGTATATTTTTAGTTTCTTCTTCACTGCAATAAATAGAAGATTGGCAATGTTCATACACCACAGCACAGACAGTAACTCAGGCATTAGCATACAACTGTAAACAGTGACTAGGTTAAAAAATTAAAAGTTGGGATTTGTTTTTAAACAACTAACGTTACAATTCTTTTTTTTTTTTTTTGGTACCGGGGATCGAACTTGGGTCCTTGCGCTTGCGCAGCAGGTGGCAAAACCACTGAGCCAAGTCCCCGGCCCCGACGTTACAATTCTTAACAGGGCATAAGCTACTCACTATTTGTTTTGCTGGGTTAAGGTTTTTGACAAACATTCAGGTTTAGGCAGATGTCCTCAAAAGTTCAAACAGAGCCAATGTGGTAGCCAGAGAACTTACCTACCACAATCTATAATGTGTGGGCAGCAAAACCACCTGCATTAGACAGCCCTTGGCAGTGTATCTTCCCTCAATCTACCACTTTTGAGATAGGACCATAGAGACCTTAATAGTTCTGTCACTGCCTGCCCTGTAGTAGGAATGGTAGGCAAAAGGATTAAAATCTGCCAGGAAAGGAATAGGCTAGCTGCCTGAAAGGTTGGCCCCTCCACAATAACAAGGACATTTCACGTAGACAGTGCACTAAATGTAGATATTTTTAAAAAGGAAAAGACTTAGCAGTAAATTCTGTCATTAAAGCAAACTGGGATGTCACTCAAAGAACAGATTAACACGTTTTGCCTAAAGCACTGCAAAGATATCTGGCAAGAAATAACAGTGGACTCAATATCTGCACACTGGCAATAGGGCAGAATTTTATTTATAGACTAGTGGTTCAAACACTATTGCTTGAAGAGCTCTGGCAGATATAAAATGTAGTTAACATCTGAAGTTTATACATATAAAACAAAGGAGCTGCAGACCAGCTCACAAAGGAATTTTGATATGCAGTCAAGAGAGAAGCTAAAGCGCATGCTACAGGAGTAACCTAATGGATTTATTTGGACCATATTCCCACCTTCTGATAAGACACAAAAAGACCTGGATAGGCAACTGTCCTTTCACACAAAAAATTCTGGCTTACTTTTACTCTTCTTCCTGAAACTATACCTTAGCTTAGAAAAAATCTGTTCTGAAAAACTCAAGAACCTGGGCTACTAAGAATAAAAAGGAAATTTCAATATAGTAAACAAGTCTAGTAAACACCATGTGTATTTTCTGTTAATGAAGTCATAATACATTCAGAAAACTATTTAGAAGACAAAAGCAAATTCCTAGAGAGGCTCAACACACACACACACACACACACACACACACACACACACACACACACACACAGCCCAAGTTCTATCCTTCCTAGTCAGAAGAGGGTCTTAACACAAATCAATAAACCTTACTCCAATACACACAGCCTCCTTCTCCATTTGCTTTGTGAGCAGAACATAAAGCACATATTTTAGTTACTGAATTTGAACATTAAACAGAATCACGGCAGTGTACATTTTGATGGGTTACTTCAATACCCAACCTGGTCCAGTTTAAACAGTTTGTAAATCCAGTTTATACATATTTCACAGGTATGTTCAATAATAAGCCATTATTGTTCCATATTATTTTGAGTGGCAGTTCTCTTGGCTCAAGGAAGCCATTAAGATTAGGACCTTTCTTGAAAAATTCTGGGATGAAGCTACATTAGTAAGAAACTTAAAAAAAGTCAGATGGACGTAGTTCTTTAAAACTAAAATGCTGGGGGCTGGGGATTTAGCTCAGTCATTCTGCCACCTGACTCACAAGCGCAAGGATCCAAGTTTGATCCCCGGTACCAAAAAAAAAACCACCTAAAATGCTGGGATAAATGTAGAACGTCTGTTCTGAGAGCAGCTTCACTGTTTCCACATGGAAAAAGCCAAATCTTTTTGGACTGATGAAATTTAAGAACTAAGCCAGTAAAAAATAAAATACAGGGCTGGGGGTGAGGCTCAGTGGTAGAGCACTTTCCTAGCATGTGTGAGCCCTAGGTTTGATCCCCAGAACTGACAAAACAAAACAAAACAACCCACACACCTTAAGATACAAAACTTGAAATAATGTCAGATGTTATGGAATGGGAAATGAGGGTTCTGATTTTTTTGGGGGGACTGGGGATCAAACCCGGGTCCATGTGCTTGCACAGCAGGCGGCGAAACCACTGAGCTAAATCCCCGGCCCTGAGTTCTGATTTTTTTTTTCCCAAAAAATAAATATTAACAGGTTTTAATGGAAAAACAAACCAGAACTCTTAATATGAATAACACAACAGGCTCCATACCACAGACCACCACACAAGAATGAGTTATACATCAGTAATATCATGAGAGTAACTGGCTGGGGACTTAATACTTCCAGCAACTGAGGTCCTAGGTTAAAAATGTGGCAAAAGCTAGTAGTTATCAGTAAGGAACCAAAAAAAAAAAAAAAAAAGAGAGAGAAGAGGGGGAAAGGGAAGAAAAGGCTGCATGCATAGGTCTATCATAGACATGATAGTCAGCAGCATAAAAATGTCCTCTAAAGAGTTTCCCAGAGAGGGTAAAACCTGTTTTTCAATGCTAAGCACAAGAAAGTTTAAGAATGGAACAAATTCACTTGTAACTGTAGCATTACTCATGTTTGAGTGACAAGCATGTTTAATCTGATGCTGTATGTTAAGAAAATACTGAGCACTGGGCCAGGGATTTAGCTCAGTGGGTTCTGGCGCCTGCCTCACAAGCTGAGGACCCGAGTTTGATCCCTGGTACCAAAAAAAAAAAAAAGAAAATACTGAGCATACATGAGTAAAACAAAATACAAAAGGCTAAATTTTGAAACTTAAAAACAGGAAAAAATGAATTGTTTTATAGCTAAGTAGGTGTGATTCTGATAATGATTATATAACATAATTCACTGAAAAAAAAAAAAGGCCAAGAAAAAAAACTTTATATTTTTCAGTATGTGGGCTTGATGATGTTCTAGGAAAAGTGATAATTCAATGAAGGTGTCACATATACAACTAAAAGTCCCCTTCTGGTTTC
Source organism: Heterocephalus glaber (assembly GCF_053883595.1). Lineage (NCBI taxonomy): Eukaryota > Metazoa > Chordata > Mammalia > Rodentia > Bathyergidae > Heterocephalus > Heterocephalus glaber. The sequence goes on along the minus strand of NW_028258294.1, from coordinate 33,108,697 downwards.
AAATGAATTTAAATAACAATCTTCCTTGGCTAATTTTTCTCCTGTGTCAAACAAACCTTCTATATACAGGACCAATTTAAATCCCTCCTCCCCTTCAAACACTAGATACGAGCATCCAGGAACATCCTACAATGCAAAGTGCCTTAAGAAAGAGGATTCTGTAGTGCCAGTGATATAACTGATCTGAGGAAGCTGGGATACTATTAACACTGATGGGGGTCAGTCAGGCAATGGTGGTCTGTTTCTCCTCTGGTGTTTCCTCCAGCAACTGCATGATCAGTTCATGGAGGGGTTTGCAGATTTTTGCATAGCCCCCTCCTGTGAGATTCAGGAAATCAAACATGTCATGGCAGGAGATGGCACCGTCCGAGTGCACGAAGCCCCCATCTGTATCCAGGAGCTGCACGTTGGCGAGCTTCGGCAAAGAAACCTTGAGAAGTTGGTTCACCTTGGCATTCTTTTGCCTCAAAGGGTTGGGCTTCTCACCTCGAGGTAATAAACCCTGGGACAGAGCAGAGAAGATCATTAACTGTGAAGGTCTACTTGTTTTTCTCTACTTACTTGTTATTTTAGATGTACCACCTTTTCTTCATCCTAATTACATACACTCAGGATCTTATCATCATTCACCTCAATTAATGGAAAATCTCCTGAACAGTCTTCCTAGCTCCAATGTTGTTCTTCCTTCAATCCCTTCTCCATAAAGCTATCAGAATAACCTAGTTGAAGACACATGTACTTATTAATGCCACATGGAAGCTATACCATAACATACTACATACAACAAAGAGGACTGAACCAATGCTGTTTTGATGAATCACAGCCATATATATTCGGTAGGATAAAATGTGTCCTAAGCCTGGTGTGGTGACAGCACTTGGGAGGCTGAGGCAGGAGGATTGCCAAAGTTGGAGGCCAGTCTGGCCTACACCGTGAGTTCAAGGCTACCTGAACTACACAGTGAAACCCTGTCTCACACACACACAAACAGCCAGAAAACTTATTCAGCAGTATTTATACATTTCCTAAGCAACTGTTATATATCACTGCATTTCAGAGGTAGACTTTTTTTTTCTTTCTTTTTTTGCAATACTAGGCAAGTGCTGCTCTACCATTAAGCTATATCACTTGTCCCTACATTTTTTATTTTCAGAAAGGGCCTCAAACTTGTGATCTTCCTGAGTAGCTGGGATTATAGGTATGTGCTGGCATGCGCAGTTCAAAGGTGGACTCTTAACCACAATACTGTACAATCTTTTCTAGAATAAGGCAAAATATAAACAAATTCATCAACAAGTGAATAGAATGAAAATCCAGACTCTTTGTGGTCTCTTTTTTCTGACATCCCAGCTTCATTTTCTCCGTTCATTCTGCAAACACACATGTCCAGGCTTTTGATTCTTTCTTCTTTTTCCCCCCTTTTTGTGATGTCTTATCTTCTTTCCTTTCCTCATTTGTCTGGAGAGCAATGATTTCTTTAAAACTAAATGAATGTCAACTTTTACATCTAAAATACATCCTTACTCTCCCTCTTACACTCACTGCTCTTCTATTACTCTCATTAGCATACGGTATAATTCTCTCTATATGGCTGTCTCCATCTATTAGACTGAGCTCCTTGAAAGGGATGACATTCTATTTATTTTTACATGCTCAGAATCTACAATAGTGCCTTGTACATAGTGACTGTTAATTTTTTTATTTTATTTTTTGAGACAAGGTCTCACTATTAGTTCAGGCTAGCCTTGAACTTGAGGCAATCATCCTGCCTCAGCCTCCCAAGTGCTGGGATTATAGGCATACATCACCATGCCTGGCTCAGAGATAGACTTCTGCACTGAAAAAAACCAACTGTTTCTTTGAGACCATAAAGAATTAATACTTTTGTTTTACAAAAGGATAATCTTTAAGGTAATATTATCAAGTGCCCCTTTTCCTGCTGATGAAATTTCTGTTTTGTTTTTTTGGTACCGGGGATTGAACTCGGGTCCGTGCACTTGCGCAGCAGGCGATGAAACCACTGAGGTAAGTCCCCGGCTGAAATTTCTGATGTTTTAGAGATTTCAGAGATTTTTAATAAATCCTTTAATACCTTTAATATACACACACACAATTTTTTGTAGTACTAAGGACTGAATCCAGGGTCTTCACACTGAGCTAGATCCCCAGCCCCTTTTATTTTTTATTGTGACAAAATAAATTGATAAAATAAAATAAGGGGCCAAGGATTTAGCTCAGTGGTTCCACAGCCTGCCTTGCAAGGTCCCAAGTTCGATCCCTGGTACCAAAAAATAAATAAATAAATAAAATATTTTTTATTGTGAGACAAGATCTCAGCTAAGTTGCCCAGGTGAGCAACTCAAACTTTGGATCCTCCTGCCTCAGTCTCCCAAACTGGGAGTACAGAAGTATGTCACCATAGCTGGCTCCACCTTCAACATGTTAACCATGGAAGAGAACAATACATCTAAGTTCCAGGTCTAATAAAAACACACAGGATTCAGACAAATCTTACATCCAAATTTTTTATCACTAGAGGTTAAAAAAAAAAAGAAGAAAAAGGGTACCTAAGGCAACAAAGGCTTTCCACACTTCTATAAAAGGATGAGCAGAGAAAAGATGACACTGAAGTTAATATGGGGAATGAGACCAATTAGAGAGTGGAATATATCAGAGAATAGATCAGCAGAAGTATCATAAACTGCATCCACCTAAATATTCTCTGTATTTATGAGCAACTGCATTTCAAAAAAGACTCCTCAGTAGACATCAAGATACTAAAGTCTCCATCCACCCAAAGACTACATACCAATACAATGATTTTGGCTTGTGGCTGCCTTGTGTTGATAAGTCGTACAATGGCCTCGATACCACCTGCTACTTCTTCTGCTGTATTTTCATGGTTGTTTGTTCCCACCCAGACAACAATGACCTATAATGGAGTGAAGAAAAGCGGAAAAAAAGATAAATACCAAGGAATAATTAAAAAAAAGAATTCCAGCATTTAGACGAAAATCTTATTTCAAAGATCAAAGACAGATGAATTTCTCAGATGGTGTTGGATAGCTTTAACTGGGCAGTTATCTTTAAACACTAACTCATATCTCATATCATGTATCAGAATAACTCCAAGTAGATTAATAGTTGAGTGGCAAAACTTAGGAGGAGCACTCTCCCGCAGCTGAATGGCCTGCAATATCGCCGCTAGCCAGGGGGAGTTTGGCCGTTACTCAGCCATGAGAACCCTGGTGACTTGCCCTCTTTTGACCAGAACCCCACCACCTGGGCCGCGTAGGAGGAGTGGAGCCTCTGAAGGGAGCAGAGACCCCGCTGACCCGGTCTCTTTCCCTGACAGCCTGACAGCGGCAGCGGCTTCTTCCGTGGGACAATATATTCAAGAGAATGGCCGAATTTGGGCCTGACTCCAGCAGGAGAGTGAAGGGAGATACTATCGTTAAACCAACAGTTTATGGTAATGAGGCTCAATATTTTGGAAAGAAAAGAGAAGATAGGCACACCCATCAGTGGACTGTATATGTAAAACCATATAGAAATGAGGATATGTCACCATATGTGAAAAAAATCCAGTTTAAATTACATGAAAGTTATGGCAATCCTTTAAGAGTTGTTACTAAGCCTCCATATGAAATTTCTGAAACAGGATGGAGTGAATTTGAAATAATCATCAAAATATTTTTCATTGACCCTAATGAAAGACCTGTAACCCTGTATCATTTGTTAAAGCTGTTCCAATCAGACACCAATGCAATGTTGGGGAAAAAGACACTCGTTTCAGAGTTCTATGATGAAATGATATTTCAAGACCCAACAGCAATGATGCAACAATTATTAACAACATCTTATCAGCTAACATCAGGGGCCTATAAGCATGAAACAGAATTTGCAGAATTTGAAGTGAAAACCAGAGAAAAATTAGAAGCTGCCAAGAAAAAAACAAGCTTTGAAATCGCAGAGCTTAAAGAGATTAAAAGCAAGTCGTGAAACTATAAATTGTTTGAAAAATGAAATCAGGAAACTTGAAGATGATCAGACAAAAGACATATAAACAACTCTGAAGTAAACTTGGTAGTGTGCTACTAAGGTGGACTTCATTTATGGAGAAGTCATCTTAATACAGATACACTATTGATGTTTCTTAGAGGAACTGCATATATATAGTTGTCAACCATGGATTTCTCAGCAAGAGTCAATATTCTATTCAAACGATCTTTAATGGAAAATATATGTGTAATAAGAATGGATTCTGAAAAAAAAAAAAGGATTCTGTGTAAGCATTTTTACCAATCCATTTTAGGTAAATTCTATATAGCGTTAAGCACGGTTTTTAAAAATTTTTATTGGAGTATATGAATATAGCTTATTTTCCTTTTGGCAAGCATCAAAATGTCATTATAACTAACCTGTACAAGTTTTTTATTTCTGTAGTAGTTAGAATTAACAATAAGATTCTAAGCATATGTATTTGATATTTTCAAATTCTTATCTGCCCCTATTCTACCTCTGTTGTATATGATGCACTTAGTAGTAATTATTTAATGAAGGTAGTTTTTGGACCTCTTAAAAAAAAAACAAAAAAAAACTTAGGAGGAAAACAAGAGGCTTCTATCATCATGGAGTTAGAAGCTAATCTCTCAAAATCCAGGAGCTATATAAAAAAATACCATTCAACTGTATAAAAATAAAACCTTCTATATAATATCATATATATGTATAACTAAAAGTGAAACCTGCCAGGCTTATTGGCATATACCTGTAATCCTAGCACTAAGAGGCTGAGGCAGGAAGATTGCCTTTTTTTTTACAGTCTCAAAAAACTAAGTGAAATCTAAAGAACCTGGGGAAAATATTTACAATTCACATAATAAATAGGGATTTCTTCTTCTCCTTGATTAGAAGTATTTCATATAATAGGGCCGGGGATTTAGCTCAGTGGTTCCGCCGCCTGCCTCACAAGCACAAGGACCCGAGTTCGATCCCCGGTACCAAAAAAAAAAAAAAGTATCTCATTTAATAAGAGAAGTACTCAAGGGAGTGTAATGGGTATAAACACTCAGGGAAGGGGGGGCAGCTAGATACAATCTTTCTCTTTTAAAAAAATCATTTTACAAGGTGTCTGTCACTTAGAGACAACACATCTTATTATATCACCCAAGTGTCCCAAAAGAGGCACAGATATGAATTTTTCTGTTAGAAAGGCAAAGAATAAAATACCTTAAATGAATGCAAATTATATTAGCAGCTTAGCACTGGGTCTTTTGTTATGGTTGAAAAAAATTATATGCAGTGTGCCAATTCAGGATGTTTCTAATGTGATAAGGTACTGGGTAGATGTTCATTTGTTCACATCCGCCACAAATTTTCTTCAGAAGAACTTGGAGGCCTTGATTACCAATTTGTTTATATGGTTAAACAAATCCAAATTATTTCTCAAAGTCAATCATGGCCCTAGCTCTCAACACTTGAGTAGTTCCTCCCAGTAGTGTCCCAGGCCCATGTATTCTACAGAATAGCACACATCATTTGTAGCTAATCTCTTCCTACAACTGATGAAGATAATTAGAACAATTACAAATACAACCCTGGTTTCTTTAGTACATTCTTACACAATGACAATGTCATTTACCTTAAAGGGACACAAAGCAAAAAACCAATAGTGAAATAGTGCTTTAAAGAAGGAATTTTTTTTACTATAGTTTCAGACAATTTAACAATTTTATTTGAAAAAGACTCAAAATTAATGTTTCTTTTAAAAACAAGTTTCGTTTCACCTTAGGTTTAATGTTTTCCAGTTCTCCATTCTTTAGTCTCCATAAAACATGTCTTGTCGTATCTCCCCCAATTCCAAAATTAAGTGCATGAAGTGGGGAAAAAAGCTCTCGCCATATCTAAAGAGAAAAAGTTGATGTAGTTAAGCTAAAATTAGCAGGAAACGTAATCTTTCAACTGCAATGTGTTGTGAGATCTATTTTCTTTACTCAAACCTAACATTGAAAATGGTGTGCCACTTACTGTTTAAAGGACTTTTGTGTTGTTACTCAGTTTTTTTTTTTCTTTTAGTACAGTCAAAAAAATGTTACTCAGTTCTTAACAATGCAATAGTAGGAACTGAGTCACAACTCAATATGATGTCCTAACAGAGATACCAACATTTTACTTGGTTGAGGTGTGTGTACACATGCGTGCATATTGGGGAACAAATCCAAGGCCTCATGCTTGCTAGGTATAGTACTACCCCTGAACAACATTTCTAATCCCATCAATATTTTTAATTTAGCTGCCAACTCAAAAACTCTCCTTTCCATTCACTAAAGTATTTTTTTTTCAGTACCGGGGATCAAACTCAGGACCTTGCACTTGCGTGGCAGGCACCAGAACCACTGAGCTAAATCCTCAGCCCTCACTAAAGTATTTTAAAACTATCTTTTCTTTTAAATTTTCCTTGGAAGGAAGTCTAACTCTTAAAAAGGATTTGGAATAATTCACCACAAAAAATATACAAAATAAGAAAATAAAAAAAAATAATGAATATCATGACAAGGATTAATATAAACAAACAAATATCTAGCTTTTTGGAAACTAGAGCAAAAAAGAGAGTTTAGTCAAAAATGATGCTAATTTTTTTGTTTCATCATGCTTGGTGGCAAACAGAATCCCATCCAATTAGGTAGGTAAATTTCCCTTGTACTTTGAACTACGACTTCTCTAAGTGTCATGAATGGGTCTACAGAGGGTCAGTTCAGAATGAAAGCCAGTAATTATGGATATACACTAGTACCAAGAACCACTCTCACCCCCTTCCACCTTTACCTCATACTGCTGCATTAACTGTACCATGGAGTCTCCTACAAACAGTACATCGGGTTCTTTGTCTTTACAATCCAAGACAAATCTGTTGTGCTGGTTGGAAAAAAAAAAAGAAAAGTTAGAAACCTGTGAAAATTCTTAGCCTAGAAAGAACAGCTGTCCAAACAGTTACTGTTAAACATTCTTTTCTGGTCAGGTGTGGTGGTGCACGCCTGTAATCCCAGCATTTGGGAGGCTGAAGCAAGATCCCCATGAGTTCAAGGGCAGCCTGGACTACATAGTGAGTTCAGAGCCAGCCTGAACTACAAAGTGAGACCCTGTCTCACAGAAAAAAACAAACAAAACATTCTTTTTGGGCTCCTAGGCCACCATGACATGAGCAGCTTTCCTTTGTCCAGGCCCTTCCACTATGCCCTTCCTGCCTTGGAGATAACCAACAATCGTTTGAAAATGTGAGCTAAAATAAACCTCTCCTTTCAGTTGCTGGTGTCTGATATTTTGTCCCAGTAACGAGGAAAGTAAACATAGTTTTTTTTGGTACTGGGGATTGAACTCGGGTCCTTGCGCTTTCGAGGCAGGTGGCAGAACCACTAAGCTAAATCCCTGGCCTTGATGAGGAAAGTAACTAAGACAAATTTTGATACTGAAAATGCAGTCACTGCCGTAATGCTACTTCTGACCATGTGGTTCAGAAGCCTTTGGAACAATTCACAGGGAAGAATTTGGAAATACTTTGGATACTGGTTATAAAAGCACCCCTAGAATGCTGCATGCTGAGCTTGATGGGAGATTCTGGTCACAGTTTAGCAGATCAGAATGCACATAAAAATGCAGATGCTAAAACTGGTGTGGTGGCACACGCCTATACCAGTACTCAGGAGGCTGAGGCAGGAGAATCCTTGTGAGTTCAAGGCCAGCCTGGGCTACATAGTGAGTTCATGGCCAGCCTGTACTTCAAAGTGAGGACCTATCTTCAAAAACAAAAAACAAAGCAAAACAAAAAAGGCAGTAGATAGTAAAAGCCAGGCTTGGGAGATACCAATTGGGAAGGACTCCATTGCTCCACTAACAGGTGGAGTCCAGGCCATGTGTGTTATGCTGGAGAAGAAAAATGGTCCACATTTTGTTCATGTTCTGAGACTGTGGACTGAGATTATGGACAGCAGACAAAATAAACTGGTGGAGAAAATCTGGCTGTTGCACAGTTACTGCTTGCTTTTAGTCAGGTTTATACTGAAAATCAGGAGCAAATAGCCCAGGTGAAAAGTGTTTAGTTTCCTCAAAAAGGAAGAGCTGGCAAAGTTGGAGTAAAGAAGAGCTGAGTTGCTAAAAAAGATTAGCATTAAAAAGAAGCCAAAAAATAATAAATAAAAAGCCAAGCACTTTACAACAAGGCCCCACCAAATTGTAAAAGTGTCTTCCTTTTAAGAAAGCAAATGTCAAAATAAACAAACAAATAAATAAATAAAAAGAAAGCAGATGTCAGGTGTGGTGGTGCATGCCTCTAATCCTAGCCCTCAGGGGGCTGAGCCAGGAGGATCACTGGGAGTTCAAGGCCACCCTGAACTATACTGCCAGACCCCATCTAAAACAAACAAACAAGCAAACAAACAAAAGGCCCATGGAAAGGACACTTCTCTCAAAAACGGTTGTTTAGGGATGCTGAAACTGTTAGTACTTTGACAACTCTTAGAGATGGATTAAATGTATTTTGAATGAAGAGATGTACATGAATCTTTTGGGGGTCAGGGATGAAATGTTATTGTTTAGATCTAGATATCCTTCAAAACTGTCATGTGCTCCTAGGTGGGGCTTTGGGAAGGTGAAGGGATAATGGGGAAGGTGGGGTCTGATAGGAAGAAGTGGGTCATGGGGCCTGGAAGGGTTTATCTCCCTCCCCAGGTTCCTTGCTTCTCTCTTGGCTTCCTGTCTGCCATGCAGAAAGCAATTCTTCTCTGCTATGCTCCTCTGCCATGCTGTATTGCCTTGGAGACAGTTGACTATGGATTGAAACACAAGTCAAAATAAATCTTTCCTTTAAAAACAAAACATTCTTGGGTGGGGGGGATTTAGCTCAGTGGTTTCACTGCCTGCTGCGCAAGTGCAAGGTCCTGAGTTTGATCCCCAGTACCAAAAAAAAAAAAGTTTGAGCCTAATTCGTGCAACCTAGCAACACAGTGAGAGAGACCATGACTCAAAAAACTAAAGGGCTGGAAATGTAGCTCAGTGTGGCCCTGGGGTTAATCCCTGGTGTGTATGGGGTGGGTGGGTGGGAGTGGGGGCAGGTGGGAGTTGTTGGGCTCTATCCCCAGCATAAAACAAAACAAAACAAAAATCTTTTGTCTATCCCTAAAGCTGTATTCTTTGTTCTGTTAATTAATTGAATTTTCTTTCCCCTCTGCCTTAGCCTCCCAAATAGCTAAGACTACAGGTACATGCTAACAAAACCTAGCTAAGATACTTTTTAAAAACAGATTTTAAAGCCAGGCGTGGTGGTGCAGGCCTGTAATCCTAGCACTTGGGAGGCTGAGGCAGGAGGGTCACTAGGAATTCGAGGCCAGCCTAGGCTACATAGTACATTCAGGGCCATCCTGAACTACAAAGGGAGACCCTGCCTCAAAAAAACCCTGATTGTAAGCAGAGCATAGTGGCACATATTTATAATCCCAGTGCTTGGGAGGCTGAGGCAGGAGGATTGCTGTGAGTTTAATGCCAGCCTGAACATACACAGCAAGACCCTGTCTCAAAAAAACAAAATAGCTATTTGTTCTCTCTTGCATGGTGCCTCACTCTCAAGCTGCAGAGCGTACTTCTTTTCCTACTTTTACTTGGCCCAGACTCACTCTGCAGCCTGCTTCTTTTCCTATTTTTAGTAAAACTCTGCTACTGTTTTTTTTAAAAAAAGGATTTTACCCACTAATACAAAAGAACATACTACCTGTCAGGCTTGACTTAAGTGAATCCTTCACAAACAAACGGGACAAAGCAAAAGCAGGCTGCTTTTAGCAGACAGCAACAGCTTCTCGGTAAATAGGGCAAATGGACTCAAAATGAAGTATATTTGTTTTGTTTTGTTTTTTGGTACGGGGGATGGAACTCGGGACCTTGCGCTTGCAAGGCAGGTGCCGTCACCACTGAGCTAAATCCCTGGCCCTCAAAATGAAGTATACAACCCCCACCCCACCCCCCACCCCCACCCCAAGAAGTCCACACACCTGAGCAGACCATCCTTGGGCATCCAACTTACAAATATTTCACCCCAGATTCCTTAGCCCCCTCAAAACTATATAAGTCTAATTCCTTTTCCAGTTAGTTGCTAATATCTCTCCTGGTGTTATCCCATCCACACAAGGATGAAATCTCCCAGATAACTGCTACTCTCTCTCTCCCAATGTCAGCCCATCCACATACAGATGTGATAAACTTGGCTTTTCCCAGCTAGCTGCTAGAATCTCCTGATTTTAGTCCCCATCCACTGGAATACTTTCCTTTCTTTTTTTTTTTTTCCTTTCAAAAGCTTATTTTTTGACAAGTGGATTCTTTATAACATTACCCACCAATATTAAAGGACACAATTTAAACTTTTATATTTAAATTAGAAACAAATTTAGAGGATGCTTTGGGCCACAGAACTCTAATCTAGTTTCAAGAAAAGAGAAACAGTTTCTTTGTCTCAAACTCTACATTTAGTTGTTAGCTTTAGGAATTAAGGTAGAGTTACTATTTAAGTATTTTTGCTGGCAATATCAATACAGACAAGACAGTGGTAAACAGAGATATTCAATAATGGAATGAATAAATGAGTGAAAATTAGAAAATAATTTGAAAGTAGAAATAATTTGACAGTTTCATTAAGGTTGACAGGATTAGAAATAACTTCCCCCCCCTTGCTTCCATGTTTTATGCAAATAAACATTATTTTAAAAATTACTATTGTTTCAATAAGTTAAATTTAAAAAAAATTTTTCTTGTCGTACTGGGGATTTGAGACAATGTCTAAATATAAATTGCCCAGGCTGGCCTTGAATTTCTGATCTTCACGCCTCAGTCTCCTGAGTAGCTGGAATTAACCTTGTCAAGGTCAAGAAATTTGGGGGGCAGAGAGTCTGAGAGTCTCAATATGTAGTTCAGGCTGGCCTTGAACTATGTATGTAGCCCAGGCTGGCCTCAAACTCTTGGCGATCCTTCTGCCTCAACCTCCTGAGTGCTGGGATTACAGGCATGTGCCATCACACCTAGCCAAGAAGTTTTTTTTTTTTTTGATACCGGGGATCGAACTTGGGACCTTGGGCTTGCGAGGTAGGCAGCAGAACCACTGAGCTAAATCCCTGGCACCAAGAAATATTTTTAAAATTAAGGGGAGAAAGAGAGCAAGAGCAAAACTTTAGGGTCCTAGGAGAACAGCCCAGTGGTACAGTGCTTGCTCAGTGTACATAAGGCCCTGGGTTTGATTCTCAGCACATTATTTTTTTTAAAAAAAGAAGAAAATTATCTTTCAATGCTAATAACAGCTCACCTATAAAATGTGACAGAATTTAAGCACTGCTGTTCTAAAGGTTCTAGCAATTTACAATTTCTTTTTTATTTTGGTACCAGGGATCAAACTTGGCACCTTGTGCTTTTGAGGCAGGCAGCGGAACCACTGAGCTAAATTCCTGCCCCCCACCTTTTTTTTAAAGATAGGGTCCTGTTATATAGTCCAGGCTGGCCTTGAACTCATGTTCCTCTTGCCTCAATGTTCTAAGTACCAGGATTTCAGGTGAGTACCACCACACCCAGCCCTATATTTTCTTTTAAGGTACAGAAGTAGTTGCAGTAAGAAAAACAGAAGTGACCAAAACATAGCATCTATGATTTCATCACCTTAACCAACTTGGGATATTTTCCTGTTATCTTTTTTTCATGTGTCATCCCAACCCCACCTTCATGGTTTTTGGAATGAGGGCCTCAGTATATAGCCCAGGCTGCCCTCAAACTCATACTCATGCCTCAGTTTCCCAAGTGCTGGGATTACAGGTGTGCACTATTACCCACCCCCCACCCCCCAACCCCCCCCAGTTAAATCATTATGTCTCATTCTGGCACAGCCACTTTGGGGCCAGAAAAATCTACATTTAAATTCTAGCTTACTTGCAAGTGCAAGGACCCGAGTTTGATCCCCGGTACCCCCAAAAAATAATAAAATAAAATATAAAATAAAAAATAAATTCTAGCTTACTTTGTAGTTCTGTGACCTTAAGCAAATATATGATCTGAATCTTGGTATTCAATCTACTGGCAACTGTTCTAGAGTTAAGATAAGAGTTCTAGGAAAAGAACTTGGCTATAGTCTGGCACACAGTAGGTACTCAAAATGTGGCAGCCATTATAAGAGCACTCAGAAACATATCAGAAGCATTTTTCTATGTAGATACATAGGGTTTTTTTCTTTTCTTTTTTTCTAGTGGCACCAGGGATTGAACCCAGGGCCTTTGCCCTGAATTACATCCCCAGCCCTTTTCATTTTTCATTTTGAGACGGGGTCTCATAAAGTCATTAAATTGCCCAGGCTTGCTCAAACTTGTGATCCCTCTGCCTGAGTGTCTCCCAGAGTGTTGGAATTACAGGCATATTCCACCATGCCTGGCTTTTTAAATAAAATAAATAAATAAATAAATGTGTGTGTGTGTGTATTTCCCCAGAGGTACAAGGTCGATGCATGGAGTAGACAGAGCAAGTTCCAATTCTATCTCCTAGCTCCAAAAATCCATTTAATATATTGTTTTCAGAAGACATTATCAGATATTAAATTGTTAAGAACAGGTACTACACTGCTGGGGATTTAGCTCAGTGGTGCTTCTGCCTGACTCACAAGTGCAAGGTCCTGAGTTCTATCCCTGGTACAAAAAAAGAAAAGAACAGATACTACATTTGATTTTAGCCAAAAGGCCAAGAAGCGATTATAAAGCTTTTTTTTTTTTTGGTACCGGGGATTGAACTCGGGTCCTTGCGCTTACACAGCAGGCAGCGAAACCACTGAGCTAAATCCCCGGCCCCATAAAGCTATTTTTAATGGCCACATAATATCTACTGACACATCATGTTTACTATAATGAAAAAATTTACACATTAGGAGTCTAAGTCAAATAGAATTAATATTCATATTTTCTCTCCTTCTCTCTGTTCTGGGGATAGAACCCAGGGGCTCAGGAATACTTAGGCAAGTCGTCTACCACTGAGCCACACCCCCCCCCCCCCACACAGGGTTTTTCTTTTCTTTTCTTTTTTTCGTTCAAGTTGGCCTTGAACTCACTACGTAGGCCAGGCTGGTCTTGATGTCTTAGCTATCCTCCTGCCTCAGCCATAGCCTTGCTTGCCAGTGCTGGGATTACAGGTGTGTGCCACCACATCCAGTTCTAAATTCCTTGTAATTAGAGGTTTCCCCTCTGCTACCACCTCTCAAATTTACTCTTCTGAAAAACATAACAATCATCTGACCTTGAAGTAAAAAGGATCAAGATGCAATATGCATACATGCCAATTCCCACAATGATTGTACTAGACTGCTCTTACTACTTATCACGAACATATACTAATAAAAAAGGGAGGAAAAAGGGCTGGGGATTTAGCTCAATGCCTGCCTCACAAGTGCAAGGTCCTGAGTTCGATCACCGGTACTGCAAAAAAAAGGTTGGGGGGGGCAACCCACTTTCCGGTCCCCTTCTCTCTTAGACAGAAGCTTTCTTTCTCTGAATAAATTTTTCCTACTCTTAACCTCCAAAAAAGTGGGGGGGGGGGGCACGCGATTGTCTGACATATATATATGACCTTTTATAGTCTAAATTTTGCTGACTGCATTCCTGTAGTGGACATGTTCATTTGGCCCATGCATTTTGTGAAAAATGGTAGTTAAATCTAGTTTAGAGTTGGATGTTTTGGGAATACAGCCAGCCCTCTATAGCCCCAGCTCTGTATCCGAAGATTCAATGAACTACAATTATCTGAGAACCAGGCATGGTGGTGCACGCCTGCAAACCCAGCACTCAAGTTCAAGGCCAGCCTAGGCTACAAAGTTTCAAGGCAAATTTGAACTACATAGAAAGACTCCGTCTAAAAAAAAAAAAGTCTCCATACTGAATATGTAAAGACATTTTACTGTCATTATTCCCTAGAAAATAAACATTTACATAGCATTTGATTTATATTGGGTATTGTAAGTAATCTGGAGATGATTATGTGTAGGTCATATGCCATTCTATAAAAGGAACTAAAACGTTTGTGGATTTGGCTTTGTAGGCAGTGTCTCGGGGCCAGTCCCCTATGGATACCAAAGGAAAACTACACAGTATTTCATAGTTAGTATTGAGTACCAGCTCAATACTTACTTTAATCATGATTGTTTTACATTTAGAAAAATACTTTACTTTGAAATAATTTGAGGTGTACAGGAGAGTTGCAAAAATTAAGAGTATGCATGGGCCGGGGATTTAGCTCAGTGGTGCTTCCCCTGCCTGAGTTCGATCCCTGGTACCAGAAGAAAAAAAAAAAACTCACTCCCTCAGCTTCCCCCACTGTTAGCATCTTTCATAAATATGATACATTTATGAAAACTAATAAGTGAACATTAGTAAACATATCAATTAAACAGTTTATTATTCAACTCTTACCAATTTTTTCACTAATGCCCTTTTCCTCTTCTGGAATCAATTCAGGATACCATGTTGCATTTAGTCTTCATCTCTTTAGTCTTTCTACTCTGGGATAGCATTCTAATCTTTCCTTATCTTTTATGATCTTGAACCCAGGGGTCTGCACATGCTAGGCAAGCACACTAGCTGCAAACTACACCCCAGTCCTTTTTATTTCATCTTGAGACAAAGTTTTGCTACTGTCAAGGCTGGCCTTGAACTTGTGATTCTCCTTCCCCAGCCTCCAAGGTAGCCCAAGGTAGCTCCAAGGCATGTGACACCTCACCTGACTACTGTGACGCTTCAGATAAGTAGTGATCAGCTGCTTTTGTAGGGTGCCTCTCAAATTGAGTTTGATGTTTTATCATGAATAGGCTGAGGTTACAGATTTCTAGGAATACTGCCAGCGGCAATATGTCCACCTTGTTGCAGGGGGTACGTGACATTAACATAAGCTATTATTGGGATGTTATCATTGATCACTTGCAAAACTTCTCCATTGTAACAAATAAGTTATTATTTTTCCTAAAAAATAAATAGAAGCAAGACACTAAAGGTCAGGTGAATTAAGCTCCTCATGCTGGAAGGAGGGATATCAAAAATAAGTTGGGCTTGGTGGTAAAGGCCTGTAATCTCAGCACATAGGGAGACTGATGCAGGAGAATCACAATTTCAAATCCTATCTGGGCAACTTAGCAAGACCCTGTGTCCAAAAATCAAAACCCCAAAAGATTAATAAAGATCTAGGGATATGGCTCAATGGTAAGCACCTCTAAGTTCAATCCTGCAGTACTGCAAAAACAAAAACAAAACAAAGAACCTGTAGTCATACATTAACGTACCAAAATTTAGAGGGAGATATTGTGAGGACAGGAAAATGACATATAGTTTCTCTTTAAAGCTGTGTCCACCAATTTTGATATTTATCAACGGACACTGCCTATACTCATTATTACTGTGGTGGTCGAAAGATTATTTTTCTTTTCCCTCCTTTCTATATTAAATTCTTCTATGAAGATTTGTGTCTTCTCCTCTATTTAATTCATTTAATTATTTATGGCAGAAAAGATTCATGAATATCTTTGAATTATATACTAGTCATAGTGACATTTATGATGCTCAAATTTTCTATTTCACACTTTGGTTGCTCTTTGAGGTTGGCTTTCAGTGATCAAAATATCAATGAGACAAACCAATATCACATGTCTTCTGTGAGATACACCTAGAACATACACTCTTGCCACCTATCTTGTTTTCACTCTTTTGATTACTTCATTGTTTCTTTGCATTACAAGATATTATAAGCCTCCCACTTTCCTAGGGTAGTACTGAGGAGCTACAACCCCATCCCTTCTTTATTCTGCAATGGAGTCTTGCTAAATTGCCCAGGCTGAGCCTCCTGTGTCAGCCTCTCAAAATACTGGGATTATAGGTCTGCACCACAATGCCTGGCTTCCACGTTCACCTTTTATTTTCCTTGCTCCACTTACAGAATCAACCATATCTCCTAGAACTCCTGGTTCTTTTCACTGGAGAGTAGTATTTATAAACCAAAGTCTGGGCATATGACATATTAGTAAAGATAGTCCATCTTTGTCATGCAAGCTTTTAAAAATATTTATTAAAATATTTATGTCTATTTCTTTTCATTTGACTGATTTTTTTCCATAGACAGTCTTAAAGTCTGTTAACTTATGTCAAGAACAACCAAAACAGGGCTGGGGATTTAGCTCCGTGGTGCCACCACCTGCCTTGCAAGCACAAGGTGCTTGAGTTTGATCCCCAGGACCAAAAAAAAAAAAAGAAAGAAAGAAAAAGAAAAACCAAAACATCTAGTTTTAATAAAGGTATACAGTAAATAATGTAAATTTCCATCAATGAGAAAATCAACTGGTAATTTCATATATAGCCATAGACTATGTACCATTTATTAAAGAGTAAAATGAATACATTGTAGCTAATTTTTTTAATGGTACTGGGGATAGAACCTGGAACTCAGAACTGAGCTTACATCCCCAGTTTTATTTTAAATTTTGAGACAAGGTCTTGCTGTCTCTAAATTGCTGAGGCTGGAATCAAACTTGTGATTCTCCTGCCTCAGCCTCCCAGGGTGATAAGATTACAGATATGCACCACCATACCCTGTAGTGACACTGTTAACATGGATGATACTCTGCTGAAAAATACATTCAAAGGTATTATCAAAGGTTAAAAACATACAAAATTACTACATACATGTAGTAAAGAGATTCATATATAATATGTAAATACAGTACATGAAAACAATACCAAATTCAGCACTCTGAGTGGCTGAGGCAGGAAGATCACAAGTTCAAGTCCAGCCTCAAACTTAGTAAGAACCCATGTCAAAATAAAAATGGCCAGGGCAGGGGATTTAGCTTAGTGGTTCTGCCATCTGCCTTGCAAGCACAAGGACTAGAGTTTGATCCCCAGTACCAAAAATAAAAAATGGCCAGAGCTGGGGATGTTGCACAGTGGCACAGTGCCTGCCTGGAAAGCGTGAAGTCCTGAGTTTGATCCCTGGTACCAAAAAAAAAGGCCAGATATATAGCTCAGTGTGAAGGCTCTGGGTTCAATCCCCAGTAATGCAATTAATCAACTAACCAGAAAGAACTGATTACAGCGAATACCATCTGAATTAAGTACCAAAGTTATCAATGAGGCAAACCAACAACGATTTCTAGGCGCTATGAGAGGACACATCAGTTGACTGACATTCCTGTCAAAAATTCATAATCTGGGCCGGGGATTTAGCTCAGTGGTTCTGCCACCTGACCCCACAAGCGCAAGGTCCTCAGTTCGATCCCTAGTACCAAAAAAAAAATTCATAATCTGAATCTTGATAGTGAGGAAAAAAAAATCCAAATTGGAGGACATTCTTTAAAATAAATGGCCTGGGCCGGGGACTTGGCTCAGTGGCAACATGCCTACCTCACAAGCATAAGGTCCTGAGTTCAATCCCCGGTACTGGGAGGCGGGCGGGGGGGGGGGGGGAGACAAAAAAACAAAAAACATATATATTTAGCTCAGTGGTGCTGCACCTGCCTTGCAAGCGCAAGGTCCTGAGTTCAATCCTTGGTACCAAATACATACATACATAAACAAATAAAATGGCCTGGCTGGACATGGCGGTGCATGCCTGTAATCCCAGTAGTCAAGAGGCTGAGGCAGAAGGATCAGCCCAAGTTCATGGCCAGTGTGGGGTACACAGTTGAGTTCAGGGCCAACCTGAACTATGTAGAGACCCTGTTTAAAATAAATAAATAAATAAATAAATAAATTTTTTAAAAAGGCTTGTACTCTTCCAAACTGTCAAGGTCATGAAAAATAAAAACCAAGAAATGTTTCAGATCAAAGGAGAAGAGGCACAACAGTGGAACAGAATGTGTAATCTCAGAGTAAGAAGACCAATGTAAAGAAGATTACTGGGACAACTGGAGAAATACAAATATAGGAATATGGTTTTTTGATTAATCACTTAACAGTTTACCCTAAGAGCTGGGGATAAGTTCAATTCCCAGTATCGGAAAACAAAACCAAACAGAACAAAACCAGGGTACCATAGCATCACTCAGACAGTGCATTTGTTTATATAGTGACTATCCTGAGCATCTCCCAGGCAGGTGTCATTTCAACTAGTTGATTCTTGTATTGAATAAATTTAATAAAATTATCATTTTATAGTCCCTGTTATAAAAATTAACAAAAAAACAGGGCTGGCATTTAGTTCAGTGGTTCCGCCGCCTGCCCTGCAAATGAAAGGATCCGAGTTCGATCCCTGGTACCAAAAAAAAAAAAAAATTAACAAAAAAATATGCAATTTTTGGTCCTCTTGTAGTTAAATAATTGCACTAGTAAGTGATTAATTATATCAATGCTAAATTCCCTGACTTTAATAACCATCTTTTAGTTATATGAAAAGCTTTGTTCTTAGAAAACATGCTGAACTATCTAGGGATAAAGAATGATGATGAGTACAACTTACTCTCAAATGGCTCAGTAGTGTTAAGTGTGGATGAAGAATATAGGGGATTCTTCCTAAAATTTTCTAACATTTGTGTAATTTTGAAATTTATTTTAAAAAGTATGTCAGGTTTATGGTGGTGCATGACTGTAATCTTAGCACTCAGGAGGCTGAGGCAGAAGAATCACTATGAATTCAAGGCCACCCTGGGCTACACAGTTCAAGGCCAGACTGAACTACATAGTGAAACTCAGTTTCAAAAAACAAAACAAATTAAAACTATTGTAAAGACATTGCTATCTTTAAAGATTAACAGGAACAATTACCGTGCTATCAAAATATTCCTCAGCTGCAGACTGGTGATCAGGTTTGACATTTCTAACATTAGATTTTAAAATTTACATTCATAGCAATAAATGTTTATTGACTATTAAAACTGTCCCCTTAAAGCTCTGGTAAAAAGATCCTAAAAAAAAAAAAATTGAAGAGATACCTCCCACATGAATATGTACTTCTTTTTACCTGAGACATCCATCTGTCATCTCCTTGAACATCCTCCGCTGCATGTGGAATAGCTGCTGGGTTTGAATCTCCTTGGCTCATTCTACACCTGAGGAAAAATGTCTATGTCATGTTTCATTTACTAACAGAAATATTTGCTACCACTTACTTATCAGATTTTAAATAATAATTTGTTTCACTGTGAGTTTTTTCTAGAAACAAAACAGGTTTATTTTTAACAGAGATGAATTCCAGGACATGACTTCTTAAACCCCATATCACTAATCTTACAGACAAGTTTGAGTATCACTTAGAAATAGTACATTACATTTTTAAAAATCTGCTCCACGTAATATACACTTTACATCTATGTAAGCTTTTCACAATTACATATAACAGTACCAAACGACATAAGGAGTTGGACACAGTACAGTGAGATCTACATTATAGCCTTTTTAGAGATTCACACTAAAGAATGAGTACAACAATGATAAGCATTCACTAGTTACTAAGCATCACACAACTGTAGTACAGGTTATAATAAAAACTAGTTCCAGGATTTAGTACTAGTTTTGGTTGTCTCAAAACAGGGTGGCCTTGAACTTGAGATCCTGATGCCTCAGCTTTCTGAATGCTCAGAATACAGGTATGCACCACCACACCTGGCAGGTAGTAGGTCTTAAAAATGCTCACTAGGTTTGTACCCCCACCCCCACCCCGCCCCGTACTGGGGATCAAACTCAGGACCTTGTGCTTATGAGGTAGGCATGGTGCCACTGAGCTAAATCCCTGGCCTGCTCACTAAGTACTTTTGACATAGCTCCACCAAAAAAGTTTTAGTTATGATGAGCTCAAATACGGCACTGGATAGCAGAAAAGGAATAAGTAAACCCAGAAAAATCAGAAATGTTAATCTTCTAGAAAGACAAATAGGAAACCAGACGATTTTCAACCAATTGTGAAGAAATAGATTCTAAATGCAAAGGACAATGAGAAAGAGAAAAGTCTAAGATTTTGTGGCTTTCATATCAAGGCTCTACTCTATATGAGCAATCTTTTTTTTTTCTTTCCCATCCTCAAATACAACTAGCCTTTCTGTGAAAAGAAGAAAGACTTATATTTATTCTATAAATATAGATACATACACACAAGTAGGGATATACAGTATGAGGTATATATTATGCACACATACATACTGAGTATATAAAACACACTGGACACTGCCAAGGTAGTAGTTTTTCAGTTTTTTTGCTTTTTGTTTTTGCAGTGCTGGGAGTCAAACCCAGGGCCTCATGCTTTGTGAGTGCTCTACCACTGAGCCACAAGCCCACCCAAAGGTAATGGATTTTAGAATACCAAAGTACCAATCTCTAAACACAAAAAGATACCTTCTCGAGAAAAATAAATTACAAAAGTAAACAACATTAACACTAATTATATAAATTACCTTGATTCTAAATGACACTAGATCTGTGCTCACTTTGGCAGTACACATACTAAAACTGGAACGATAAATGACACTAAATCTAAAAAACAAAAAAGAAAAACCAAAAACCCACAATCAGGTTGAGGGCTAAGCACCTATCTGACTAAAAATGTAAACTATCATCCACATTTTGGGCATGCTTAGATTACTACAACTGGCAACTTTCAGAAAATAACTACAAGAGACTATGTATCCTGTATGTTTTATACATACCATTCCAATCCTCACGAAAGTACTATAAAATGAAGAAAACAAAGGCCAGAAAATTTAGGCAGTTTGTGCAGTGAGAGACTAAATGAGACCTGAAATTAGGTTTGCCTGATCCCAATGAAGTCACATCTGACCCACTGATCACAAATCAATTCATTCTGACTCCCTAAAAGGGGCCTTATATCTAACCATTTCACCCAGGAGACATGCAACGTCAATGTAAAAAATGAGAATCAAGAAGGTGAATCTGTATAGCTCCAATCAGTCTATGGTATTTGTTTAGGCTTTCAACATCTAAGAAAGGTGCGCGCGCGCGCACACACACACACACACACACACACACACACACACACACACACACACACACACACACAAAAGCAGCATAAAGGAAAAAGAGCTGGGGATGTAGCTTAGTGGCGCCGGCACTGCCTGGCAAGAGCAAGGTCCTGAGTTTAATCCCCAGTAAGAGGGATGGGATAGGGAGAATGATTTAAGAAGTCAAAATATTGCCATATATAATTTTTGTTTTTTTGTACCGGGGATCGAACTCGGGTCCTTGCGCTTGCGCAGCAGGTGGTGAAACCACTGAGCTAAATCCCTGGCCCATATATAAATTTAATTTAAGGGTTTTGCTTTTGTTTGTAAACACAATAAAACTTTTTTTTTTGAGACAGGGCTGCCCTTGCAATCCTCCTGCCTCAGTCTCCAGAATGCTGAGATTACAGGCGTATGCCACCATGCCTGGGAAACTCAATAAAATATTCTATACCAGTGGTAGTGAATCTATGGCACATGTGCCACAGCAGGCAGGCAGAGCCCTCCCTGCGGCCACATCAGCCAAGTCACCCAGAAGCCGAGCATCAGGTAATAGTGCGCATAAGGGGCAGCAGTGTTGGCACTTCGCAATAAATAAGTGGGTTTTGCGTTGCAGTTTGGATACTTGGTCTCTAAACGGTTCACCATCGCTGTTCTATACCTTCTATAGAAAAGCTTCTTTGCTGCTGGGCGTGGTGATATATGCCTTATAATCCCAGCTTTCTGGAAGGCTGTGGCAGAAGGACTCCCAAATCAGAGGTCAGCCCAGGCAACTAACTCTTTGTCTTAAAACAAAATAAAATTTTAAAAAGGCCGGAGGCATAGCTCAGTGAAAAGGTGCCTAGCATGCACGAGGCTTTAGTTCAAACCCTAGAATGGGGTGGGGGCGTGTCATTTGGGCCTGGAGTGTAGCTCAGTGGAAGAGCACTTGCCTAGCATGTATCAGGCCCTGGGTTCCATCCCTAGCCTCCACTGATGTCCCATTCTTTCTTACAAATCAAAATCCTCTTAATAGCTTTTTTTTTTTTGAGACCAGGGTCTCACTATGTAGACCAGGTTGATCTCAAACTTGTGAACCTCCTGCCTCAGCAGCCCAAATGCTAAGATTATAGGCATATGCCACCATGCCAAGAACAGTGAGATAAGTTTCTAATAAATACTATAAACTGAAATCATCTGTCTCATAAGGTAGACTTCTCTCAATGGAGGCACAAAAACAGGCTAGATAAACATGTAATAGGAGCCAGGAATTTAGTTCAAGTAGTTCCATCGCCTGGCTCACAAGCGCAAGGTCCCAAGTTCGATCTCCAGTACCAAAAAAAAAATGTAATAGGAAAGCACAAAGTGAGTATAAATATGAGTAGAGATTGATCCAGATTAATGAGTTTAAACATTTTTGAATGTCTTAGAATCTTTCTGAAATGTACCCCAATATACATATATCTGTGTATAAATTATGTGGATTGTTAATGTACATGTTAAATTATTAATAATTTTTTGCATTTTTACCTTAAAAAATGTTGAAAAAGAAGTTTTGAGTTTTCTCTTATATTCCAGAGAATCATCTTATGCATCCCAGAGGTGCATATATTTTCAATTCTAATGGTCCACGTAAACTTCAACATCTCTTTAAAATCTACGATCTACTTTACAGACATAGATTTTCAGAATTTCAACAGGTAATCTAAAATAACAATAACAGTTACAATTAATGTTTATTACGAACTGTTCATGGGGCCGGGGATTTAGCTCAGTGGTTTCGGGGCCTGCTGCGCAAGCACAAGGACCCAATTTCATCCCTGGTACCAAAAAAAAAAAAAAGAACTGTTCATGCCAGGCATGACGGCTCATGCCTGCTGAGGCAGGAGGATCACAGAATTTGAGGCCAACCTGAGCTACATAGTGAGTTCAAGGCCAGCCCAAACTACGTAGTGAGACTCTGTCTCAAAAACAAAACAAAAAAACTATTCCACAGTACCTTATGCTAGAAGCTTTATTATTTAAACCATATTGAACAGTGATTTACAGGTTGACTACTCCTTAGACATGTTTAAAACCAGTTTTTTTTTTTTAAATAAAATAAAACCAGAGTTTTTGTTATCTGTTTATTTTTGTGGCAATGGAAACTGAACCCAGGGGCACTCCACCATTGAGCTTTCTTTGAATTTTTTATTTTCCTGCTACAATCTTCCAAATAGCTAGAATTGTAGGCATGTGTCACTGTGCCGGGCTCAGAAGCATTTTGGATTTTTTAGAATTTGGAATATTTGCATATACAAAATGAGATATTTTTGGGAATGAGACCTAAATAGAAACATGAAAATTCACTTGTTTATATAGTGTCTGAAAGTAATTTTATGCAACATTTTTGATTTCGGTGTTTTGACTGTAACCTATCACATGAAGTCAGGTGTGGAATTTTCCACTTGTGGCATCATCCACTTGTGTCTGCTCTCAAAACAATTCAGATTTTGGAACATTTCAGATTAGGGATGCTTGCTCATTATTGTCGAACATAAAAAAATCTATTATTCTTGAGCAAAGGATATTATGTTCTACACAGGAAACACTGTATGAAACAGTGATAAAGTTTAACTTAGCAATGTTTAGTATTTTTTTTAATCACTACACAAATTTAGTAGCATTCTGATACTAAGCAAAACACTTCCATTTGAATCCTAAATTTCTTCACTGACAAAATGAAAAAGACACACGGCTGAGGTACAAAATGTCACTTGTCTAGGGCTGGGGATTTAGTTCAGTGGTGCTGCCACCTGCCTCATAAGCACAAGGTCCTGAGTTTGATCCCTGGTACAAAAAAAAAAGTCACTTGTCTAAAACTAAAAGGTTCCACCACCTGCCTTGCAAGCACAAGGTTCTGATTTTGATCCCTGGTACCAAAAAATAAAAATAAATAAAAATAAAAGGTAGCTATAACTGTAAGATTAAATATTATTCCCAATAGAGTAGTGGCATCCTCCCTCCACCCCAAACTGAATACAAGGTCATTTTTCCTCCCATATCTGAGCAAAAATTTGTTTCTTTGTGCTTCAGACACTTGGATTTTGAATTATTTTGCTAAATCAAATATCCTACAGTACAAAGTAGCTTTCATTTTATGTCTATGGCTTGGTAACATTTTAAACTCCCAGAAAACTGAGCCATAAATTCATGTGATCTCCTCTAAAAGAAGGAGGCTGGAAACACAATATAGAGGGCTTAGAGGATTCAAATTTGGAAATCAGATAAACTATTGCATACTTTATACCAAAAAATGAAGAATAAGCCAGGTATAGTGATGCATGCCTGTAATCCCAGCACTCTGAGAGATTGGGACAGGGGAATTACAAATTCGAGCACAGAATGGGCAATTTAGGAAGACAATGCTTCAAAATAAATTTTTTTTGGCGGGGGGAGTACTGGGGATCGAACTTGGGACCTTGTGCTTGTGAGGCAGGCGGTGGAACCACTGAGTTAAAATCCCCGGCCCCAAAATAAATTTAAAAAGGGCTGACAGTATAGCTCAAAGAGTAGACCCTGGGGCAGGGAGCAATGATGATGATGAATCAGGAATTATACAGAGAGAAGCCTGTGGCAGGTCATAAAAGTCTGAGTGACTGGAAATAGCTATAATTCCAAAACTGATATACAGATTTAACGCAATCCCAATCAAAATACCAACAACATTCTTCATGGATCGAGAGAAAACAATCCAAAAATTCACATGGAATCAGAAGAGAATCAGAATAGTAAAAGTAATTCTGGGTAAAAATAGCAAGGTAAGAGGTATCAAAATCCTAGATTGTAAGATATTATAAAGCTGCGATGATAAAAACAGCATGGTACTGGCACAAAACAGACATATGGATGGAGGAACTGAACAGAGGAAGCAGGAACAATCCTAGACACATCCAGCTACTTGATCTTTGACAAAGTAGCCAAAGACACACTGGAGCAAAGATAGCCTCCACCTAAATGGTGCTATGCTGGGAAAACTGAATATCCACATGCAGAAGACTGGATCAAGACCAATATATCTCACCATGTATTAAAATCAAAATGGATCAAAGAGCTAAATGTTAAAACAGAAACAATGTGCTGGCAGATAAAGTACGTAAAACTCTCTGAAGTCATAGGCGTAAGCAAGGAATTTCTGAAGAGAATCCTAATGGCACAAGAAGTAATACTGAAAATCAACAAAAAGGATCATAGCAAATTAAAAAGCTTCTGTACATGGGCCAGGGATTTAGCTTAGTGGCAACGTGCCTGCCTTGCAAGCTCAAGGTCCTGAGTTTGAGTCCTGATATCAGGAAAAAAAAAAGCTTCTGTACAACAAAGGAAACAACCAAAAGAGTGAAGAGACTACCTACAGATTGGGAGAAAAATTTTTGGCAACTATTCCTCAGATGGAGGACTAACATCTAGAATATACATAAAGAACTAAAAAAAATTAGAACCCCTATCTAGTTGGGGGTGGTGGCGCACACTTGTGTTCCCAGCACTTGAGGATGAGGCAAGCGGATCATCATGAATTTAAAGCCAGCCTGGGATACAGAGTTCAAAGCCAGCCTGAACTGCCTAATGCAGTGACAGCAAACCTTTTAGAGACCAAGTGCCCAAACTGTAACTCAAAACCCACTTATTTATCACAAAGTGCCAACCCTGCAATTAAACCTGAATACTGAGGTTTTTTTAGTTCAGAAAAAACAACTGTTAGCCAATGCTTGGCTGCTGGGGTGACTTGGCTTGCATGCCAACAGAGAGGGCTCTGCGTGTCCACTGTGGCAGGTGTGCCATAGGTTTTACCGCCACTCGCCTAAGAAGACCATATTAAAAAAAAAAAATTAGAACCCCCTCAAAACAAAAGACCCAATCAAAAATGGTCAAGTGAAATGAGCAGACACTTCTCAGAACAGATGGCCAATACACACATGAAAAATGTTCAACATCTCTGGCCATTAGAGAAATGCGATGAAAACAACACTAAGATTCCATCTTACCCCAGAAGGAATGGCTATCATCAAAAAAAATCAAACATTAACAAATGCTGGTAAGGCTGCATGGGAGCCGGGAGAGGAATCCTTCTACATCATTGATGGGAATGTAAACTAGTACAACCACTATGGAGATTGGTATGGAGATTCCTCAAAAAACTAAACCTAGAAATTCCATTTGAACCAGCTTGCTAGTTAGTTCCTTTCCAGGTATCCTTCTGAGTGAATTACAGTAATACATACATACTCATTTATAGCAGCACAATTTATATTAGTTAAATCTTGGAAACAGACTACAGGTCCACCATCAGATGATGAAGAAAATGTATTTATACACAATGGAATACTACTCTGCCATAAAGGATAAACTTGAGGCATTGTAGGTAAACAGATGCACCTCGAGACCACAATGTTGTGAAATAAATGAGACACATGAGCTTAAAAACCTCATGGTTTCTCTTATATGAGAAGCCCAAAATATAAATAAAGAGCAAAATAAAAGGCAGATAATAGGAAGTAGGGAGATCTTTTTCAAACGGGAAAGGAAACAAAAGATGGAGGGTGGGGGAATGGAGGAAAAGAGATAAAAAAAGAACTTGGGGGGAGGGGATCTGGGGATATAGCTCAGCAGTAGAGCACTAGTCTACTAGCCTAGCACAAGGGAGGCCTGGGTTCAATCTCATTACAAAAACAACCAACTAACAGGAAGGCATCTGATTTCCATTTTACCTTACTGATTCATAATAATCTCCCAATGCAGCAAGTCATTAATTTCTGAGATCACAAACAGAAGAGCCAGTGAGAAAACGAAGCAGAATGGAGTTAAAAGATGGGAAGAACAAAAGTTAATTTACCACAAGAACTATATTACAGGGAAGCTTTAGTTGTCCATAAAAATGAGTTCTCCGGGAAGACAAAGAGTAAGCAATTTGCACAATTTTCCTGCATTTTCTATTTTTTCTACTTAACTTGGATTATGACAATACACCAGAATTTTCACATACTTACATCAGCATAGTGCAGAAGCCAGTTCCAACACAGAATTATAAATTCTCAAGATGAACTGGATGTTTCTTTAGTTTGGGCCATAAAACAGATGGAGAAAGTTAATTAAGAATTAAAAGATTTAGAATGCTTCCACAGGGATCTGAGACTCTTCAGTTTGTTTCAGAGGGAGCTGGCATGGAATTCTGAAGATGAAGACAAGCTTCATTCACAATACCCTGCCTCAGTGGCTGCCGGATGGGTCCCCAGGATCCAACACATCCATAATTTATTACCCAATGCCCTAGCCAACAAACTAATACATAATGATTTCCTCCCCAGTTCTCCCACAAGGAGGCAACCTTTATGTCAGAACAATGTGCCCAGAAGAACCTAAAGACACAGGTCATATCCAAGGAAAAAACAATCTTCTGGATTTTCTCTTTCCTCATTTTCCACACCTTCACCTCTCAACGAACCCCCATTTATTTTTTTAAATTTTTCCCCCCAATTTAAAACTGTACAAAATCAAGCCTGAGTCTAAGTGCTCTTTCTTTCTCCATGGCAGACTCTGTAAAGAGGTCAAAGCTTCAAACATTGAATTTTCTTTAGGTTTGCATAAATTATAAAAAACAACACTGGCCCGGGATCTATAGAAAGTAGAATGAGTCATCCCATAAGGGACTCGAACCTGTAGACCACAAGGCCCTGGCCTGGTAAACGAAGTGGACCAGGTTAAAAAAAAAAAAAGACACCCCAGAA
Organism: Heterocephalus glaber; assembly: GCF_053883595.1. NCBI lineage: Eukaryota > Metazoa > Chordata > Mammalia > Rodentia > Bathyergidae > Heterocephalus > Heterocephalus glaber. Next base: position 33,080,968 of record NW_028258294.1, on the reverse strand, counting down.
AACCTATCTAGCCACCGACAGGTTTAACTAGCTAGCTGACTCTGGACAAATCACTAACCTCTCTAGACCTCACCTTTAAAAGAGAGTGCTGGACTGGACAACTTTCTAAGAAACCCTCGGAGTCACGACTTGAATCTTTGGAATACTTTAGAAGGCAACGAAGAAGTTCCTAAAGAGTATGAGTATTTCATCAAATGGGTAAAGGGAAAACACGATTGATCTTACACACGCGCGCGCGCGCGCGCACGCACAAGAGTAAATGGTTTCGGCGTCCGACAGGAGCTGGGCGGAGAGAGAAGGGTCAGAGGTTCCACCCTAGGGACACAGGGGAAAGGGAGCCCGGAGGCTGGAAAAGCGCCTGCAGCAGCGAACGACAAGCCTCGAGGGCTGGGATACAGGGAGGCCTCGTCCTGGGGTGGGCAGGGTGCTGCGCCCCGCCACGCTACTCCTCCACTACTCCACGAGAGGCGGGGTGGAGGCGCCAGCCAGCGGCTGAGGAGAGTCGACAGGTTCGGGGGTGGGGCGCTGAGAGAGAGGCTCCAGTGGAAGGCGGGCGGCGCGGCCGGCTGTGGCCAACGCTGGGTCGCCCGAGCGCGCGCGCGCGCGCGCGCGCGCGCGCGGCCCCCCAAAGGCCGGTGGGGGTGATGGCGCGAGGGAGGGGCCGGCTTAGGTGGGGGAGGGGAGTTCGCGGGCCTCTCACAATAACACCTCGCCGCCCGCCCGTTCCCACCCCCACCTTTAAGCCATGGGTTCCTGGAACCCTGGATGCACTCACTCAGGTAGAGGGTCCGTGCGGGCCCCAAATGGCTGCGGAGTCGGCGGGTGGCGCGTCTGACGCTCGCTCAGTCCCGGCGGCCCCGCTCTGGCGCGTCCCACCTCGGGCCCCAGCAACAGCAGCAGCTCCTCCACTTCCGGTTCCCCTGCCACTCAGGCAAATGGCTTCCGGAAGTCCCGCCCCCATCCCTCTGCCAGGCGTCTAGCTCTTCACTTTCGCTTTCGGCCGGCGCTCTCCGCTGTCCCTCAGGTGTCCTGCTTCTGCTCGCCAGGCTCCCTGCATTGTTCACTCCCTGTCCCCACTTTTGCCCATAGTCTATGCTACTTGGGTCTCTATCTTTCTTACAGCTGCATGCCTGAATCTTGCGTTCCCGTCATCTCGGCGTGATGGGGACCTCACCCTCCCTCCCCAGCAGATGGCATTCGGGACAATGTACCGTGACCTCACAATTACGCCATTCCTTCTCACCCAGCCGATCTGGCTTCCTTCTCCACCCATGGAATAAACCAGATTGCTGAAAGTGGGAGGGAAATAGGAACCCAAGGTTAATGAGGCAGTCCCTTAGATTTGAGTGGAGTATGTTTCTATGATGGGTGGCATATTGTGGGCGGCCGCCTCTTAATGTGATACAACAGAGGGATGGCGCGCCCCAATCTTCCCTAAAGATCCATCCAGTTTGACATACAAAGGCAATATTGACAAGAATATGTGCTAACTGCTAGATTAATGCGGGATCTGTGAGAGCAGCGAGGAGGAGCAAAAGACGTGCTTGGGCTTTATAAGGAAACGTTGGATGGAGCAGCTCCAGAGCTGGCCCTTGAAGGAGGGATAGAATTCGTCCAGACCCATGCTGATGAACATCCAGAGCCTTCCAGGACTCTAAAACTGAACAAGAGATTCCGACTTTGCTGACAAACCCTATTAAGAATACTGTAAGGGCCAGGGATTTAGATCAGTGGTTCCAGCGCCTGCCTTGGAAGTGCAACGTTCCGAGTTTGATGCCCGGTACCAAAAAAAAAAAAAAAAAGAATACTGTAAGACCTCGGGAGGCTAAAGTGTCAAGACATATTAAATTATTTTTCACATAACCTGTGTTGTCAATTGATACTGTTTGTATTAGCTCAGGTGTAATTTTGTACTGATAAAAATGATTTCACATTGTTGATTTATCTTGGAACTCTTGCAGATGTTCATTCAGTATATGGCACACTAGTAAGTGCTCAGTAAGTGTTTTACTAAAAAGAACTTATATCTGGGGACTCAAATGATGATATAAAAAGATAGCCCAGAAATATATTGATAAAAGAAACCACCTGAATTATTCTCCTGGGACAAACCCATAGAATCCTGCATTTCCTGGACTTTAATGCTCAATATCTCATTTATGAGGTAATGTTCTTAAGGTCTTTGAAATCCACACTCTCCTCTTTGGTAGGGATCAAATCCAGGGAGATTTGCTATTTTTTAGAACCCCACTATACTACATAACTTTCCAATTAAAAAACCCTCAAAATGCTAGGTAACCACTCAGATCTGTAATGAGTGTTAACAATATGCTTAAGGAAGAGTGAAGAATCCAAAGCCAAGACAAAGGACACATGCATCTGGGCCTCACTTACTGGTAAGTGCTTTGCTTCCATTGGCCAGCAACCTCGAAGATAGTCTCATTCAAGGCCAGCTTTGGTGGTGCAGGCCTGTAGTTCCAGCTACTCACAAGGCTGGAATGGGAGAACAGTGTAAGCCCAGGAGTCTGAGGCCAGCTGGGCAAAATAGTGACACCCTACCTCAAAAAAAAAAAAGATTTTAAAACACATGCCCTTCAATCAAGCAAGCCCACTGCTAGGAATTTATCTCATAACAATAACATTATTGAGTACTTACTTTATGCCAGATTCTGCTCCATGCACAATAAAATGTTATCATTTAGTTCTTGCAACAACATTGTGAGTTAGTATTATTCTGTTTTTATAGGAAGCAACGAAGAACCTGTGGTACAGAGGGATCAGGTGACTTGCCCAAGGTGACAAGATAATAAGTAAAGGACTGGCTTTCACATTTAGTCTGAATCTAGGGCTTGTATTCCTAACCACCAACTGAATCCTCCTTTCATATAGAAATAAAAGTGCCAGTGTGCGAGGATATAAGCACAAGGGTGCACACTGCAGCATTGTTTGTGATGGTAAAAGCTAGATTCAAGAATAACCATTCATAGAAAATGTTTCATAAACTGTGAACGATTCATACCATGAAATATTATGCAACTATAACAAAGACTGTTAGACCTATCCAAGTTGATTTGGAAGGATTTCCACACTGTAAAGCAAGATAGAGATAAATACATATAATCTAATTTTTAAAATATAAAGCAACCAGCTATGGTGGTCCATGCCTGTAATCTCAGCACTCAGGAGGCTGAGGCAGGAGGATTGCTGCAAGTTCAAGGTCAGCCTAGGCTACATAGTGAATTCAAGGCCAGTCTGAACTACATAGCGAGACCCTGTCTCAAAAAAAAAAAAAGGAAAAACACTGCGTGGCTGGGAATTTAGCTCAGTGGAACCATGCCTGCCTTACAAGCACAAGGTCCTGAATTCAATCCCCCGTACCACAAAAGAAAAAAACAGAAAAGTGCAGTACAAGGAACATTAAAGATCAGTCATATATATTTAAATGATACATCATTTCACAACAAAATAAATTAATGGATTATGAACAAGTTAGATTAACTGCCAGAATGTAAAAAACACTGGACATGGTGACATAGCACTTAGGAGGCTAAGCAGGAGGATTGCAAGTTCAAGGCCAGCGTAGAGTATATAGCAAGACCCTGTCTCAAAAAAAAAGAAAAAAAGACAGAAGACCTAGACAGATACCTAGCTAAAGAAGATAAACTACACATATGGCAAATAAGTATATGAAAAGATGCTCAACTGCATGTGTCACTAGGAAATTGCAAATTCAAACAACAGTGACAGCACAACTTATTTAGTCAAAATCCAAAACTCTGATAAGAAAAAATGCTGGTAGGGATGTGGATCCACAGAAACTCTCATTCATTGCTTGTAGGAATGTAAAATGGTCAGCTGCTTTGGAAGGAACAAAACATACTCTTACCATATGATTCAGTGGCATTATTCTTTTGTATTTACTTGAATGAATTTAAAACTTATGTCCACATAAAAACTTGCACGTCAATGTTTTTAGTAGCTTTATAACTTCCAAAATGTGGGAGCAACCAAAATGTTCTTTAATAGGTGAATGGATAAGTATACTGTGGTACACCCATACAATGGATTATTATTTAATACTAAAAAGAAATGTGCCGGGCTGGGGATTTAGCTCAGTGGTTCTGCTCCCCGCCTTACAAGCACAAGGTCCTGAGTTTGATCCCTGGTACCCCAAAAAACCCCCCAAAAAACAGTAAAAGAAATGTGCTATGAATCATGAAAGGACATGGTGGAAACTTAAATGTACATTATTAAGTGGAAAAAAAAGATTGTGAAAAAGTTACAAACTATATGATCCCAATTGTAAGACATTCTGGAAAACTCAAAACTACTGAGACTGTGTCTTAGTTACTTTTCTCATTTTGGGGATAAAATACTCAACCCCTACAAATAGAAAAAGAAGAGGATTATTTTGGCTCATTTTTCAGTCCATAGTCTGCTGGCTCCAGTGCAGGGAGGTCTGGCAGAGGGGCATGGTGAAGGAACAGCTGCCTGCCTCATGGCATCGGGGAAGCAGAGGGCCAGGGAGAAGCCATGAAGGGAGGCAGACCCTTCCAGGTCATGCCCCAAGTTATCCAACTCCATTACCCAGACCCGACTTCCTAATATCAAATTTACTATAAATTCATCAGGGGACTAATCCACAGGAGTATAGTGCCCCTATGATCCAATCACTTCCCCAACACCCCACGTCTGCACACATGAGGTTTTGAGGGGACATCTAGATATAAACCATCATAACATACAGTAAAAAGATCACTGTTGGGGCTGGGGAGGAATAGAGGGGTGGATAGGTGAAACATAATTTTGGGGGCAGTGAAATTATTCTGTATGATACTGTAACAGTGGATACATGACATTTTGCATTTTCAAAGCCTATAGAATGTAAACAGTAAGTAAACCCTAAAGTAAGGTATGCACTTTACTTCTATACCGAGTTATACCCCAGCCCTTTTTATCCTTTTTTTTTAACACACAGTCCTGAGCCAAGAAAATATCCCAGTCAAATGAGGAGGTAGCCAGACACAGTGGCACATGCCTATAATCCCAGCATTGAGGGAGGCTGAGGCAGGAGGATCACAAGATCAAGTCCCATCTAGGTAACTTAGCAAGACTCTGTCTCAAAACAAAAATAAAAAAAGTTGGGGACAAGACCTGAGTTCAATCCCTGTTACCAAAAAAACCCAAAAAACAAAAAGAAAAACCGTTGGGGATATAGCTCAGCACAAGGGCCTTGGGTTGAATCCCAGTACTGCAAAACAAAATACCACTGGAAACAAGCCAAAATAGGCATACAGATGATCTGGAACTCTAGCCAAACTGATCCCTTAGACATATCGGTTATGAGTTTCTAAGAGAACAGGAGTGGAGACTGATATCAAAGCCACTGTATATACTTCACCTTGCACAATTTATAAATTTATAAGTGGTATAAAGTTTGTATTAAAAACAAAGCAGAGGGCCGGGGATTTAGCTCAGTGGTTCCGCCACCTGCCTTGCAAGAGCAAGGATCCAAATTCGATCCCCAGTACCAAAAAAAAAAAAAAAAGCAGGGCTGGGAATTTAGCTCAGTGGCACAGCACCTGGCGGGCAAGCAAAAGGTCTTGAATTTGATCCCCAGTACCAAATAAATAAATAAATAAATAGTAAAAAACAAAACAAAGCAAACAGCCAACCTAAACAAACAAATCAAAAGATAGATGTAATTGAGAAATCTGGGGATGTAGCTCTGTGGTAAAGCACTGGCCTGTCGTGCTCAAGGCCCTGAGTTCCATCTCCAGCATCGCAAACAGAGAGAGAGACAGAGAGAGAGAGGAAGGAGGAGGAGGAGAAGGAAGAGGAGGAAGAAGTGACTGAGGAGGAGGAGGAAGAGGTGACTGAGGAGGAGGAGGAAGAGGAGGAGAGATGAGCAAAGAGAAGAAGAAGAGGGATGCTGTCCTGGTCTCCTATACACATCCAGCTCTTGCCCATCAGGTTCCAGTGGACATCTCCACAAAGCTTTCCTGGTTCTACCAGCTGAAAGAAAACTTTGTCTTTCCTCTGAGATGATACATACTCTCCCCATATCCTTTATCTGTATGTATACATGTCTTAGTACAATGTGGAACAAACTGTGACACAAATAAACCTTGTTAGAGGCATATTTGATTAGGATTTATTGAGAATGAACCTGGAATGAGAGATGTACAACTTACCACTAAGATAACTTGAGCAAAATTATTTTCAACAAACCCAATACTGGTTTAGAATGGAGTTCTTATAATAATTCTTCGCTTACTGGGGTTTGTGGAAATTCTTAGCCGGGGATGACTTAAAGACCTTTGGCCACTCACATCTGACTCTTCTTCCAGGTTCTACTGTTTCATTCCTGCTGTGACTTTACCCTTCCTGCCCCATCCAATGTGTGCTAGGAAGTGACTTCTGAAATCAATGCCTATGTTATTATTTGTGGAATCAGCTCCATCTCTTCATCTGCAATTGCTCAATATTCCCTCTAAGCGCTCAACTGCTACTTTCTTTCTTTCAGAAGAGGTTTGCTCATATGGCTACTTCTTTGGCTCTTCCTTCCTTCTTTCTTTCTTTCTTTCTTTCTTTCTTTCTTTCTTTCTTTCTTTCTTTCTTCCTTCCTTTCTTTTTCTTTCTTTCTTTCCTTCTGTACCAGAGATTGAACTCAGGACCTTGCACTTGCCAGGCAGGTGGCAGAACCACTGAGCTAAATCCCCGGTCCTGTTTATTTATTTTTTTGTACCAGGGATCGAACCCTGGTCCTTGGGCTTGTGCAGCAGTGTTTATTTATTTTTGAGATAGGGTCTTGCTATGTAGCCCAGGATGGCCTTGGACTCATTATGTAGCCCAGGTTGGCCTTGAACTCACAGAAATCCTCCTGCCTCAGCCTCCAGAGTGCAGGGATGCCTATTTCCTCTGCAGTGTGTTCTCTTTGCATTTGTCTTATTCTGCAGCTTTCTGTTCTAATCTCTTATCTGAACCCTTTGTGTTCTAAAAAATCATCTTGAAGAGATGAGGAGAATAAAAATGTTTCTCTTCTAGTGGTAAAAGTTACCTACCTACCAAGATAGAGTTCTGATTGTACCTCCAGTAAATGAACATCTAGGTTCTTCCTGCACTGTGGAGGTGTTTCTTGCCTACTATGAGGTGGGTACATTAGCTTCCCTCTAGATTATAAGCTTCCTGGGGGCAGGAGCTGGTTCCTAGTTATCGTCTTATCTTCTACAACATCTAGCACAGTGGGGCTGGGGATTTAGTTCAGTAGTGCCACCACCTGCCCCACAAGCGCAAGGTCCCGAGTTTGATCCCCAGTACCGGGGGAAAAAAAAAAAAAGTAACAATAGCACAGGAGCCCAGTGTTCCACTCATTATGGATTAATTCAGCAACAATTTTTCTTTTTGGAGACAGGGTCTTGCCATGTAATTCAGACCAGCCTTGAATTCACTACTGGCCTTGAATTTGCAGTGATCCTCCTACCTCAGGCTCCCAAGTGCTGGGATAACAGGTGTGCGCCACCACATTTGCTCTCAGCAACAATGTATTAAGTGCACTTGAACTGGGCATTTTTCTTGGTTCTGGGTCAAACACAGTTTCTGTTTTCATGGAAACTACTTGTCTTGTGGAGTAGCAAAAAGTTTGTCAATTGAGCTGAGTAATAGGAAAATATTTATCTATTCCTATTTATCTATTCTCTTTCCATTTTTGTGTTTGAAATTCAGCAAAAAAAAAGTTTGTAAAGGTAGATAATGAGTAAAGAGTATCCTGGGAAGAATGGGGCTCTGAGATTATTTTTAAATAAATAAGATAAAGCAATCAACTAGTAACCAGAGCCATTAGATCAAAGAGTTTGTGATTTGAAGGCCATCAAGGCAGATTTATACTACCAGAAGCCTGATCTTCACCTCCATAGGCTTAGAGGAAGATCAGTACCTCTGACTTTCTCCCTTTCACCGTTTCCATGGTCTTCAGTCCAGAGTGTAACAATACCGCAGCCATAGGAAGAACATGTTGGTAAAATCCTGCCAATGGCTGCATCATCACTCTTGCTCTAGCTATGCCCCAAACTTCCCCCAAGTCTTGGAAGTGGTGGATGTGGATGGTATCTTGAGAATAGAAAAGGAGTTTATCAGTGAAAGGACCAGCATCCAAAGAGAGTCAAGGCTTTAGTCTCTTTTTATGAATTTCCTAACCTTCTCCCAGTCATTTCAGCAGGTCTGATGTAGGCTCCTAAGCTTAGATTGAATGAATTGTTTGCAGAATTTTTTTTTGTTTTTGTTTTTTTTGTTTTTGGAGATAGGGTCTCACTATGCAGTTCAGGCCAGGCTTGAACTCACGATGTAACCCAAGCTGGCCTTGAACTCATGGCAATCCTCCTGGCTCGGCTTCCCCAGTGCTGGGATTATAGGTGTATACCACCATACCTAGCTTTGTTGCAGATTTTTTTTTTTTTTTTTTTGCGCTAGGGATCAAACTTGGGTCCTTGCCCTTGTGCAGCAAGCGGCGAAACCACTGAGCTAAATCCACAGCCCTGTTGCAGATTCTTCACAGTAGTGGAAAGAAGAATAAATAAGGCTGCTTTTTAATTGTGCATGTGCACATGTGTGTGTGTGTGTGTGTGTGTGCACATGCTCATGTGTATGTATATTGAACCCAGGGTCCTCACACTGGGGTACATCCCCATCACTTCTTTATGTTTTATTTTGAAACAGGATCTCATTAAATTGCCTAGGCAGGGCTCAAACTTTTGATCCTCCTGCCTTCTAGAGTCCTGGAATTATCAGTGTGTGCCACTACATCCAGCTATGACTGCTTTTCCTTTTTTCTTTTAAAACTATGCCTCAACTCAGATTTATTGAATTAGAATTGCTAGGGCAAAATCCTTAGGTGATTATCATAATTTTTTTAAGGTTTTTGTCTGTTTATCTCTAGGTGATTATTATGGACACTAACAATCAAGAGCCATTGTTTATACCTCTTCTCTTTGATGACATTTAAATAGCAAGCTTACAGACCTGGAAATTTTCATTTGTTTTATTTGACATGTAAGTAGCTAGGTTGCTAGTGATATCTCTTTCCAGTAAGAGGAGAGTAAAATCCTTTTCACCTTAGGAAAACCAAAAAGAGACTCTGCTTCTAGTTCTTTGAGTAGTGATTTTAAAAATGAATTCAAAATTAGGAACAATCACTTTTTCTCCCTATCCCATATGTACATTCATTGCTAATGTATCAAAGATGCAAGGAGAGCATCTGTCCTTTGTTTTCAGGATAGATAGAGTGTTGCCTACGGAAACCACAAGACCACTTGAGATTTACTGCTGCAGGTTCCCTGAGCAACTGTCTTGCAGGGAATCTTCAGTGGGAAAAGGCTATGGACAAGCTAGTTCTTTTGCATCCCCAGCTACCATCTATTCCTGACTTTTCTTGGGTTGCATAAGGGACTCATTATTCATTAGGGAACAACTTAAGGATTCTGTGTCTCCGTTGGGTCCCTGGGGCAAGGCAAAAGAAAGCTTTCTTTGAAAAACACAGAAACAGCAGTTTTTCTGGGCATAGGCAAATTGCAAGAACTACCTGCCAGGAAGACTAGCTGCTTAGCTCATAGTCTGTTAAAGAGCCTCTAGTCAAGCTCTCTTTGTGCCTCTGGATGTTGACGAATTAATAGTTGAACATTTACTTTAAGACCTTATGGTGTAAGCGATCTTTTAAGTTTAGGCATACATGTGAATGTGTTAGGGTTTTCCAGAGAGCAAGAACCAAGAGCACACAGGACACACACACACGTACGCGCACACACACACACACACACACACAGATTTATTGTGATTGTAGAGATTGAGCACCATCTGCTATCTGCAAGGTGGAGGCCTAGGAAAGCTGTAGGTGTAAATTGCAATCTGTGAAGACAGGCCTAAGATCCAAGTGTGCCAATGATTGAGGGCAGGATAAGAAGGATATCCCAGCTAAAAAAGTCAGCTCTTTCTCTGCCTTTTTGCTATTTGTATTCTCAACTGTACAATGCCTGCCCACACTGGCAAGAGCAGATCTTCTTTTTTCAGTCTACTGATTCAAATGCTAATCTCACCTAGAAATACCCTCATAGTCACACTTAGAGAAATGATATTTTACAAGCTATCTGGGCATCCCTTAGTGCCCACAAATTGATCCATAAAATTTACCATCACAACCAGGAGTGGTGGTGCATGCCTATAATCCCAGCCCTTGGGAAGCTGAGGCAGGAGGATTGCTGTGAATTCGAGGCCAGCCTGGGATACATAGTGAGTTCAAGGCTGGCGGGAACTACATGGCAAGACCCTCTCAAAAAAAAAAAACAAAAACAAATTACCCCTCGCAAGCGCAAGGTCCCAAATTCGATCTCTGGTACCAAAAACAAAAAAACAAAAAAAAAGCCAAATTACCATCACAGAGAGCAACAAGAGATCTACTTGGAGGGCAGCTATCACCTCTTTTGTGACACTGGTGATTCCATTCTACAGTAGACCTTTCTGTTTTCTGAAATGACTCAATCACATGTACTTCTGTTGGCTCTTTAGAGCCCATCTGGTAATATAGGAGCCTCCTCCCTCAATAATCCTAGCAGCTCCATAAGCTAACGTCATTCTTTCCCCAAATATCCATAGTGATCTATCAAGAGTTGCTGTTGTTCCAAGATGTTCTGTTAACACTGCCTCCCACCATGCTACCAGTCATAGTTTCTGCTAGGGACTGTCACTGCTTTGATGGGAGCAATGCACATTGCTGCACTCAATTATTGTGCTGTTGTCCTTCCTGGACACTGACACCTCTGCAAGCTGGCATGGAAATAACTCTGCTTCTTTTCTTGGACATGCTGTGTCTCTCCCATTGCTCCATTTGGAGTCTTCTAGGTATCAAAGGAGTATATGGTCATAGTAGTAGAGAGAATCATTTTCCTTGCATTTTCACACTTACAGAGGGGTCCCAAAACATGGTGTTTGAGCCCTAATGTGTTACAGAGATAGGAAAATAGTAGGCCGGGGATTTAGCTCAGTGGCACCGCCCCTGCCTTACAAGCACAAGATCCTGAGTTGGATCCCTGGTACCAAAAAAAAGAAAAAAAAAGTATTGAGGATCCCAAAGAACTTTTGTGCTTGCTTTGGCAGCACATATACTAAAAAAAAGAGATAGGAAAATAGTTTTCTTAATATCTTCATAAGACTTGTCTTTTGATGGGGACCGAATCTTCAGCTAAGAGTTACAGACAGTGTTCATTTGAGTAACAATGGCCACACTCCATTCTGAGGGCCAAGGCTGTGACTCCTGGTGATTCCTATTATGCCTGGCTTTTTATTTCTCTAGAAGAAGGTCTCTCAAGTGAGACACCCTGCCTTCCTGCCATTGGCTTCCTTATGACCACCCCATGAAATAACCAGACACCCACAGCCATTCCTGAGTCACTGCAATGGACAAGATGAGAACTCAGATCCCACCCTGGATTTTTTATGTTTTTAGACTTATTTATTCTATAGGATCATAAGATACTTAAGATCAGAGACTGTATTTCCTATTTCTTTTGTATCTGTAATGCTGCTGTACCCTAGAATTATCCTACCATTAATCAAAATAAACCTATATAACTATGTGTGATTTACAAAGTACTTTATTGTTGTTTTGGTGGTGCTGGGAAGTAAACCCAGAGCCTTGCACATGCTAGGCAAATGCTGCATCACTGAGCCACACATCCAAACCTTACTTTTGCAAATATTATCTTACTCAGTTTTTATACCAACCCTGCTAGTTAGGTTATTATTATCCTCATTTTTTAGATGAGATTACACAAGTCATCCAAGGTCATCAAGCTACTTGGTACTGCAACTGAGCCTTGAACCACTTAACTGAGTTGATGTTTAGGTCTTGCTGCTCTACACTGCTGCTGTCTTTATCTGAGAGCAGCTGCAATGCTTTTAATTTAAACTTACTGGTAACCTTCCCTCATCCCCCAAGTCTCAACAAATAGCATAAACAATGATTGATAGCAATTCATTTTTACTTCATCTTTATTCTTTCCTTTTCAAGTTGTGCTCTTATATTTGGGGTCTTTTCCTGCTTGGACCTATGAGACCTTGTTATGGATTGAATGTTTGTATTTCCACCAAAATTCGTATGTCAAAGTCTTAACCCCCAAAGTGATGGTATTTGGAGGAGAGGCCTTGGGAAGGTAATTAGGGTAAGATGAGTCATGAAGGTATGTTCCCCATGGTGTGATTAGCATCCTTACCATAAGAGGTAGAGAAACCAGAGTTCTCTGTCGCTACCATGTGTGGACAGAATAAGAAGGCAACAGTCTGCAAGCCAAGAAGCAGCCCTCACAAGAAAACTGAACAGGTCAGTGCTTGTCTTGGGCTTCTAGTTTCTCAAACTGTGAGAAATAATTTTCAGTTATTTAGGCCACTCAGTCTGTTGCATTTTGTTGTGCCTGCCTGAGCCTTTGACTCCAGAGTCCTAGCCTGCTGTGATCGAAAGGAGAGAGGCCCTTGTGGCTGCTTTGGTTTTCCGCTTTCTAGGCTTTTTATTTTTCCATCTGTTCCTGGAGGAAAACAGTATGAAGATAAGAATGCTCACTTCTCTTATCTTTATATTGTGTATGGTACTCTAAAATACACTGAAGCTCTTTTCCTGAGAAAAAGAATTTTTGCTACAGAATCAACTACAGCATGGTATTGTCTTGGTAAGTTTTCCTTCCCTTCCCTTCTCTTCCCTTCCCTTCCCTTCCCTTCCCTTCCCTTCCCTTCCCTTCCCTTCCCTTCCTTTGACTTCCCTTTTCCAACATCTTCAAGATGGGGAGTTTATTTCAGTGAATCTAGTCCACCTATACACTGTAGGTGGTATTTGCATCTTGTAGCTTTATATAATGGAGGTCACTTTGCCTGTTTTGTTTTGCTTTCTGTATCTCTTTTCTCCCACTTTTGGTGCAGTGTACAATGCCATGCTACACTGTCTTCTATGAAAACCCTACTAACATCTTTGCATTATTTTTCTACCAGGGTAGGGCAGTAAACTGAAATGTATCATTCTAGAGTTCTTTCCTCAATTTACACTTCAAACGTCACTACAGGGGAGGTGTAATTCATCAACTACTCTTAGATTGGTCAGATGGCTCTGAACAGCTGGCCCCTATCTGCATCTCTGCAGTTGCAAAACAGTAGCTTTAGCTCTGTACTTATTCAACCCCTGCCCCCACTCCAAGTCAGCAAAGCACTAGGCAAACACACAGTAGCTGAAAATAAATCAGCCCATGAGACCACCTCCAAAATGAGACTACAGTCGACAACCCTTGAGGTCTATCAACAAGGGATAGGCAAGAAATAACAGACATGACTACTGCTAGTGAACAACCTGAGTTGTTTATAACCACGAAGGGTTCTTCATGGATTCCAGGGAGAAGTGCTGGTTTTCTTAGGAAAGAGTGGGATCAGCTGTGTGGCCCATGAAGTCACTGGTTATGGAATGATGTTTGTATCTTTGAGAACTCTTCCTCAGTAAAATCAGAATGGGGAGAAATTTTACTCCTTCATTCTGTAAAGCCTCCTTTCCTGAGATGTTTCTCATATATGTCTTCCTCAAACTGAGCTGCATACCCAGCCCTTTTTAATTTTTCGTTTTCAGACAGGATCTCCCTAAATTTCCCAGGCTGGGCTTGACTTTGCTATCTTCCTGCCTCAGCCTCCCACCGTGGTGAGATCACAGGCATATGCCACCACACCTGACTGCAATCTGTTCTTTACACAAATGAAACTGATTCTGAGTTGTAATTCTACATGTCAAAGAATTGGGTGTGTAGGCGGAAGCTTCAGCTCAGTGGCTCCACCTGGAAGGTCTTAAGTTCGATCCCCAGTACCGCAAAAAAAAAAAAAAAGAATACTGTGGACTTTAACCCTCCTCACTGGCTTCCCTTTCTGTGTGAATGAAACACTCAATATTATACACACACATACACATATACACATATTTATATTTGTTTACACACACACACATACACACACACATATATATGTGTAAATATGGTGGGGCTTTGAGTATAGCTCAGTGGTAGAACACATACCTAGCATGTATAAAGCCCTGAGTTTGATTCACAAAAAAAGAAAGAAGACAATACCCATATACATTTTGCCATTGATTTATTGAAGTCCCTTTAGTTGAGTCTCTACAGGAAAAGGAGGGAACTTTTTCTAATGAGTTATTTTATTATTATTTTTTGTTTGAATTTTTTTTTGGTACCAGGGCTCGAACTCGGGACCTTGCGCTTGCAAGGCAGGCTCCAGAACCACTGAGCTAAATCCCCAGCCCTGTTCGTTCGTTTTTTGAGACAGAGCTTTGATATGTAGTTCAGGCTGAACTTGGACTCATTGTGTAGTACAGGTTGGCCTCAAACTCACAGGGCTCTTCTTGCCTCAGCCTCCCAAGTGCTGGGATTATAGGAATGCACCACAATGTCTGGCCTCTAGTGAGTTACTTTAGTTAAAAAATTTTTAATATTTTGTGTGCCACATGCCCAACTTAATATTTTTATTAAGATTTAATTCACATCCATTAAATTCACAACTTAAAGTGTACAAGTTCCTGGACTTGTGCAATCATCACCATGATGTAAGTTTCCAGCATTTTTATTACCCTAAAAGGAAATCCTACATCTATTAGTAATCATTCTCTACCAGGCAAGCCCTAGGCAACTACTGTGAAATTTCTATGAAATTGCTTATTGTGGACATTTTGTTTGTTCATTTGTTTTTGTTTGAGACAGAATCTTACTATGTAGTTCAAGCTGCCCTTGAACTCACTATGTGGCTCAGGCTGACCTTGAACTCTCAGCAATCTTCCTGCATCAGCCTTCCAAGTGCTGGATTCTAGACATGTGCCATCAACCTCTGCTTGGTTCTTCAGAACACTTATTCTATTGTATGGAATGAAGTGTCCTATTGTAGGGATGGGGTCTGTAGGCAGGGAAAGAATAGAATAAGGGTCTCATTAGGCTTTATTAAATAAATTAATAGAAAACCTTACTAAAAGTAGGTTTTGCTTCTCCAGTTAGATTTGAGCAATTAAGAGGACAAAGACAGAGAAAGAGAAAGAAACCTAGAAACCAGACCTAGAAAGCACCAGATAGCACAATTAAAAAAATAATTTACCAGAGGAAGAGCCGATAGACAAAGCATGGAGGAAACCAGAAGCATAGCCACCCACCTCCAATAAAATGCAAAGGAGACAAGAGGTGGTCATTTGAAAGAAAAATCTTATTTAGTTTATAAAAATCACACAATTATCTATCTATCCATCCATCCATTTGTGTGTATTCCCTCTCTAGGGTCACTATATTGTTGCCCTAAACATACATCCCCTTAATCACTAACTTTAAATTGCCTTGCTTCTCCTAATCAACCTATATATCCCAGAGATAAGGCCCCTGGGCAGGAGGAAGCCAGACAAAGCTAATCTATAGGAATGTGCTCCTAGGCAAGGGTGCCTGGTTAAGGGTTTTGTGGGCTGGGACTCAGGAACCCAATCAGATTACAACAAATTCCAGGGAGAAGGATCCTTAATCCTAATAAAAAGGGACCAGGGACAAAGGCCTTCAGGGAATCCATCTTTCTGGGACCCCCTACCCCCTCTCTGTTGCAGCTTTCTGTCTTCTCCTTTTTCTTCCTTACAAAGAAAGCATCTTCCTTTTTAAAACTCTGTTCCTGTAATTCATTACTGGTGCTGAGTTTGCTCATCCCAGCTGAGCTGGCTAGCTGCTCGTCCTAGGGGAGCAGTGGTACATCTCAATGCAAATTATTTGGTTCTCTGACCAGGAATTGAATCCAGACTGTGGCAGTGAGAGCACCAAATCCTAACCATGAAAGAACACTATTGTCACCAGGTTGGGTCTGTGGGTCCCAGAAGCTGAAATAAGGAACTTAACCTACCCTTGTAAAACAAGTTTACTATTACTATGTATATTTTACAGTTGAAGAACTGAGGCCTAGAAAGGTTAACTAATTTCTCATGCTTATACAGCTAATAAACTGGAGGCAGGATTTAAATCTAGTTAATCTTATTCCAAAGCTTATGCTTTGTACAGACTAAATGCTTGGAAAATCTAGAAAAGCTGGTGACTAATTTTTATGTGCATTGTAAAAATCCTGAGCTAAGCTATACCTTAAAGATGTGGTAGAATTTCAAGTAAAAGATGGGAGAACTAGCAAAGGTTAAGGAGTAAATACATGATGTACTTTGATAGTTAAAGAACCTTCAGTCATCATGGATGAGGAAAGTATGAGTGGGAAAATAAATGAAACACAGAAGCTGGAAAAGTAGATTGGGGCTGTAACCAGATGGGGCCCTGGGGAGCTTTTTTTCCAGGTCCTTGGTGTCCTGAACAAAGAACTGGATAAAATACACAGAAAAGGGAGTGAAGGTATAGGTTTACTGAAGGTGGAAAAAAATATGGCTGGGTTGGTGAAGGGTCACAGCAGCCCAAAGATAAAGGGAAAGGGCCGTTTAGTATCTAAAATACCTGTATTAGGGCCAGGGATTTAGCTCAGTGTTTTCGCCGTCTGCTGCGCAAGCGCAAGGACCCGAGTTCGATCTCCAGTACAAAAATAAATAAATAAAATAAAATAAAATATCTGTATTAGCTCCATCTTAAGTATGGCATTGGGACAATTGTCCTATTAAAAACTCACCGGGGGGGGGGGGGGCTGGGGATTTAGCTCAGTGGTTCCGCTGCGTGTCTCGCAAGCGCAAGGACCCGAGTTCAATCAACGGTACCAAAAAAATAAATAAATAAAAAATAAAGCAAGCATATGTTATTCTGAATCTTCACTTCAGGCACCCAGCTACAGTTACATAAGTAAAAACTCATTTGGCCTCACACCAGATATAAATGAACAACAGTACCTTTTGATTGGTCAAAACTACATGTAAATGAAGGATTAGGAATAGAATCTTCTGATTGGTCCCATGAACAGTGAGCGCTACAGAGCCACAAACTTAGAGTCATTTTGGGTCCTGTGTTCTACACATGTCTTCTCTTTTTAGAAAACATCTTGCTCAACTGGTTAGCTATGGGCTTTTCTGACACATTTGACCTGATTTGTTGTCCAGTTTGCTCTCTTCCTAGCCTCCCATCTCATTTTCCCCTAAGAAACATAATCTACATAAAACTTTATTCGATCCTGAGAGGAAGAAGGTCTCTTTCTTCTATAGCTGTTTCCTGCTGAAATGGGCTGTAACCACCTACTGAGGATTATGAGCTCTTTAACTACACTGAGAAGTTGGCTTACCAGGCAGGCTAGTAAGAACCTGTCAGAAGCTAAGAAGAAGAGTTAGTGCCTGTATGCCAGGAATTGTTGGATGGCCTGTTCAATACGAGAAAGCTTGGTGAATTTGTCAGGAGCAGGAGAGTTGTGGGCGATAGGCTGGACCATCATCTGGAAGTGTATCTACCCTTGACTAGACAAATACTATTAGTGAGGAGGTGGGGGCAAATATGAATAGGGGCAGGATAATCATGAGTGCTCCCAAGAGAGGAAGGAACAAGGGATTTTAGGAAAGGAGGACTTTATACCTGACCAAATGATGTTGGGATTTGTGCCATCATTGTTACCAGTGTAGTCAAGTAGACTGCTCATAAATATTTTGGATGTCAATCTCAACCTGTCCAGAATTATTTACATGGGTGCAACAGGACTTATTGGCAGTAGTGACACAAACTCCTCCTTGACTGGCTAGCAGGTAACCAAGGGCTAGACCATTGTCTCACACTGCATTAGCCAGATTCTTAGAGTGCTTAGAGATCTCCATGGCTAATGTTAAAGTTCTTAGTGTGGCCTCATGATAGGCAAATTCAACTCAAGGGCTGAGGGTGGCCATTGTGGTGCCTACACTGGTCAGTATAAGGCTGAGTGCCCACCTAGACCTAATCCAGGCAACACTGAAGATTTCTATGGATGATCCAGGGGATTGGAGGGGTCCCTGAATACATTGTCCCAAATCCTGCACATTGTCTATGCATGGTAGGCCATAACTTTATTGGATAAAGGGAATGAGGTCCACAGAGGAACATGTACCTCCGGGGCATACAGATATCCCAATTTGTGGTAGTGTTAAAATGATGGATTAAAAAAGTTTAGTCCACTTACTGGTAGTAGTGTTGCAACCTGAGGGTTAGGGTGCTCCTCAGTAATAGTGGTTAGGAGGCCATATTCCTTGGGATCCTAATGGGTAACTAAATCTTATCTTCCAGGAGACTTGGGGTCATCTCCTGCCAGGCAGAGCATTTATTAGCTTGTCCCATCTGGGGACCATAACGACCTGGGCACCAATGACTATAATTAGCTCAGCAGTTGGCTTGGTTAAACAAAGGAACTATTGCTGAAATATTAGTAGTGATAGATGACTAGATGGGACATTAGAAGCTGATATTGAATCATTTTGGCTGAGGTTGGTCTTATCATATGTCATATGAACAATAAGTGTGGTTGTTTGAAAAGCAAAAGAGAGATTCCTAGGAATCAGAGATATTTATGCAAAAGTTCACTTCACAATGTTTTTTTTGTGGTACCAGGGATCGAACTCAGGACCGTGTGCTTGCTAGGCAGGCACTGTGCCACTGAGCCACATCCCTGGCCCTATTTATGCATAAGTTCAGCTTGAAGCATGGATAGTATTTGTGAATCTACTATCACAACAACTGGACTCAAGTTGTAAATGGTATTCGTAAGGTTAAAGAGGATCAAGGCATCTCAAGGAATAGTTTAGACTATTTTCTGGTCTGTCTGTTTTTTAAAAATTTTTAATTTTTTGAGACAGGGTCTTGCTGAACTCACTATGTAGCCTAGGCTGGCTTTGAACTCATGATGATCCTCCTGCCTCAGCCTCCTAAGTGCTGGGATTATAGACATGTGGCAACACGCCTAGCAGCCCCTGGTCTGTTTTAAAGGGTAGACTATGACAGACCTAGCAATTAAAGAGATTATTTTACCCTGTGATTATTTGGGAGAGGTTCCTAATGAGTTTTGTTCCCTTGCTCTCCATGGAGAGGAAAATGTGGTGAAGAGAGATATTAGATAAACTATTAAGAGCCTGAGAGCTGTAGTCTGAGCAGGATTATCCACATTATGGGCCCTATTAAAATAGAAGTCCTAGGTTGTGGTGGTGTACTCCTGTAATCCAGCACTTGGGAGACTGAGGCAGGAAAATTGCTGCAAGTTCAAGGCCAGCCTGAACAGTGAGACCTTCTCTCAAAAAAAAAAAAAAGGCGTTCCAAGACGGGTGCCCATTTAAGCTACAGTGAATCAAGAGTCATTAATGACTTTACTTATCTGTAGCCAGAGTGGTACTGGAATCTTGCTTATTAAAGAGGAGCCTTAGGGCCAGGGATTTAGCTCAGTGGTTTTGCAGTCTGCTGGCAAGTTCAAGGACCTGAGTTTGATCCCTGGAACCAAAAAAAAAAAAAAAAAAAAAGAGGAGCCTCAGATCTTCCAGAGGTTCACAGGTGTCTTAGTTACTTTTCTTGTTACTGAAACAAAATACCTGACACCTAAAGTTAAAGGAGGAAAGGTTTATTTAGCTCACAGTTTGAAGAGGTTTTTGTCCCTAATTGGCTAGCTCCAAGGAAAGGTGGCATCACAAAGGAGAAAGAGTTCATGGGAAGCAGAAGGTAGCAAAGCAACAAGGGATGACCACAGCCTTTTTTGTGGGGTGGGGTGGGTATGAGGGATTGAACTCAGGACCTTGAGCTTGTAAGGCAGGTATGGTGCCATTGAGCTAAATCCCTGACCCTACAGCCTTTTTTTTTTAATCCCTTATATCTTATCCAGGCCACTTAGGGTGGGTAGCACTCGCCCTCTTAATCCTAGTGCCCTTGAGCCTAACACTGTACCATGAATCAATCCCAGTGTCATACACTCTAGAACCAGCCATCTCTGAAAAAGCCCCACCTATGATTGAATGATGCTTTTCGGGGACATCTAGACACAAGCCATAACATTCTGCCCTGGCCCCCCACCCCAAAGACTCATGCACATTCCTTTATGCAAAAGGCATTTAGTCCATTTCCAAGAGTTCCCAAAATCCTAATTGTTTCAGCATTGCTGAAAAGTTCAAGTCCAAAGTCTCCTCTGAGATTTAAGGTAAACTCTTAGACACAAGCCCCCATACAAATGAAAAGAAAGTTAAACACTTCCAACATTCAATGGCACAAGATAGACATTTCCATTCCAAAAGGTGCAAACAGGAGGAAAGCAAGGAGTGGGACCAGAGCAAGACCAAAATCTAGCAGGGCAAACATTAAATCCCACAGTTCCACTTCCAGTATCCCCGGAAATCTGTGGAAAGTTGTGAACTCCAAAGAGCTTGGGTGGCTCTACCCCTACAGCACTGTCAGTGGTTGTAGCTCCCATGGCTTGTCTCTGGAACCAGCTCAGCTCCCTTTTTGCAGTTTTCCTCAGAAGACCCACATTCCTGGCTTCTCCAAACTTCTGGGGTCTCCACACACCTTTGGCTTTGAACTCACAGCTTCACACACTGCCCTCTCAGGGGCACACTGCCTGGCCTCCCAGGCCTTCTTCTGAAATCTAGGTGAAAGCCTTACAACTCTTGCATTCTGCATGCACCTAAAACCAGCACCAAATGGATAATGCCAAGGTCTGCCACCAACCTGTTACAGTAGCCAGGCTTTCTTCTCTCTTGGCTGTAGAGGTCCAGTCCCTATGAACCAAATCTCAAGGATCAATTTCCCTAGGCTGCCACCATTCTGGAATATGGTGCTCTCGGGCTCTCTTCTCAAAGCAAAGTCTATCACCTCTGCAACTCTGAGCCTGCTGAGGCTGGAGTCTTGTTGGTTCTTCTTCTTCTTCTTCTTCTTCTTCTTCTTCTTTTTTTTTTTTGCAGTAATGACTGGTAACAAAAGCTCTTTCCTTCTTTCTTTTTTTTTTTTTTTTGGTTCTTGTGATGAACTAAGGCCATCTTTTCTGTTTTTCTTCTTCTGAAATACTTGAATTTTTCTTGCTAATCTTTTCAGCCACCAATTTCTCCTCTGCTCCATCTTTGCAGGCCACATCTTTACTGGAGCTTCCTTTCTGGCCAAACCCACAACATTTTGAATCATTCTGCTGGGCTCTTTGTTCTTGATTTGCAACATAAATCTGGCTAAAAGCCTCCAACAGTAGCCATACCACCACCTCAACATTAGACTATCTTGAAATTTCTTCTGCCAGATTAGTCTGCCTCCCTTAATCTCACTCTCAGGCAGTCTCTGAACACAGGCAAAATGCAGACAAACTTCCTGCCAAGCTATAACACACATCATCTGGAATCCCAAAGCCAATGCTGTTCTTCTTCCCAGCAGAAACCTCCTGAGCTTGGCCTTTATGGCAGCATTTCTATCAGCATTCTGATCTTCTGAGCTCTGACCAGAATCTCCCATCAAGTACAGCCTAAGGTATGGCTCTACTAAGTATAGCTCTCCTTTTTGTTTTTTTGAGACAAGGTCTTGCTATGTAGTTCAGGCCCACCTTGAACTCACTATGTAGCCCAGGCTGGCCTTGAACTTGCCTTGATCCTCCTGTCTCAGCATCCTGAGTGCTGAGATTAGGACCATGCACCGCCACACCTAGCTCCAGCTCTACTTTTTCAGCCAGCATCTCCGAACCTCTCCTAACTCTTCTTCCCACAAGCCAGCTTCAAGGGCTCCTAAATCACATGGTCAGGTACAGTCATAGGAACAACCCCACTTCTCTGGTACCAACTTCTATCTTAGTTACTTTTCTCTTGCTGCTGAGACAAAATATCCAACACCCAAAGTTAAAGGGGGAAAAGTTTATTTAGCTCACTGTTTGTAGAGGTTTTAGTTCATAATCTACTGGTTCCAAGGCAGGGTGGCATCGCAGGCAGGCACTAAAGAGGAGAAACAGCTTGTGGCAAGCAGAAGGTAGCAAAGCAACAATGGATAGCCACAGCTCTTTCTAGCCTTTATATTTTATCCAGACTACTTAGGTGGGTAGCACTCACACCCTTAATCCTAGTGCCCTTGATCCTGGCATTGCACCATAAATCAATTCCAGGGTCACACACTCTGGATCTAGCCACTTCTGAAAAGCCTCACCTCCATGAGGCATTGAGGGACATATAGAAACAGCCATAACAACAATAGTAACTTTTTTCCTTTGGGTGATCTCTTGCTTCAGGCAGTTCAGGTAGGGCAGGCTTTATCCTAGAAAGATGAGTCCAGCTATCCCTGACACCTTTATTGCAGTGTGTATGACCAGGATCACGGAAAAAAGGTTCTTTCATTTTGGTTTTAATCCATCTGGAGGCCCCTTCTTCCCAAGTTTTAAGGAGCACTGGTTCTATGGGCAGGATATGGGTTCTGAATTCTTGGATGGCCTGTTAAAACTGACCAACGCTAGTAAGACAACAGGGAGCTGAGCAGCTTCTGGGTCTGTCAACATGTTGTTGGTTAGGAAGGTCCAAGATTTCATAAGGGCTTATATTAATTTTGTCCTAGGGGTATTTCTTTTTTTTTTTTGGTACCAGGGATTGAACTCAGGTCCTTACACTTTAGAGGTAGGCAGCGGAACCACTGAGTTAAATCCCTGGCCCCTGTTAGGGGTATTTCTGATCCTTAGTGGAGCTATTGGTAATAACTAGAACCAACGCTCTTTCAACTTTGCCTGAGGATTGAGGTCTCCAGGCAGAGTGTAAATAGCATTTTATGCTGAGGGCCTTTGCTATTTCCTGTGTTATTTGAGAGACGGGACCATTGTTCCTCTGAAGTTGTTATCACTTCGGTTCATATGCTTTTCTCATATGCTTTTCATACCTTTTCTCACTGTTGACCAAATCAAAGGAAGCCGTATATTTTGGTAAAAAGAAAGAAAAAGGATTTGTTCAAAACTAGATTCAAGGAGATGGAGAGGTCCACTTGCCTCAAATCACCATCTCCCTGCGTATATACAGGTGGGTAAAGATCTTTTATCGTAAGAAAAAGAAGGGAGAGGGAGCACAGAGAGATAATGAAGATCTCCATTCTTGCTTAATAGCTTCCAGCCATCTTCATCTCATTCTCCTCTTCTCCTGGAGCTGCACAGAGGAGAGGAAGTATTGTTTATGTGCTCAGGAGGAGGAAGAAATTTGGAGAAGTTGCTTATCTCTAAAAGAAGAAAATCTAACTTTTAGAGTTCCATTTTGCAGTGTCAGTTACAAAGTGACTCTGACAAATCAGAGAATAATTTCTTTAGGTGAGACTTTAACTACTTCTGTGGCTGTTTCAGAACAAGTAGGAAATGCCTCTGTCCATCCAGTCAAGGTATTTACTAACACTAACAGTTGTTTATATTTCCTACAAAGTGCTATGTGAGTGAAGTCTATTTACCAGTCTTCACCAGGGTAAGTACCTCTCCTTTGGACAGGTTGAGAATGAAAGTGGCTTTGGCCTTGACAGACTATTGTAAAAACAAAAGGAGTTGGGCTGGGGATTTAGCTCAGTGGCACTGTGCCTGCCTGGTAAGTGCAAGGTCCTGAGTTCAATTCCCAGTTAAAAAAAACAAAAACAAAAACAAAAACAAAAAACAAAAGGGGCATGTCCATTAGACTTGTTAGAAAACTAAAGTTATACCTAGTCTCACAAAAACCTAATCAATGATGGCCAGAGTGACATTATGTTCCATGTGAAATGAATCATGTAGGTTTTTTAAAAAAACAGCAAAACATTTATTGGTACATTTTAGGCATACATAATGCTAACACTCATGATAGGGTCATGTAGGCTTTTTATGTCCTTCCATCCCAATTTCTCAGTGGGAGAAACAGTCATTTTT
This sequence comes from Heterocephalus glaber, assembly GCF_053883595.1. Lineage (NCBI taxonomy): Eukaryota > Metazoa > Chordata > Mammalia > Rodentia > Bathyergidae > Heterocephalus > Heterocephalus glaber. The sequence goes on along the minus strand of NW_028258294.1, from coordinate 33,057,127 downwards.
CCCAAATATCACCAGGGTCCTTGCTGAGTATCATTTGGTCCCTGGCCCTTTGGTCTTCATTGTGGTATATTTAGGATCCAGGGGCTATTGGTCCTTGAAAGGAAATAGTGCTAATACTAGAGGTGGTCCTACTATACAGTCTGTCGGCCCTCATTATTGGCCTTTTGATTTTCCTTTCTTTCTTTCTTTTTTTTTTTTTTGGTTACTAGTGATCAAACTTGGGACCTTGCACTTGCAAGGAAGGCGGCGGAACCACTGAGCTAAATCCCCAGCCAAGCCTTTTGATTTTCTAATGAGACAAGGTTCATATCTTTTGGTATGCCTGGTAATGAATCACTGTGATTTCCTTAAGAAGATGAATTGCTCCTAAAAGTTGAAGACTTTTGGCCCTATGCTTTATGAGTCGCTCCTCATTAAAAAGCCTTTTTCCTTCCACATTGCAGCATGCATGTGTAGCACAGGAAAGATATATTTAGGATCATATAGATATTTATTTTATTTTATATTTCTGAAACAGGGTCTCACTATGTAGTTCAGGCTGGCCTTGAACTCACAATGTAGCCCAGGTTTGCCTTGAATTCATGGTGATCTTCCTGCCTCAGCATCCTGGGTGCTGGGATTATAGGCATATACCATCACACCCAATGAGATGGGGTTTTTTTTGGGGGGGGGAGACCAGGGATCCAACTCAGGACCTTGTGCTTACAAGGCAGGCACAGTGCCACTGAGATAAATCCCTGGACCCCCCAGTGCAATGGTTTTTGTTAGAGGGCCATAAAGGCCTGGACATAGGGGATCTCTGACCACTTCCCATGTCTCTTGCAGAAGTCTAATTGGTAAATAGTATTACAATTTAAACTATCATTTTCTAACCATTTCTCTCATCTGCTAATTTATATTGAGGCCATATGTATTATAGTAAAAATAAACTGTTTCTTTTTTAGGTTTTTGAGATCAAACTCTTTCCGATGATTAAAGATAGTGCTCAGCGGAGAACCCAGAGGGATGGGTGGGGCATTTCCTATGATGAGTTAAGGGACCTATGGAAAGAGAAACTAGATCTAGGGATTGCCCCTAGAATTTGTATTTGAATTTAGCAGGATTAGAAAACACAAGGGGTGTGTGTGTGTGTGTGTGTGTGTGTGTATATAACACAAGGTATATATAAAAATTCAGGTCTATGTATACTTGCTATAAATGAAGAATTGGATATTGAAATTTAAAAGTTATGTAGGAGTACAAAAGACCTAGAAAAGTAAAAAGAAAAAGGAAAAAAAAACATTGTTGGAAGACATTTAGTACCTAATTTTAAGACATTCTCTAAAGCTACAGTAATCAAGGCAGTGTTAGTGTAAGGAAAGACATATAGATCATTGGAATAAAACAGAGGATCTAGAAATAGAACCACTCATATATGGTCCACTGAGTTTTGAAAGATTATTTAACATTAACATTTTGTACAATATAAACTCAATTCAAGAGCAGAGGAAAAGATAATATTTTCAGCAAATGGCTCTAGAACACCTGGTATCCATATATAAAAAATTAACCTCAACCCTTTATTTCCATACATAAAAATAACTTGAAAGGATCTATGAACCTAAATATGGAAGACTAAAATGATAAAATTTTAAGAAGAAATTATAAGGGAAAATGTTTATGAATTTAGGTTAGACAAGAACTTCCCAGGATAAAAAAAACCATGATGTATAAAAGAAAAAATTTGATAAATGAGATTCCATCAAAATTTAGAACTTTAAATGACATCGTTAAAATGAAAAGTAGTCCTTAAACAGACTATATTTGCAATGCATATAACCTATGATCAGAATATATAAAGAACTCTTACAGTTCATTAATAGATGACTCAATTAAAAAGTAGATACAAGAAGATGATAAATAGCCAGTACAGCACAAGGAAAGGTGTGCAACTCTAGAATCAGAAAACTGCTAATCAGTACAATAACAAGATTGAATTATACACTTATTAGGGAGATGAAGTTAAAAGTTTTAAAAGCCTTGTCATGCCTTTTTTTGTTGTTGGATTCTCCCCCTTTGTATTTAATTTGTCACACCCAACGGATTCATTCTGCTGGGCTTCCTGGGGTTGTGATCCTCATTGTCTCTTCCTAGGATATTGTCTAAAATTTTTTGGAGTGCTGGCTTGGTATTCACGAAGTTCCTAAGGTGCTCTTTATCATGAAAGTATCTTATTTCTCCATTAATTTTGAAAGATAGTTTTGCAGGTACATCAATCTGGGTTGGAGGCTGTTTTCCTTTAGGGCTTGAAATACATCACCCCACGTTCTTCTTGCCTTGAGGGTTTGCACTGAGAAGTCTGCTGTGATTCTGATGGGCTTTCCTTTGTATGTGATTTATTTCTTTTCTCTCACTGCTTGGAGAATTTTGTTCTTCTATTGGGTTTCTGGAATCCTATTATATGCCTATGTGTAGATTTTTTTTTGATCAAGGCTAGTTGGAGTCCGGTATGCCTCACTTACCTGTATGTCAAGTTCTTTTCCTCTGCTTGGGAAGTTTTCTGCTATCACTTCTGTGAACAGTTTTTTTATGTCATCTACACTCTCTCCTCTTTCTTCATTGACTCCAATCAGTCTTATGTTTTTCTTCTTTGCATCGTCTAGCATCTGCTGGATTGATTTCTCATGTTCCCTTACAATTTTGAAGCAGTTTTTCTTTTCCTGGTCACTAATTGCAATCTTATATTCTATATCTGAAATTCTGTCCTAACATTGGTTCATTCTGCTGTGTAGACTTTCAATGGAATTTTTAATCTCCTGGAAATCTGTTTGCATTTGTTTTATGGATTCCATTTGTTTCCTGTGTTGGGATTCCATCATGTTCCTCAGCTCCTCTATTTTTTTAATCTGTGTCCTCTCTAGATTTATTAATCATGTCTTGCACTATGGGCACAATCTCTGCTGTTATCTGAGAAATTATTTCTGATTTAATTTTTTCCAGATCCTCGTTTGTTGCCAGTTCAGGGAGTCCAGGTGGTTGAGTATCAGATTGTTCCATCTGGTTTCCTTTTGGGGTTGCTGTAGGTGATCTGGACATCTGTTTTTGAGGCTTGTTTATGTGTCTTCTCATCTCTCATTTCGACGGGGGTGGGGGAGGGTTCCTCCTCTGCCCTGGGAGTGGTGGAATGGCGGTTGGGGTGCCTCCTCCTGGGTGCTGGGATTGGCTCCTCACAGCCTATTTTCTATCCTCACTCATGCTTAATGGTTTAAAAGTAACTTGGATTTATTGTTTACTTGCTTTTGACATTTAGAGGGAGGAAGTTAATATTTGAGTGATAGTATGTACCAGACTTATCTAAGTCCTTTTAGATATTATTATTATTATGATGATTTTTTGTACTGGGGATAGAACTCAGGACCTTGCGCTTGTGAGGCAGGTGCCAGAACCACTGAGCTAAATCCCCGGCCCCCTTTTAGGTGTTCTTGACAATTAACTCTCTTAATATCACTAGGCAGGAATAATTTTCTCAAAAAAGGAAGTGAGGCTTAGAGACGATCTTGTAAGTGAAAAAGCCCATGAAAAGGTCTAATTGTAAAACCTTTGTTCTCTTTATTTGTTGCCAGGCTCACCATTACATATGCCAAATCAATTTGTTTGTTTATTGTTTTGAGACAGTGTCTCTCTGTGTTGTCCTCGGTGACCTTGAACTCCTGGACTCAAACAATCCTTCTGCCTCAGCCTCTTGAGTAGCTGGGACTACAGGCACATGCCCCCAAGCACAGTTTTAATATTGTTATTATTTTTTGAGACAGGGTCTGGCTATGTAGTCCAGGCTGTTTTTTTTTTTTTAAATAGCAAAACATTTCTTGGTGCATTTTAGACATATATAATGATAACATTCACCATAGGGAATTTGCACCTGTACAAGGATATCTCTCATCTCTTTTTTGCCCATGCACCCTCTCCCTCAAAACCCCTCCCCTCCCTTCTAGGCGGGTTTTGAATGTGTAATCCTGCCTTATCCTTCCAAGTGCTGGAATTAGCCCGGCATGTGGTACATGCCTATAATCCCAGCACTTGGAAGGCAGAGGCAGGAGGATTGCCAAGAGTTCAAGGCCATCCTGGGCTACATAGTGAGTTCAAGGCCAGCCTGAACTATACAGTGAGACCCTGTTTCAAAAAACAAAACCAAAAACCAAGTGCTAGGAATACAGCTGTGTGCCACCTTGCTTTGCTAAATACCAAACAGGATTTTCATAGTAAGCCTGTGGTTACTGCTGTATCTATGTTCCAGATTTTCTAGGTTTTTTTTTTTTAACAAGCTTTGATATTATTTTAAAAACAAAAATAAATAGGAATAATCTCATTCTTAAGAGTTTTTTTAAAATGTCATGAGAACTCTGAGGATAAAGGTTAAATAATATCCTTGAATGACCCAAAATCATGGCATAGACTGTCACCTAAGCCTAAAACATCACTATTCTCTCTCTCCCTCTCTTTCTCTCAGTACGGGGCATTGAACCCAGGGACTTTACACTGAGGTACATTCCCAGAACTTTCATTTGTTTATTTTTTATTTTGAAACAGAGCCTTGCCAAGTCACTAAGTTGTAGACTGGGCTTGAGTTTGTGGTCCTCCTGCCTCAGCTCCTAGAGTGATGGGATTATAAGTGTGCACAACCACTCCCAGCTTGTATTTTCTATTTGGCTATAAAGAAATCCAACTTCCTGGAGGCATTTTCCATTTGGACTCAAATTTTCTGGCTCTTGAATGGGCTTGAGGTTTTCAATCTCCTGTACTTTAAATAGAACTAGAAAGTCTTAGTGGAACAGAAAAGGGAGTTCTTAAGTGTCATGTAGTTTAGGGCTTTGACCAGCAGATGTCTCTGCAGACAAGGGAGAGGGCTGTTTTTGGCCTCAAAAGATGAAAGATGGATTTTCTAGTTTAACTGCTGAAAATTGGGACCAAAACGAAGTAAAACAAAGGTAGGTCAGCTACCTACAGAAGCCAATCCAGTAGTATAAATTGTGCTTAGCTAACAACTGGAAATTTTGGTAGAAAACCTGAGCAAAAGGTGGGCATGGTGGCGCACACTTGAAATCTCAGCACTTGGGTGGCTGAGGCAGGAGGATTGCTGAGAGCTTGAGGCCAGCCTGGGCTCCATAGTGAATTCAAGTCCAGCCTGAACTACATAGTGAGATCCTGTCTCAAACAAAACAAAACATTCTTAATACAAGGAAACTGTGATAAAGACAGAACATTTGTCCTGTCTTCAGAAACGTGTAAGGGTGTTTGAAGGTGAGCACCTAGAACCAAGAGGCAATTTCCACGGCAGGTGCTACAGGGGAGGAGGCTGTTTGGTTAAAAGAGAAGATGATGAGAAAAGAAGAAAGATGCAATTTATAGGTTCTACAAACCAGGGAAACAAAGGAAGATTTCCATCCTAGGTAGACTGTAGTGATTCAGGTCTAAAATGTTCCCCCAAAGTCTCACATATTTGGAAGGTGATTGGCTCATGGGGGCATGATACTCAGCAGTGGATTATCCATTAATGAGTTCTGTAGTCAAATGTGCTGTTAGGAGGCAGTGTCTGCTGGGAGGTAGGTCACAGAGGGCGTTACCTGGAAGGGCAAATGCTTGTCCTCAGGTGCTCCTCTCTTTTTCTGCTTCCTGGTTGCCATGGGTTAATCAGCTTTCTTCGGGCATGCTGCTTTTTTTGTTGGAACCAACCAACCAACCAACTATGGACTGAATCTTCTGAAAGCTTTCAGCCAAAATAAACCTCTCCTCTTTGAAGTTGCAGGCATGGGGTACTTTGTTCCAGCAATATAGAAATGGCTAATATAGAAATTGGTACCAGGATTGGGGTCACTGCTGTCACTATATCTAACCATGTGCTTTTGAAGCCTTTGGAACTGGTTTCTGGGAAGAGTTTGAAAAGGTTTGGAGATAGCTAGAGAAGCTTTATAATGCTGTAAGCAGAGGCTGATGAGAGATTCTAGTCAGAGATCATAACACTTGAATCCTGATAAGAATGTGGACAGTAAAAGGCCAGGGTATTGAGGTTTCAGATGGGAATGAGGACTGTATTGGAAACTGGATTAGAGGTCAGGCATGTTGTATTCTGGCAAATAATTTGTCTACATTTTGTCCATGTCCTTAGACTTTGTATGAGGCTGAATTTAAAGGTGATTAATTAATCTGGAGGAAATTTCAAGGCAGCTAGCATTCAAGCTGTGTTATTCAAGCAGTGCTGGCTGCTTTTACTTAGATTAATAGTTAAAATCAGGAGCAAAATGCAGAGCCAAATGATGTAGAAAATTTTACTGGTGGTCAAGAATGAATTGTGTGTAAAATTGGGGTCAAATGAGTTGTGGCTGCTGAAGAGATTAGTGCTACTAAAAGACACCAAGTACTTTGTATGGGAACAAGAAGAAAGATACCATGAAGACATCTCAGGAATCAGCAAGACCCCACCCATTGCAGTGTCAAAGGTGCAAAAGTGCAAACCTTTCAGTTGAGAAGAGAGCCCCTGAGCTCCCTCTTTGAGAAGGGCTGAATAGGAAACTGGTTCTTCAGTGCTAAACCATTCAGGCACTCAGAAGCTGCTACTGTCATGATCCAAGGGGGCCTAGTTACTGCCCAAATTGGTGGCAGAATTTGGTATCATCTCTGTGATTCAGCCACTGGTAAGTTCAGGTAGCTGAATGTACCATTAGGAGGTGGGGCCTGGTTGGAGCTGCACCACTGGGTACTTGATCAGGAAGGTTGCATTCTTGTTCTCAGCAACTCCTCACTCTCTCTGCTTCTTGGGTGGTATGGGTTCAACAGCTTTCCTCTGCCAGTCCTTCTGCTATGCCATTTCTTCCTTGGAGCCAACCAACTATGGATTGAATCCTCTGAAAACTGTGAACCAAATAAACCTTTCTTCCTTTAAATTGTAGGTGTTAGGTATTTTATCTCAGAGACAGGAAAGTGACTAATATATAGACTTTGAATTATGTTTTTATTTTCTGTGGAATGTTCTAACTTCCTGGAATCTTAGGCACATTTCTATATTCAAGGATAAGAGAAGGATATAAATATCCCAAAGTCTTTTTTTTTTTTTTTTTTTTGGTACTGGGGATCGAACTCGGGTCCTCAGCTTGCAAGGCAGGCACCAGAACCACTGAGCTAAATCCCTGGCCCCCAAAGTCTTAATTAATATTTGTTGAGTACATCAATTTTCATTCGAGAAAAAGAGAGAAATTATAAGAAAAAATGATTTTGAGAGTTGATCATATAACAAGGGATACCTCACAGGGAGGATCATGCACTTTCATGAAAAAAGTTGTTCTAGATAAACATTCTTTTTCTACTAAACGTATTGTCTCATTGATTTTCCTTATTTTTTTTTTTTTTTTTTGGTACCAGGGATTGAACTCGGGTCCTTGCGCTTGCGCAGCCGGCGGCGAAACCACTGAGCTAAATCCCCGGCCCTGATTTTCCTTATAAAACCAAACTTGGGAGCTGGTAATATAGGTCAGTGGTAGAGGGCTTGCCTAGCATATGTAAAGTTCTAGGTTAAATCCTCAGCACCGCAATAACAAAATGAAAACATAAAACAAGACCCAAACCAAAACCAAAACATAAAACAAATGTAAAGATTTATTTATCTGAAGAAGATATCATTTGAAAATGATTATAGAGTCACTTGTAAACATGTAGAAAACTAATAGGGCACAGCAGTACATCTTAGTCCCAGCCACTTTGGAGGTTAGGCAGGAGGGTCCCTTGAGTATTGGAGTTTGGGGCCAGCCTGGGCATATAAAGTAAGACCCTGTCCCCTCCCCAAATCAAATCATAAAGATATTTGAGGGGTTGGGGATTTAGCTCAGTGGTTCCATCACTTGCCTCGAAAGCGCAAGGTCCAAAGTTTGATTCCCGGTACCAAAAAAAAAAAAGAGATTTGGAGAGATTTAAAGGATATTCAACAAAAACCTAAAAATGTTTAAACCATATTGTAGAATATAAGTACACAATGGTAATTTCTATATTTTTTGTTGTAGCTTGAATGGTTAGATTAAAAAAAACATGGGTGGGCCAGGGACTTAGCTCAGTGGCACCAGGCCTGCCTGTCAAGCACAAAGTCCTGAGTTGGATTCCCATTACTGGAAAACAAAACAAAACAAAAAATGTAGGTGAACTGAAGAGAGAATTCTTGACTGAAAACTTGTTTAGCTTCTTTTATGCCTCCTCCCCACAATGTTGTAGAGGAGGAGACTAGGTAGTTATCCTTAACTGCTCAGACCTGCTTCTACATACTCAGAGGAAACATTTGACCACCAATAGGTTGATCTAGGATGGAGGAGGAAGAAGCAAAAGCACACAGCTGGTGATGCAAAACAAGCCTTAACAAAGAGAAGGCACACATTCAGCTCTCCTAGAGAATCAGGGCATTTGGAGTGTTCAGACAATGTGTGCCCAGCAGTGACCTGATTCTATGTGATGGCAGAATTTATAGTCAGCTAGGAATTTCCTTGTTTACAAAATTAGTGGCATGAAAACATTCTGTGATGTTGAGTTTTTGGTATATAAAATTTCTGAATAATGCTTGTGTATCAAATGATTGCTTGCATAATGTCAGCTTCTTTCAGAGAAGTAAGAATTGGATCAATGTAAAGGGTTGGGCTTTCTTTAAGGTCCTCATGACTTTGAGAGTCCATGGAGCAACATTGTGAGGCTGCAGTTTTCTTTCTGTTTGCTGATAAACTGCCCAGCACACAGATTAAGCGGGCCTTTGAAATCATAAAGAGTTAATGTGCTACATGCCACTGTTTTTATCCCTCTCAGGTTAGCCTTTAGGTCCTTAGGTTTTGTATCTTTTTGGAAGTTTCTAATTTTCTACCATTCCATCAAGAATGACTGGTGTTTTTCTTTTTTCAAACTCTGGAAAAAGACATAGTGACATGACATGGAAAAAGTCTGATTTTTGTCTTTGAATCTATCTTTTACTTTTCCAGAAAAGAATGAGTTGGGCCTAGTTGCTGATTGGAGTTGGGTGGTGCTCTCTGTCTCTTCCCTGGACTTTAGGGTCTCTGAGAATGCAGCCCCTCTTTGAGTTCATAATAGGACAGAAGAGACACACTGGCCCATTTCATGAGGGCAGTGATACTTTTACACAATACATGGTTAGTCTCTTCTGGGTACCATTTACAAGTGACAACATCATGGGTACTTTGTTCAGTTTTGTAATCTGTTACATTTATTCACATGCTTCCGTTTCTGCTCTGTCCTGTTTTCAGGAACTCTCAAAGTCCTTATCTTTTCTGAGTGCGTTAGTCAGCTTTTCATCACTATAACAAATATGTGAGATAATCAACTCATAAAAGGTTCATTTTGAGTCACAGTTTTTTCTTTTCTTTTTTTTAAGACAGGGTCTCACTATGTAGTTCAGCCTGGCCTTGAACTCACTATGCGGTCCAGGCTGGCCTTGAACTCACAGTGATCCTCCTGCCTCAGCCTCCTGAGTGCTGTGATTTCAGGCGTTCGCCACTATGCCTGGTTGATTCATAGTTTTTGAGGTTTAGTTCATGACTGGTTGACCCTGATGCTTTGGGCCTTGTGGTGAGGCAGCAGGAAAGGAATGCATGGTGGAGCAAAAGTGTTCATTTCTTGGGTGGAGAGAAAGAAAGGGAGAAAGAAAGAGACAGAGTTGTCCCCTTTGAGACCATCCCCCAATCACCTAAAGACCTTAGGCCACACCTCTTTACAGGGCCATCATCTTCCAGGAGCCAAGGGCCCTTGGGAGATATTGCAGATCTAAACCATAGCATTGAGTCTAAACTGAGTTCAGTTACCCTGGCTTCTGGAGAAGCTACTTTTCCTTCTGGCTCCTACCTTGATAGGGATTGTAATATCCTAGGGAATGTTCTTAGGCTCCAAAGGTAGGTTGCCTGGATTTGGGTCTCAGTTTTTTACCCCATATATGTTCTGGCTCTATGAGTTTGGCAATTCTCTTAATCCCTCTATACCTCATTGGCTTTATTTGGAAAGCAGGGATAATAATATAATGTATCTCTTGGATCTGCTATAAGGCTTAAGTGAGTTCACATATGTAAACTGTTTAGCATAGTGCCTGGCAGATTGTTATTTTTGTTATTATTTTGTGGTGTTGGGGATTGAACCCAGGGCTTTGAGGAAGTTAATGTTACTCTATCACAGCTACACCCTCAGCTCCTAAGTTGCTATTATTTTTATTTTTTATTTTTTGGTCCCAGGGATCAAACTCGGGGCCTTCCACTTGTGAGGTAGGCAGCAGAAACACCGAGCTAAATCCCCGGCCCCTAAGTTGCTATTATCAACTGTGAGTCTCTCCTAAAATCTCAGTCTTTGGTACTCAATACATACTTAATAAATATATACATTTAAACTATTTTTCTTTTCCCACCACTCAGGAGGATGAGGCAGGAGGATTGCTGTGAGTTCAAGACCAACTTGGGTACATAGTGAGTTCAAGGTCAGCTTGAAATATGTAGCAAGACCCTGTCTCCAAAAAAACAAAAACAAAAAACAAACAATTTTCCTTTCCCCCTGATGATCTCTTTTGATTAATCCCCTCCCTAATTTTCTTTATTTTTCTAATGAAAGGGAAATCTTCAGAACTATCTCTAGCAATGCTATTCAAGTCTCAATTAGACACACCACCTACTAGTCTGGGAGCATAAATGACATAAAATATACTATATGGCTATATTTTGGTCATTTTGGGGAACAAGGGTGATCTGTCTCTTCTCCTTGGAAATTAGATCAATGCTTCATTTTCTAGGGCCTCCCCACTGTTGTTTTTGATATTTTTGCGAGAGCAGCAAAAGTGATTTGATTTGATGTTCAAATGATCTCCATGAGTGGATGACACTCATAAATGTAGTCACTAGTGAGAGTGGTTTCAGCTTCCAGGGTGAAAGGTTTTTTCTTTTGTATATCAGGCAGCTAAGTTTTCTATTGAGTTTCCCTGTGAGGTGGTTAAACCAGAGCTCTGGGACTCAACACTCATGGGGAGGGCCATGAAATGGTAAGAAAGACTGACCACGTTCCATCATTTATCTGGAAATGAATAAGCTCAATTGAAAGCACAAGAAGAGAAGTCCACTCTATCCTTATCCTTATTTGCTTGTAAAGGAGCCAATCAGCGTTATGTTGGCAATTTGGAAGAGCCACCAGGGAAATGATCCAAGACAATTGTGGGTTAACCCCTCTGCCCCATCCTAGTTCCAACCATTACTAAAAGTCAGATGGGGCATCAGAGCACTAGGAAATGTCTTTTGGTCAGAGAGAGTAATATATGTTTATCTTGTCACATATTTACAGTGCCATGGGTGTCACTTTTTAATACTGTACATTCAGGGACCTGACAATGCAGTGCTACCATGGAGAAAGACAGATGTGGATGGATTAAGACTAGACTGAAGGGATACATTTTAACATAGAAGTATACACAGTCTTCTCCGTTGCTTTCCTGTCCAGCCAAAGGCTATCTTCCACTGACAGCCCAATTTCCTACCTTCTATCCCCATGTAAGGCAGCTAAATCAACCTACTTAATGAAGAGGGAGAAGGGAGGAGGGGGAAGCCTGGGAACTAGTGGAGAATGTGGAATGTCAGATGATAGAGGAGGAAAGAAAAAGAGATGAGTTTTATTGTTGCAATTATTAATTTGATCACTTTTAATGTCCTTGGAGAGTCACTAGAAAGGATGGAATTTTTATTTACTTATTTATTTTGCCTAACGGACTGTTCATCTTTAAACACGAGTGCTCACCAAATAATGTGCACCACTGCTTCATCGGGTTATAAATATAACAAAAACTGTGCAGACACTCTGACAGACACCTGGCTACAGTTCGTTCAGAGACGGGGGTGGTAGGAAGCAAAACGACGAATCTTCTCTGGCCCTCACCCACCCACTGACTAGAATGCGTGGTTGGGCTGGTTTCTCCGCCTTGGAACACGCAAATCCTAGTTTCCCCATTCTTCTAGGTTCTGTGACAATTAGATCAATTGTACAAGGTGAGCTGGATTTTGTAAGAGGAAGGAATTTTACTGAACAATTCCTCTGCCTTGCTACCAACTTGGTTACTGTTGCTTAAATACTGTAGCTATGCCTGCCTTTGTGGCCTCAAGGGCTAAAGGAGGACAAGGCTGGTAATTCTGGTGATGAGGAAATACTTTTAAGGGAGGCTGTTGAACTGGAACACAGGTCACAGTAGGGGTGACACTGTGATTTCAGGGCCAATGGGCTCAGGCATCGCAGACCCTCAACTCAGGAAACGCGGTGGAGGTTTCGAAGTTGCTGGCACACTTGAGGTTCCCACTGCCTGCTCCCCAGAGCGGGGCACGCGGGAGCCAGCGCCTAAGGAACCCGGGCCCACGCGGGAAGGTCGAGCTCGCCAGTGAGGTCACGGTTGCCATGGCTCCGGGTAGTGACGCGCGTCGGCACGTGACGAGCGGTTGCCATGGCGCCGGGAGCCCGGCGGCGCGGGAGCCCCGCCTCCCGGAGTGACGTCCGTCAGCCCCCCTCCTTTTCCCGCCCCCCTGCCCCCTCCCCTCCAGCCGGCTCCCGCGGCCCCGGAGGTTTCACTGCACAACAAGATGGCGGCGGCGGCGGCGGCGGCGAGCGGAGCTGGCGGGGCTGCCGTGGCCGCAGCTGGGGGATCCGGGCCGGTGGGTCGCCTGCTGCCTCCGCCCGCGCCCGGGCCCCCGGCCGCCCCCGCTGCCGTGTCCCCTGCGACCGGCCCGCCGCGTCCCGCAGCCCCTGCCTCCCGCGGGCCGATGCCGGCGCGCATCGGCTACTATGAGATCGACCGCACCATCGGCAAGGGCAACTTTGCTGTGGTCAAGCGGGCCACGCACCTCGTCACCAAGGCCAAGGTACCGGCGCAACGGGACCGCGCGGCCGTGAGGTTGCGCAGCCCGGGATCGTCCGAGTGTGGCGGGGCCAGGAGGATCCGCGACTCCCGGGGCTCAGGGGTCGGGGCAGCGAGTGGGATCCTCATGTTGGGGGATCGTCAGGGCCCGGGGTGACTGGCAGGGGACTGTCTGGGTGGACGCTTGTGAAGAAGGCAGGGACACCACGGACCCGCGAGTGGAAACTCCTCAGCACGGGGTGGGGGGGGGGTCGCTGAGCCCCAGGACCTGGGAACTGAGCAGCTGGGTATGGGAAAGGGTCCTCGGGGCCGCGCGGAGGGTAGTAGAAGGGTGACTGGAAAGAAGAGGCTGAGACTCTCGGGGGGCCAGCAGACTATAAACCCAGAAGACTCCGGAACCAGCAATTAGGAAGTCAGAAGAGAATGAGGGCAGGAGCTTATGAAATGTGGACCTGAAGGACAGGGGAAGCAGACTGGCAGACCTGGGCTTCTCGGGGGCCCCAGGACTGCTAGGGCATGGACTGGGGAGTATAGTGGGTGCAGAGTACTGGGAGGTATGAGGAACCCGGTGCCTTACGACAGAGATAGGAATCCGCATTTGATAATCTAAAACTGATAGGTTGTTGGTGCGAATGGAGGAAGCCTGAGGAGAGACACAGTTATTGGTGGAGGCAATGAAGGAAATGGGGAAATAAGGAGAAAAATTGTTTTGCATGCCTGTAGGGAAGGCCCCAGGAAACAGAGGCCCCGGGGTGGGGGTGGAGACTCAGGTTTATGGTGTCACTAGCTAATCAAGGGTTAAACTGTTGGGAAGAGCTGGGTTGATGGTTATTTTTAGTCTTTGGAGGGTCTGGAATTGTGGGCTTTATAAGAACTCAGGATGGGCTTTCGTGGTGAGGGAAGAGCTTGTGACTGAAGAGTCCAGGCACCAGAGGATTATACTCATTGGGCCCTTTCGTTCCTAAGGGATTTGAGGAGCTATAGTAGTGAAATTGGCTAAGGTCAGTTAGGAAGCCATATATGTCTACATATGGATTCTTTCTCTCTCTCTCTCTTTTTTTGGGGGGGGGGATATAGGCTTTATTGGGAATATTGGAATCTAAAATCGAGGGAATCCTTCAGTTTTTTGTTTGTTTGTTTTTTGGGATCCTTTAGTTTTAGTGGAACTCACAGAGCCCATTTTACCTCCAAATTTTTCTTTGCTCAATATCTCACTTGAGTGAATACTTTTAATGTAGTCATTCATTGTGTTTAAAACTGCAGTTTGTGTTTTCCCTCAGCCTGAGGAATGAAGAGCCCTTACACGCTGCTGCTGCTTCCTGCAAAAGCCATATCAGTTCCCCTCACCTCCTCAGCCTTGCCTTTGGTTGTCATAACCCACCTGGTTTTTGCTTTTATTTGCTTTTATGGCTTGTTTTCAGAGGGCAGTGGCTTATCTAGGCCTTCTCTCCTGCTCCGTTGCAGCCTAGAAGTTCCTTCCGCTGCCCCTCTCTCTAAGGCTACAAGGGGCCCTTATTACCAGGGTGGCCAGTGTGTGTGTGTGTGGTTGTGGTGAATTGATTGATCAGTTTCACTTCCCTCTGGAGGGCCCTCTTAAGCCTTTTGTCAGTTTTTATCAGAAGGCCTCAAGTCTGAAGATCAGAGCTGAATGAGATACCCAAATCCAGGACTCCCTGATGTTACCCTCAGACCCTTAGGGGAAGTAGATAGCCTAGACTCTGTCTGTACCCTGGAGTGTATGCAGACCTGTTTACTTAATAGTAGCCAAATTTATATTTATAAACAATATGCCTTGTTCCCTGTTTTGCTATCCCCCTCTTTCCCAAGTAATCACGTGCTTCTGTGATTATTTTGTTCTGACCTCTGGGGAATGGGCTCCATGACTTAATTGGTTGTCTGGTTTATGGTCTCTATGATTTAAAGAAACTTGAATCTTCCAGGCCTTGAATATACCAAAATATTGATTAAAAAACGAAAAAAATACTCTACAACAGATGAGGCTGAATGTTTTTGTAAATATAATTGCAAACAGTTGATTTTTGGCTTTGTATATAAAAGAGACATTTCTGTCTTCAGTAGTCAGCAAACCTAGTGCCTAATTATGGCTGGTCTGCCCACTTTCTAATTTGTGTGTGTGTGTGTGTGTGTGTGTGTGTGTGTGCATGCATGCTTGTGTTTCATAGCTTTTCCCTGAGACTTTGGTATCCTTTAGGACTGTAGCATTTAAAAGATTGGCTTGTTTATTAATGGACGTCACTGTTTATGTGGATTTTACCTTTGATCATTTGAGGTGTGTGGTTATGCAATTTCTATGTATGGAAATATTCAAACTCTTGAATAAGACTGAAATGGCTTGGACAATGGATTGCATGTGGGAAGAGACCACACCAGCATTCATTTGTGTCTCTGTGGCAGTGTGCAATTTCCTATTTAGTTACAAGTGTCCTATCTTTTGCTGTTTAAATTACTCTGAGGACACAAGTAAAGCTTAATTCACAAGGAGTTGTCATGTGCTCTGGATGAACGATGAACATATTTTGGCCTGCTTCTTGCTTATGAGTCCACTTTGGAAGGGGTTCTCAATTGCTGACAGCTTAGATGTGCCTAGCAGCTGTTGACATAATGTACGATGGCCTATTAATGCCATGGTTTAGTTATATAATGGTGGGGAAGGTGCATAGATACTAGAAGTTGCTCAGGTAGGAAGCAATGCAGCATTTACCTTCTGAAGTCAAATCATTTGGAAGCAAAAAGTTATTTTTACTCCATCTGTTTCTGTAATGTACTATTTTTTGTTTTATCTTTTTGAGGTGTTTAATTGATGGCCTCCCCCTCTGCAAATCACTGAATGGTCTGGGTTTTTCTATAACCATATATAGAATCAGACTCGGGTAATTCAGATGATACTTGTGTTGGCTGAAAGGGGTTAGGTAATAGGTATTTTCTGAATATCAGAGAAATATTTATGATCACTTTTCTTACATGACCCATTCCAAGGACTAAGAGGCTAAAATAAACTTTACTTATTGCTGAACTTCTGTACCCCATGCAACAATGAAAAGCTGGCCCTTTCCCAAATCCTGTTAACTCTCAAACTTCCTAGAGTGGGACCCTGGAATCAATAAAATCAGTAGAGCAAAGGAAATGTTTGTTTTTTGGGTACTTTTGCAGCACAGCATTCATGAGCTCAGACTTCATATTGGCAGCACTGCAGTGCTTAGAGCGCGTCACTGCAGAACAGGGCACAGGAGCAAATATTCATCTGTGACATACTTTGGTCAGTAGTTCACCCTGTCTTTGTGCTGCCTGCTTTGATTTCTTTTTTCTTTTCTTTTTGTATTTTAGCCTAAGATTCTCCGATTCTGTCCTTTTGGTAGGACACAATAAAAAATTAAAGATATTTTTAAAAATAGGTGTTTTTTGCTGTCAGATTGCTTGTGTTCTGTTTCCTGTGCCTGATTATACCTTCAAAGTAATTGGATCAGTGGGAGCAAAGAGTAGATATAGTTTGTGTGCATTTTTTCTTTTTTTGGTACCAGGGATCGAACTCAGGACCTTGTGCTTACGAGGCAGGCGGCGGCACCACTGAGCTAAATCCCTGGCCCTTGTGTGCATTTTTAAAATGTGTACATGTCTATAAAAGTATTTGGTCAAATACTTTTAAGCTGATTTCAGCAAATATATATCTTTGCGGGTTACTGGTTTGTTTTAAGTGCTTCTGCTTTAGATAAGATTGCTTGGTTTGAATCTTTTGTTGCTTAATAGTGGTGTGATTTTGGGCCATGAGGAGTTATTGACCTTCTTTGTTCTTTGATTTCTTCATCTGTAAAATGGGATAACAAATTTGGGCGTAATGGAGATTAAATACTGTAAGATAATATGTGTAAACCTATTTATGCACAATAAGTATGTAATAGATGTTATCCCATCATCATCATCACCATCATCACCATCATCATCATCAAGTGTTGTAGTAACCAAGATGAATGAGACATAATTCCTCTTTTCTTCAATTTATACTTTGGAAAGAGTTTAGAACTGCATATGCTATCAATTTTGTGTAGGTAACAGCCATCCTAATTTTCATCCTTTTATGGTTGAAAAAAAAGGGTGCTATTATTTCAGGGGCCACTTGGAGATACCTGGGTTTAATTCTTATGGGATATGGTCTGGATAATCTCATAAAATTAGCATTGAAGAACAATTTTTCATTGGTTAAACTTTAAAAAAAAACAGTTATGAGACTTATGTAATGAAAACTAACACTGGCTTTTGCTTTAGGCCGCCTTGAGTTTTCATTATGTTTTGTATAACTAATTTTTGTCACGTTGATGATGGAACAGTTTTGAGTGCAGTCTTTTCTCCAGAGACTCACTTAAATTTGGTGGAAAATATATAAAAATGTTCCTGCAAGCTTAAGAAGACATTTGCACTTGCAAACAGAGTCTGCTACTTGGAAGGCCAAGGTCAGGGTTCTTAAATTTAAATATTACACAGAGAAAAACATTTTACCCTATGACCTCCTTTCAAATAGTCACCAGTCAGGACACTTTTGTGTGCGTGTGTTTTACTGCAAGCTCATTTTCATGAGGAGAACAACTCATAGTGGGCCAAAAGCATTCTTTTTACCACTGAGGAAGAGTTTAACGAAGTGTATGGGATAATACTTTACCCTTTAGAAAGTTAAAACAAGATTCAGTGGTAAATGAAAGAATTATGTCAAAAAGAAGTTGAAAGCAAGATTTATATTAGATACATTTGAGGAAGATAGTCCCATCCCTAGATAATAAAGTAAGAACAACAGAAAGATGACTAATTTTTGATATGGTTGTGATGGGGTTACTAACTGTGAAGAGTTAAGATTTATTAGACTAGTCTTTCCAGTCAAAATACCTGTATTCCACTTCAAACACGAAAGATATTTATTTTAGCATTCTGACTTTGGTGCCAACTCCCTAGAAAGTCATAGATCTGGCTCAAGCCAGAGGTGCCCAGACTAGTTATTTCTGTGCCAGAAGTGCTGTTTTTATTTTCCAGGCATAAGTTTGGCTAATGTTTTCTAATTCGTGGCATAAAAGAGAACAAAATGGACACTTTGAAAAGAGAAAGAGTTGCTCTCTACTCACAAGTCTCAAATTATTAAAAAAAAATTTGTCAAGAGATGGAATCTTTTCCCCATTCATTCATTCATTCTCAAATACACCATTGAAGAAGAGAGATAAAAAAACACTTTCCTGGAGCTTGCTTTGAAATGGGTGGAGGTAGACAGAGACATGTAAAAATAAAACAGAACAACAAACAAACAAAAAACAATTTAATGTAGTGATGAATACTAAGAAGAAAATAAATGGGCTAGATAGAGATCTGGGAAGGGTGCTGTTTCAGATTGACTGATCAGGGAAGGCCCTTGTAAGATGGTGATATTTGAGCTGAGACCTGCATGGTGAGGAAAAGGAAGCCTGTGAAGCTTTGAAAGATAGAATCCACCCTTGGCCGAAGGAACGAAGGAACGACAAGTGCAAAGGCCTTTGGGAGGCAGAAATGAACTTGGATTATCCAAAGATTAGACTCAAGGTCTTGTGTCATGATGCCTGGTGAACAAGGGGTAGGATAGTGAGGGATGGGATCAGACAGGTAGACCCGCCAGATTATGTAGATTTCATAGGCCATTTTATGAAATTGGGCAGGAGACAGGTCAACATCAGAGAATATCAAAGGAGAGTGCTGGCATTATCTGATTTATGCTTCTAGAAACTCATATTGCTTATTTTATGATTAAGGGCAAAAAGCTTTATGACGCATTTCTTGAGATGGGGAAGTGGTAAATTTTAACAACTTAACATTTTTTTTACACTGTAAGGGAATACCATACATTTTGCATATAAATTAAACATGCTCAATCAACAGACATTTGTTGATTTATTGGGAAGAAATAAGATTAGAGAGATGTTCTCTTCCAACTCCTCCCCTCCCCAGAGTCTAGAAAGATGGATTTAACAAAAACTAGAATCTCAGGTTATAATAAATTGTTACAGTATTTAGACCACTTACCTATTAGATTCATAGCTGTCTTCTGTATCTCCCTCCCGTTCTTCTAGAGTTCCATAGGTAGTTAGTGAGGGAGCTGAAGTTAGAATTTCAGAAAGATAGAACGGTATATCTCTACTTTTGCCCTCACCTTCTGAGCACTTGCTCTTTTATTAGAGAAGCAAGATATATGTACCAAGTCTAAGATACTTATCTTCTCCACTAAAAATGGACTCTAAAAGTGAGATTTCATGAAACATGTTCAATTACAGAGGAAGAGTAGTACTTGTCTTGGCCTTTGTCATGTGTCACTTTGTTACCCTTTCCGCTTACCTGCAGCCCTCCATTGCTTTCCCTTTAAACACATACCCAAAACCCTTTGGTGCCCTGTCAATGGGACAGATAGAAAGGAAGCAAAAAGGGAAAGAAACAGAAAACACAGACCCATGCCAGATGTGGTAGTGGACGCCTGTGATCCCAGCACTCAGGAGGCTGAGACAGGAGGATTGCCATGAGTTCAAGGTCAGCCTGGGTTACATAGTGAGTTCAAGGCCAGCCTGAACTGCATAGCAAGACCCTGTCTCAAAACAAAACAAAACACCAAAAACACAGACCCATGTCTGTTATCCCAACACTCCGGGAGGCTAAGGCAGGAGGATCACAAGATCGAGCCCAGCCTGGGCAACTTAGCAAGACCTTGTCTCAAAATATTTTGAAAAGGGCTAGGGATGTAGCATAGTGCGAAGACCCTGGGTTCAAACAAACCAGCAAACAAACCATAAAACAAAAAACAAAACAAGCAAGAATAATAAAACAGGAAATACAGTGACCATGTATACTGTATGCCTTGCATAGTTTTCTTGTGTCACTCTAGCTTGCTCCCAAGTTATATAGGCAGTTATACTTTTGGGTTGGTCTTATCTACCTTTGAAGGTAACTTTCTTAGATGTACTCCTCACTGACCAGATCCTTACCAGTTTCCAGTGCTATTGCCATGCTCTCCCTCATTAAGAAAACTTTGTGCTTATGGAAGAAATTTGGGAAAATTCATAAGATTATAAAGGAGTGGGAGGAAAAAAACACCCACAGTCCTGCCACCCAGAGGCAATAGTTTTGAGTACTGTAAAATCATAAAATACTTTTACTTCTACCTGCACATTTTTAAATAGTTAGGCTTCTCTGTCCCCTTCCTTTCTGCCTTCCTTTTTTTGTGGTACTGGTAATTTAACCCAGGCTGATCGCCCTGGCTCACTGTCCGAGATTACAGACATGTGCCACCAACCAGGCTCATAGTCATTTAGCACAATTGAGTCCTCGATGTATTTCTGATTTTTGTGCTCCAGGTAGATTGTTGAAAGTGAAAGTACTGGACCCGTGGGAGCACTTGTTTGTAAGACACCTGATACATATGTTGCCATATTGTTTCCCAGAAAGATTGCCCCAGGGTTATCCTCCCCAGCAGCAAATGAGAAGGCCTGGCTTCTCTGGCTCTTTTTTTTCTTTTGCCTTTGTTGGCAGGACTTTTTAGTTCTACCACACCTCCAAAGCTAGTGCATAAATACAGTACAGGTCGGAAGAGCATATAATAGCAGCTGCCTAATCCTTTCCCTTAGCCCAACCTCAAGAGGAAAGAATTGAGTAAGTATGGATATAACCTTTCATTTGCTTTTTATGAATCATCATTTGCTCCTTATCTTTTGCAAAAGGACATAAACTTATACTGGAGAAGTTGCTGCAGGAAAGAATGAAGAAAGGTTAATGAGAAATAGAATCTGATTATCTAAATTTTTGATTTTTACATAACTTCTTTGGTACATCTGGGTGAGAATTTCAAAGATTAAGGGAGAGATTAAGAGATTAAGGGATTGTAAATTGCTCTTTCCTCTTTTTGAGGGTAAAAAGACTGAAGAAGATTATAGGGATAGGGAGATAATTATGTGAATTAATATGGTAATAAAACAGCCTTAACATGTTTGGATTTGCTTTATGCACTTTTATGTACATTTTAGAGATTTTCAAGGATAATTGGACCATATGGGATATTGTTCATGGAATGTTTATGGGATACTGTTTTTAGAATATTTTGGCGTTATCACTACTTTGTGGAGTTACCTGCATTTTGAGCATTTGAGGATATGCTCTTTTATCTCCAATAGAAGCCCTTTTATACGATAAAATTGGTTTATGATTGCTTTGTTAATTGGGGGAAAACAGATGGAGCAAGGAAATCAGAAATATATATTCATGCACCAATCTTTAAAATTGTTTATTATAGAAAATTTCAAACATAAAGTAGAGAGAATAGTGTAGTGAGCCCCCATTGACCCATTCATCAGTTTACACAAACAGTACCGCATGGCCAATCCTTCATCTATGTCCCTTCCTGCTTCCTCTTCTCAGATTTTGGAGCAAGTTCTAGAATCTTATCATTAAATCTGTAAATATTTTGACATATACCTTTAAAGAGATGAGTATTCTTTTTCAATGAAATATAACCACAGTAACATTGTACCCAAAACAATTAACAATAATTCCTTAGTATGTATGGTTAAATATCAAATCAGTGTTAAGAATTTCCTTGCTTTATGTGTATTATTTTAAATCATTTATTAGTTTGAATCAGGGTATTAACAAAATCCATACATTAAAATTGATTGAAGTCTCAAGTTGAAAATAAAGTGTTTGTTTTCTTCTATAGGTCCTACTTCCTCTTTTTCCTTGCAATCTAAGAAACACGTTGGTTAATATTTTGATGTAGGGCCAAGGCTTTTTGCCCTGATTGTAGTTCTTCCTTTAAACACACTCCTAATTCATTATCTGCGATTCCCAGTTTTGTACAGGAATTTAAAGGGATTTGTGATGCGATATCAGTATAGAATCCCTTTTGATTTTTATGATCTTGTTCTTCAGTCTTTTATGCTTTTCTTATCCATATCTAATTTGGCTTTATCACTATGTAGTTCAGGCTGGCCTTGAACTCATGACAATCCTTCTGCCTCAGCCTCCTGAGTGCTGGAATTATAGGCATGTGCCACCATAACTAGCTCCATCAAATATTTTAAGTTATCCAATTTAGTTTTCATAGAAACATGTCCTTTTTTTCTCCTTATTACTTCATCAGTTTACCTAGAATTTAATTACCTTCTGTGACTATAATCACCAGAGCAACTAATATAAATAAGTTTTGAAAAAAACCCTTGTTATCAACAAATATACATGGAATGCCAGGCATGGTGGTGCACACCTGTAATCCCAGTACTCAGGAGGCTGAGCCCAGAGGATTGCTTTCAGTTCAAGGCCAGCCTGAACTACAGAAACAAATAAATACCCCCCCCCCCAACAAACATGGAATAATGGGAGCAGAAGTATCCCAGAGAAAGAGACAATAGCTGTTAGTTGTGGGGCAGGTTTTTTGTGGTGGGGATCAGTTTTAGAGAGAAAAGGGGAGGTGGGTTAAGAGAGCTTCTGCATTAATTTATAATTAGAAATAAGCCAAAGCTGTTAGAAAGTTGAGGACAAGATATTTTATAGACTCTTATTATTTTTAATGTATACTTCAGGGTGGTATTTTTGTCCATTTGTGTTAGAGTTTGCATGAACTGAACTGAATTTGATAAAGAGCCAATGATGTTAAAAACTCAGTGAGGAAACATCCCAAACTAGTTGAAAAGGTTTATATCTGTTCACTGCCAGTGTAGTGTTCCATGGAACAAGTTGACATTTTCATGTAGTAAGTTGTTTTCTGTTTCTGACAGAAGAAATCTTAGTTTATATGCCACAAGAAACAGAACTGTTTTTATTGTGGAATGGAGGAGCAGAGCAGTGTGCTTCTTATTAGTAGCTCGCACCTGCAGGATTTCTTACTTCTGTCTTTCTGCTTCCTGCCTCCTGTTGTCCTTTCTTTCTGTCAGAATGTTCTAATGTTGCATAAGCAATGTTCTGACAATGGATGAGTTTTTTTAGTAGCTCATTTTTTTTTTAAACCCTCAAAATAATGTTCTTACTGATTGTATGTTCTTGGCTTTTTTTCCATTTCTACATCAACAGTGATATTGTTATTCTAGTCAGATGGGGTAGTTGTATTCTAGCAGTGGTCTTTGTGTCCAAGCCAGCTGCAGAAATACCACTTTTGTCCATTATATCTAAATAACTTGTATGTCATGATTTTAAGAAATAATTACATATTGGGATGATACTTTAGTATCTCCTTAAAGGATTTTACAATCCTCAGGAATAAAATAACTTGGTTGGAGGATGTTACTCATTGGCCTCTGACATATGCATGGGAGTAGCCAGTGATTTCAGCCCACTGCCTCTTCTGATCTGTTTTCCTCTTTCCTTTGAGTCAGCAGCTGCATCTAGGGCCCTGAACTTTTAGAAAAAGGGGTTCTGTTAAGCTGAATCATAACCACGTAGAGCACAGCAATGGTTGTTTTAAGTTTTAGGCCAAAATCCATTTTGGAGTCACATTAAATTTTTAAGACCACATTTCAGTTGTATTACCTAAATTTCTCTTCCATTTCTTATGTTAGTATCAGTATTTTCTACTTTCCTAGCTCTTTTTTTGGTCTATCAAAGTTGCCTGAGACAATACATAGTAATGAACTGAGTGCTGGTAGAAGTCAGGGAGATGTATTTTCAGTTCCATTTTTTACTAACTTGTTGTTTGACTTTGTACAAATCACATATCCTCGTGGAGTGTCCTGTTTCTTTTTTGTTTGTTTGTTTGTTTGCTTTTCTTTTTCTTGAGACATGGTCTTCCTATGTAGCCCAGGCTGTCCTCAAAGTCACTATGTTGCACAGACTGTCCTTAAACTTGAAATTCTTCTGTCTTAGGCTCCTGAGTGCTGGGATTACAGATGAGCCTCCATGCCTGGCTTCCAATTTCTTTTTTTACTTTTTTCTATAGCTTTATTAAGGTATAGTTCACGAACAATATAGATGGCCAAATTTATGTTTTTTTCATATTCTTAGAGTTAGGCAACATTACCTTTTTTCCCTACAATCTCTCCAGCATTTGTTATTTTTTTTCTTTTTTGGTTTGTTTTTTTTTGGTACCGGGGATCGAACTTGGGATCTTGTGCTTGCGAGGCAGGCAGCAGAACCACTGAGTTAAATCCCCTAGGAAACATTACCACAACACATTGTAGAACATTTTTCTTCCCTTGAAAAGAAAGGGTATATTCATTTGTGGTCACCCCCATCCCTATATAACCACTAGTCAGTTGCTGTAGATTTGCCAACTCTGGACATTTTATATAAGTGGGGTCATACAATATATGGCCATTTATATTTGATTCTTTCACTTAGCATAATTTCTTAAAGGTTTCACTCAGGTAGCAGATGTTGTAATTTTGTTCCTTTTTATGGGTGTATGGATATGGCATTTTTGTTTGCCCTTTTATGAATTTATGGACATTTGTATTCTTTTCACTTTTTGGCTGTTATGAATATTCACACTGACACATTTGTGTGTTGCCCTTTTATGAATTTATGGACATTTGTATTGTTTTCACTTTTTGGCTGTTATGAATATTCACACTGACACATTTGTGTGTTATATGCTTTCCTTTTTTGGGGGGTGGTATGTACCTGTGAGTGGAATTGCTTGGTCACCACAGTAACTTCATGTTTAACTTTCTGAGGAATTGCCAGTGTTTTCCAAAGTGGCTGCCTTATTTTGCATTCTCACCAGCAATACATGAAGGTTGTAATTTCTCCACTGTAGATCTTTCTTTTATTTTGATCTTAGTCATGTAGTGGAAATGGACTGGTAGCTCACTGTGCTTTTTCACTTTTTTTTTTTTTTTTTTGGTACTGAGGATCAAACTCGGGTCCTTGCACTTGCGAGGCAAGCAGTGAAACCACTGAGCTAAATCCCCGGCCCTTTTTCACTTTTTAAAGAGAGGAGTGTGTTGCTCTATTGCCCACTCTGGCCTCAAATTCACCATCCTCCTACCTCACTCTCAGGCTCTCATTGTGCTTTTTTTTTTTTTTTTCATTTAGTTTATTGGTACATTTTAGGTATACAATACAGTTACATTCATCATTGAGATCTTGTACCTTTACGTGATGTATCTTGGTTCTTATTTTTTCCCCATTCCCCTGCCCTCCCTTCCCTATTTACAAAGACTTTGTTTCCATGCTTTTCCTTTTCTCATATTTTTTCTTTTCCCTTCTTTCCTTTCCCCTTCCCCTCCCACTTCCCCTATTCCTTTAGGCATTTTCTTCCTATTTCACAATATCAGTTATACATTTTGGACTGGATAAAGAAGATGTTTTTTTTTTTTAATAAAATGGAGTACTACTCAGCCATAAAGAATGAGAAACTAGAGACATTTATAGCTAAGGGAATGCACATTGGGGCCATACTCTTCAATGAAATAAATAGGACACATATGTGTAAATACCACATAGTTTCTCTGGTGTGAAAAACTAAAAGTGTAAATAAGAATCAAAATGTATCATTGTGCTTTTTTTTAAAAAAGTTTTTTGAGACAGTCTTTCTATGTAGTTCAGGCTGGCCTTGAACTTGTGGCATCCTTCCTCAGCCTCCTGAGGGCTGGGATTATAGGCATGTGCCACCCAATTTTTTTTTGTTGTTGTTGTACGGGGGATAGAAGCCAGGACTTTTTAAATTTTTATTTTGAGGTAGGGTCTCACTGAGTTGCCTGGGCTGGCCTTGAACTTGAGGTCTTCCTGGCATATCTTCTGGTGTAGCTGAGATTATAGGCTTGGGCCACAAGCATGCCTTCGTTGTGATTTTGAGTTGTATTTTTCTAATGGTTAGTGTTGTTGACCATCTTTTTATGTGCTAATTGATCACTTATATGTTTCTTTTGAAGAAATGTCTGTCCTTTGCTCTTTTTAAAATTAGGTTATTTGGCTGAGTGTGGTGGTTCACACCTGTAACCCCAGCACTTGGGAGGCTGAGGCAGGAGAATCCCTGTTAGTTCCAGGCCAGCCAAGGCTACGTAGTGAGTTTAAGGCCAGTTTGAACTATATAGCTAGACCTTGTCCCAGAAAAACAAACAAACAGGGTGGGGATTTTTTAGGCCTGTCTTACAAGCACAGGTACCAAAAATAAACAAAGAAACAAATAAACAAACCAAAAAAAAAAATTGGGTTATTTGTCTTTTGATTGTTGAGTTATAAGAGTTATTTATATGTTCTAGATATAGATTTCTTATCAGATAATATTTTCTCCCATTTTATGAGTTGTCATTTTACTTTCTTGGTTGTTTTGTTTGGAGCACAAAAGTTTTAAATTTTGATTCTTTAATTTCTTACTTTGTACAGTTATTCTATTTCTGAAACTATATATTCTACTCCCATTATTTTCCTCTATGCTCATTGTGTACTTATATCCTATACTCGTACAGTTCTTTCCCAGAACATTTTCTAGCCAAAGACGTTAGAAACACCTATGTATCTATTTGATAGGTGTGTCTTATAAAACAATAAAACTTTAAAATATATAACAAGGAGTGAAAATTTCTTTTTTCTTTTCTTTTTTTTCCCCAGGTTCCAGGACCTTGCACTTGCTAGGCAGGTATGGCGCCACTGAGCTACATCCCCGGGCCCCTTTTTCTTTTTCTTTTTGGAAATTTCTTTTTTCCAGAAAAAAAAATTGTTAATACTTACAATCAGATATTTTCCTATTTATACGTTCACATTTTATGTTCTTTTTTGGTTTTTTTTTTTTTTTTTGGTACCGGGGATGGAACTCAGGAACTTGCGCTTGAGAGGCAGGCGCAGGAACCACTGAGCTAAATCCCCAGCCCCAATTTCTTTCTTTTTTTTTTTCCGTACTGGGGATCAAACTCGGGACCTTATGCTTAGAGAGTCAGGCGCTGGAACCACTGAGCTAAATCCCCAGTCCCATTTTATGTTTTTTATTAAAAAGGGATCATGTCCCATCCTATTTGCTACTTGTTTAATAAAATATCCCCAACATTTTTACATTTTCTTTGTCCTAGTTAATCATTTTAATGGCTACAGAGTATTCCATTTTATAATTTACTTAAATAGTACCTTATTAATAGATTTTAGGGCCTTTGTTGGGGATTTAGCTCAGAGGTTTTGCCGCCTGTTGTGCAAGCTCAAGGACCTGAGTTCAATCCCTGGTACCAAAAAAACCCCCACAAAAAACCATAGATTTTAGGACCTTTACCAGCATTTATTGTTTTATTACAAACTGTCCATCATTGAATGTTTCTACACATTAACCTTTGCACACTTTCGCTAATGTTTCTTTTCTACACCATTTATTTGGTATTGCAGTATTTAATATTCATATGATTCTTAGACTTACTTAAGTTTTTTAAAATGCAAGAGTCTCATTAGGCCTGATTTACACTTCCTAAAAGTTAAATATCCTTTTTCTGTCATGGTATTTGCAATGTTAGGATCTTTTGAAGCCAGAGAATTCATTTTCTCAGTAATTGTTAGAGAATAATATACTAAGAGTGGAATGCCTGGGTCAAAGTAGGAGTATTTAAAATTTTGAAAGTTTGTTTCCAAATTGAGCCTTCAAATAAGACCATGCTAATTGGTTCAAGTTAAAAGTGTGTGATGCTAGGCTTGGAAGACTAAGGCAGGATGATTTTGAGTTTGAGGCCAGGCTTGGCAACTTAGCAACTTAGTGAGAACCTGTCTCAGAATAAAAAAAGGGCTGGGGATGTATAGTTCAATGAAGAGGCTCTGGTTTCAATCCCTAGTATATGACAATACTTTTTCTGTTCCCTTTAACCCAGGCAACTAGTTTTTTGTTCTTGTTTTGTCTTTGAAGTTTGACAGGTGGAAAAAATATTTAAAATGTTTGTTATTTGTTAATGCATTTGAACATCATTTAATTTATTGGCTACTTGTATTTTTCCCTTGGGAATTGTCTGCATTCTTTGTCGACTTTTCCATTGGACTTTTGGCTTTTTTGCATTACTTATAATAGCTTTTTGAATATTAGAGAAATTAGATTTTACAGGGAAAATAGCTCTGTGATAGGGCATGTATATAGCATGTGTAAAGACCCTGGGCTTGATCCTCAACATTGTGGGGGGTGGATGGGCATGGTAGTGCCCACCTGTAAACCCAGAACTCTGAGACAAGGCTTTTGGCTTTCTGTATGTGCATTTAAAATATAAAAAAGTTAACATTTAAAAATTTGTGGTCAGAGTTTTTTCTTTATGGCTTCTTAGTTTTTTTATACTAAATTTTGTGTGCGTGTTGAGGGGCAGGGTCTCGGTATGTAGTAGTCAGGCTGGCCTTGAACTCACTGTGTAGCTCAGGCTGGCCTCAAACTCACAGTGATCCTCCTACCTCAGCCTCCCAAGGGTAGGATAATAGGTGTGAGCCACCATGCCTGGCCCCCCGTCCTAATCCTAGAAAAATATTCATTCATTCAAAAATTATTTATTTTATGGTTTTCTTTTAAAATTTAAACCTTTACTTTGTATGAAATGCATTTTAGCATAAACCAAATGAGATAAGGATTACTTGTAGAATTTGTTGGAGTTATAATTCCAGATATATTTGTCTGATTATTAATGGTTTTCCTCCTTCCACTTGACTGTAAGCTTCAGAAGGGCAAAGGATTGTCTCTGTCTTCTCCTTGTTCTTATTTTCAGTGTCTGAGGCCCTCCATTTGTTGAATCAATAAACCTGTTTTTCTCCAGATAATTCATTGTCTTGATGCATTTTATACCCCCCCCCCCATGGTACTAGGGATTGAACTCATGGTCTTATGCATGCTGGGCAAGTGCTCTATTGCTGAGAGGCCCCACCCCCCCATTTTTTAATTTTATTAATTTTATTTTTTTTATATTTTATTTTTTCCCCCTTATTGTTTTGAGACAGAGTCTCCCTAAATTGCCCAGAGTGGTTTTTAATTTGTGATCCTCCTTTTTTTCTTCAGGTACTGGGGATCAAACTCAGGACCTTGAGCTTGCAAGGCAGGTGCAGTGCCACTGAGCTAAATCCCCGACCCAGTGTGATCCTCTTGCCTTATCCTCCCAAATGGCTGGAATTACAAGGGTACACCACTATGCTGAGCCATCTTTTCCTGCTTGATTTAAAAAGCTGTTTTATCCAAAAAAAAAAATCTTTATCATTTACAAAGCCACCATGTATGTTTGGGTATATTTCTGTACTCTTTAGTTCGTTCACTACACTGTTTTAGTTGCTTTGATATTGTATAACTCTAATTGTTATTATAGCTTTATACTAAAGTACTGTATATTGAAGAGCCAGCCTTCAACACTCATAAACATATGATACCACAGTTTGTGAAATGCTGTAACCTCCCGTTTTAAAATGTCATGCTATTTCATAAGGCAACACTTATTTCAGTTACCGATTAAACATTTAATCCATTCTGAGTGTCAGCTTGTGCAGTAGAAATGATTTTCTGTAACATACTTAGTTCTAGCTTCACTTCTGAAGTGTCTTTTTAAAAAACTTACTTCATAACTTTGGGAATTTCTAGAAAACATTTTTTTTCTCAGACTTTCTGTGTTGAATACATAGGGGTAGGTGCCAAAACAGGCATCAAGAGAATTATGTTGGCATTTAGTTGTCAGTGTGAAAAGATACTGCTTAAAAGTGTTACACAGAACTCTCTTTAGTCACCCTGATTTCCCACTTTATTCATAACACATTACCTTTCTGTGGCATGCTGTGTTGGATTGTTTCATTGGATCTGACTCAGGTGAAGTTCAGGTAACATTGCTGAATAATCATTTTCCTTTTTGGGGGCTAGCCTCCTTTTCTCTGTAAAACATTAGACATTTTAAAACTCTGAAATAGAGCATTCTCTTGGAATTTTCAGAAATGTCTTTCTCAGAGCAGGCACCAACTTTAGGATTTGTATTAGAGAATTTTAAAGTGGAAAAGTTAAAGTTTGGGAAACAGCTAATGAAAAAGCTTGTTATAGTGATAAAATCTTTGTTTTCATTCTGATATGAATGTTATTATAGAATGCCTTAGTGAAACTATTAATTCTAAGTAACTGCAAATTTATGGGTGTATTTTCATGTGATTACCTATTTTCTTAAATTTTTTTTTATTAATACATGTTTACAGTATATAATGATTATATTCATCCTGGGGAGTTGGTACATGCACATAATACATCTTTACTTTTTTTTAATCCCCTTCCCCTCCCTCTACCCATTTTCTTAAAAACAAACAAACAAATAAACAAACAAATTTTGACAAGCTCTTTCAGACTTTTCTTTAATAAGCCTAACCATGGATTTTAGAATTATTGTTAATTTTGGGACAGACAAGGTCTTATTATGTTGCCCAGACTGACCTCAAACTCCCATGTTCAAATGATCTTCCCACCTCAGCTTCCTGAGTAGCTAGGCCTACAGGCATGTGCCACCACAATGGCTTAATTTTAGAATTATTAAAGGAGAGAAATACTTCAAGTAGGTTTGTTTGGGACCCTTAGTTTCCACCTTGGAATTAAGTACCACTGAAAATAACTAGAATAAAGGATTTTTATGTGACAGTACTAGCTGACTTACATGAATTCTTTTTTGCAGATTTTCTGTGGGTAGAAAATGGACTTAGTTTTCTTTCAGTTGCATTTAAAATTTTTCTCAATGCTAGTCTTAACTGAGTGATTTTTAGGCAGTTAACTGTCCCAGTACACCAATAAGCAACTTGTTAGTAGATGTTATCGAACTTGTTGCTCTTGAGAGTTACTGTGCTTGCAAAACACCTGTCTGTCAAGTGGTTGGCTTTTGTATTTGATGGAAGATTTGCTGCAAAGAAAGCAAATAGCTATTGGAAAGAGAGAAAAGGGGAAAGAACCACTCAGCAAATTTCTACATCCTTTCATGGAAGAGATTTCCCAATTAGAAAGCTTTTGTAGGCTTAACCTTCTTGGCCTAAAGTAACCCAGCATTTCATTATGTATTCTGTTGAGGTTTTGGAGCTCAGCACCAGAAAATAAGGACCAAGGTTGAATGTGAAAGGAATATTCACAAGATGAACCTCATAGTTAACAAAGTGCTACTTCATAGGCTAAGTCCAAAAATAATCTTCTAACCATAGGGGAGAAAAAATGGAGGTAGCATTGCTGCTGTTTTGAGGAGTGTTTCAGGTCCTTTATGTTATTCCAGTATGACTAAAGTTATGTTTAAAGCAATAGCATTTAAAATTGAGGTTTGTGCAGAGCATGGTGGTGCATGCTTGTAATCCTAGTACTTGGGAGGCTGAGGCAGGAGATTTGCTGCGAGTTCCAGGCCAGCCTGAGCTACACAGTGAGGCTTTGGCTCAAAAAACAAACAAACTGGGCCAGGGATTTAGCTCTGGTTCCTCCCGCCTGCCTGTAAGCTCAAGGTCTTGAGTTCTATCCCCGGTACCAAAACCAAAACAACAGAACCAAACAAACAAACAGCAAACCAAACAACCAAAATTTTTAGTTGGGGGAGTATTGCCTTAGTAAAGTTTATTTACCCCTCCGCAAGAGTTTAGAAGGACTATCTTTCTGTCAGGTTGGAGAAAATTCTCTAGACAGGCAGTCTGTCTTCTTGGCATCTAATCCTTGAAGTTCAGATTAGTAATATGCTTGGGTCCTGTGGTGAATCTTAAGTGATTAAGAGGCAGAACTTGATATTTGGTTCAGGAAAGTTAACATTGGAATGCCTTGAACATAGGAAATGTTAGGGTTCAGAGAGCCCTTCTAAGGATTAAAATAGACCCTAAAACAATAAGTTTTAGGAGTTAAAAATAACACTGAATGTGGAGATGAATAGCACATAGACACATAATTAGCAAGTTAGGAAGTTTGACTGGAAGGAATAAATTAATTCTAGTCACTTGATGGAATGAGATCATGGAAGGGAACGTTGTTTTAGGTGTTTATAATTGTGATGTTGAATCTAGCCCAGGAAATGAGTTGTCAGAAAACTTGTGATCCTCATTAATGGTTCAAATTATTTCTCACATTTATAATTATATGAAGAAATGATTTTTCCTCTTTTTTTAGGGAACTAGGGATTTATAAATTTAAAAGCTACAAAAGAATGAGATATAGTAAAGAGTATCCTGATCATATACCTCATAAACATCCAGACCCCTCTTCCCATAGGCAGTCATTATTATTAATGTCTTTTATGTCTTGAGATTTTATGTATATAGAAGCAAATATACATATATATATATATTACTGTACTGTCTTTTAAAACACATTGTAAAAAATTTACATACTGGGCCAGGGATTTTGCTCAGTGGTTCCGCTGCCTGCCTTGTAGGCTCAAGGTCCAGAGTTTGATCCCCATACCAAAAAAGAAATTACATACTAATCTGCATCATTTTTTCATGATGGTGTCCTGAGTATACATATAACTACATAAGGAACTTTATAATTTTAAAAAATGCTACCTAGTATCACAATGGAATGAGGTGTCATAACTTTTTTAGGTATTTATCCATTGAGTTGTTTTTAATTTTTTGCTAATAAAAATACCTCAGGATTTTTAATATTTGGATTTTATATTAAGTAAATTAGGTCATAATAGAAACTTGTTATAATTAAATTAAATCTGTATAATATGTTCACAGATGTCTTATTTGAACCTTCCTGTGATCCTGTGTGGTAAGCATATTATATTTTAATTTTGTTTGTTTGTTTTTGAAACAGGGTCTCGCTGTGTAGCCCAGGCTAGCCTTGAACTCACTGTGTAGCCCAGGCTGCCCTGGAACTCACAGCACTGGCCTGCCTCAGCCTCCTGAGTGTTGGGATTACAGGTGTGTGCCACTAAGCCTGGTTTATGTTCCAGGGATTGAACTCAGGACCTTGCACTTGTGAGGCAGGCAGCAGCACCACAGAACTAAATCCCTGGCCTCAGCTTATGTTTTAATTTTTGTGGTGCTAAGAATGGAACCCAGGACATTGTGCATGCTAGGGAAGTGCTCTACCACTGAGCTCCATCCCCAGGCCCATCACAGCATTGTATAAAGAAGAAAGTGTGTCCTCTGTTTAAGTACAGGAGTAGAGAACAAAGGTCAGAAGACTCCTATTTGAGTATCATTCCACTTTATGTAAAACATACATACTGTTGTGGGTCTGTGGGTAGGGGGAGATGGGAGAATAAAAGGACATTAAGTCTGGGTGAGGCCAGCTTGAGAGAGGGAGGAATGCATCTGGAGAATGGCAAGTTCAAGGCCAGCCTGGGCTGTGTAAAGAGATCCTGTCAAACAAACAAAGAGATTTGTTAAGGGAATGCTTTTGGCCTCAGGCTGTAAAACAAGAATTTAGGTAATAGTGAAAACACAGGATTTTCCTAGAAGTCCCAAAGCCAGGAAGGGGGTGATAGCATGGTAGTGACAAGGAGATGGCTACAATGTTAGTTTTGGCCTGAAGACAGGATTGGGAAAGAGCCTTCTTCCTGTAGAGACCAAATGACATTCCACAAGGATAGGTAAGTCATCTCCCAGCTGGACACAGAAAGATGAAATTTGTGAAGTTGATTCATGCTTTCATTATATAGTTATTACTAATTGGCATCCTGAGAGTGGTCCTGGTCATCAGCCTTCTGTCTTAATTACCATAAGCTAAATGCTTACTTTGTTCTGTATACTTCCTATCATTCTTGCTAGTCCCTCAGCAACTTTGCGAAGTAGTTTTATTTAGTTTCATTGTGACCCCGAGGTTAAGTTAGGTAACTTACCCGAAGTCATATACCTCTTAAGTAGTAGAGCTGAGATATGTAAACAGATCTCTGTGATCACAAGGCTCTTTTTTTTTTTTTTTTTGGTACCAGGGATCGAACTCGGGACCTTGCGCTTGCAAGGCAGGTGCTGGAACCACTGAGCTAAATCCCCGGCCCTTGTTTTTTTTTTTTTCATGGTACCAGGTATTAGATACCAAACTGTATTCTCCCGGTACCAAAAAAAAACCAACAAAAAACAACACACACACCAAACTGTATTCTAATTTCAGCTGTACATAACCAGAATCTTAGCAGTTGTTGTAAAACTGTAATATGTAACCAGACAACTTGCTTGCTGTGGATGATTTGGGCTGAAAGAGTAGAAGGAAAGCTAAGGAAAATTACCAATGGAGATGCAAAAACTGGCCAAACTCACTGTCACTATTCATATAATTTAAAGGAAAATAATGAACTTGCCTATGCATCTATAGCTTTAAGAAAAATTTTCCTTCCCTCATTGGGTTCCGTTCCTAAAGTCCTTCTATGTTGAAATCATATGGCCACCCTTGAAGACCATGGCTGATGGCAGCTAGATCCTGGAAACGTTTTGGGTTGGGAGGTGTCTAGAGGATTGGTGTACACTGGGATGTGTCGTTATCATGACTTTTTCCATTCTGAAGTTTGAGGAGGTAAAGAGTCTCCTCGACTTAACGAATTTTGGCTTATAAATATTAGGCCCAACTAGATTTTGTCGCTTTCCATTGCTTAACATTATCCTAAAAAAGACTTAACTTTTTTGGATAATACCTTTGATTTGATGTTCTTCCAAATGTCATTGCAAGCTAGCGTTAAAATGGGAGGTTGACATTTTGGTGAAAGAATCACTTGGAAACTGATTTAGCATTCATTACTCACTGGTTTTTCTCTAGGTTTTATCTCTTGTACCTTGCCTTAATCATGGTGAGTCTGTTATTTGATACACAACTACCAAAGGGACTGACGTATGTAACCGACCAGTCACATTTGCAGATAGTGTAAATAAGAGCGGACAAAATCAGTTAAGTGTATTAGCCAGTGGTATTAGTTCTCCTCTGAAGAAATTTAGCACACTTTCCAGGTTATGCTATTACATTACAAAGAAAAATGATCACATACACCTTTAGTTAGTGTTCTTAAAAAGTGGCAGTGAACAGAATGTGCTTTCTGGATGCATTCATTTTGGTATTTAATATGGGATAGATTTTGTTTTGCT
The DNA here is from genome assembly GCF_053883595.1 of Heterocephalus glaber. Classification (NCBI taxonomy): domain Eukaryota; kingdom Metazoa; phylum Chordata; class Mammalia; order Rodentia; family Bathyergidae; genus Heterocephalus; species Heterocephalus glaber. The sequence continues at coordinate 33,022,302 of NW_028258294.1, read as the reverse complement.
TTGTTTTTGAAACAGGGTCTCACTATGTAATTCAGGCTGGTCCTAAACTTACTTATGTTGCCCAGGCTGGCCTCTCACTCCAGGTGATCCTCCTGCCTCAGCCTCCTGAGTGCTGGGATTACAGGTGTGTGCCACCATGCCCAGCTAATATGGGATAAATTTTATGTCTCTTTTAGCTTTTTTTTTTTTTTTTCCTGAGACAGGGTCTTGATGGACAGTTCAAGCTGGCCTTGGACTCATTGTGTAGTCCAGACTGGGCTTGCACTCATGACGATCCTCTTGCTTCAGCCTCCTGAGCACTGGGATCACAGGCGTGCACCGCTACTCTCAGTTTGGCTGACTTGGCTTCGTACTTTGGGTTTATTGTATTTTGTTTTTTTTTAAATCTATTTCTCACCATTCTGTTTCTCCACTGCTTCATGAAATCACATTTAATCGTTTATGTTAAAAAAAAAATCTCCCAAGCTATCCGAGAGGCTGAAGATCACAAGTTTTTTTTTGTACTGGGAATTGAACTCAGGGCCTTGCACTTGCTAGGCAGGCACTGTGCCGCTGAACTACATCCCTGGCCCCTTGAAGATCACAAGTTTGAAGTCAGCAACTTAGCGAGACCTTGTTTCAAAATAAAAATAATAATTAAAAAAGGTATATAGCCTTCTCTGCCCTAGGAGCTTGGGAAGGATGGCGGGGGAGCTTCCTTCCGGGTGCTGGGACCGGCTCAGCTTCTCTGCCCTAGGAGCTTGGGAAGGACGGCAGGGGAGCTTCCTTCCAGGTGCTGGGACCAGCTCAGCTTTTCTCCCTAGTGCACAGATTTACAAAACAAGTGTGTGCAGTCCCTGGCAGAAATCAGGATGATCTCTACACAGGCCCAGGGAGCTTTCCAACTGGTATTATGGAACATTCTCTGCATCCCATCCCACTCTCCAAGGCCTAGATCAAAGATTCTAAAGCCATCAAGCCAGAATAAATAGCTTTATAAAAAAAAAAAAAGGGATATAGATTATTGGTAGTAGAGTGACCCTGGGTTAAATCCCCATTACCAAAAAAAGCACATCAAAACACCGACCAATAACACCAGCAAAATCCCCCAGGACTGGGGATGTGGCTGTGTGGTAGAGCACTTGCCTAGCATTCTCCAGGTTCTGGGTTCAATCCCCAGCACCTCAAAAAAAAGCAAAATTGATGCCCTCCCCCTTCTGTTTTATCCAAAAATTTTTGAATTTTGCTGTTCTTGGTACTAGAACAAGACATGTGCCAGTTGTTAGGGAGGGAGTGGCTGGTCTTTGCTCTTTAGAGTTTATAGTGTGTTCTAGAGTTACTTATTCCTGTCCTTCCCTGCCTTCAAGTTTCACTTAAGTTTGATATTCACATTCTCTCTTTATGATTTCATAAAATTTTATTCATCTTTAAAAATTATTTTCTCTTTGACTTTTTTAGTTCTCTAGTCTTTTAAGTTATCCCTCCCATGAATTATACTACTTTAAGCCTGATTCATACAGCATAGTGCATACTGATGAAATGTCTCATAGTATGGACTAATTGTTTAATTATATAATTATTATTTTTTGTGGCACTGGGGATTGAACCTAGGGCCTTTGCACTGAGCTGCACCCCTAGCCCTTATTTAAGTTTTTGAGTCAGGATCTTGCTGTATCACTAAGTTGCCCATGCTGGACTCAAACCCATGATCCTCCTGTCTCAGCCTCCCAGAGAGTGGAAATTATGGGTGTGTGCCACCAAGGCTGGTGAAGTGTGTTATTATACCAGGTAAGAGTGTAAGTTTCTTAAGGGCAGAGACCACTATTATTTTTTCACCTGACCAATGCTGAACCCAAGTGAGCAATCAAACAGGTTTTGATTCAGTCTGACTGCTGAATGTCATAGTTACAAGTTCTTGGGGTTTAGAATTAGTAATGAGTTTTTTGTTTTTTTTTGAGATAGGGTCTTGCTATGTAGTTCAGGCTGGCCTTGGACTCACTATGTGATCCTCCTGCCTCAGCCTCCCAAGTGACACAGGTGTCTGTCACTATGCCTGGCTTCAGAGATTATACCTGCTTTAAAAATTTTTTTCCCCTTCTAGGAGGTGGTAGACCACATGCTTAAGAGGCATCAGGTCCTGGGTTCAATTCACAGCATCCCCCTCCCCAAATTCCTTCCAGTTGTTTCCTACCCATTTGCTATCTACTTCTGTTAATCTGCACTAAAAATGAAAGTGACCATACTGAATCACTATCTGCATTTGTATTATATTTTTGTGTGTGTGAAAAGGTCGTATGTGTGGGGATCTTTGCATAGTTTCTCATCTGTTTCCCCTTGTGACTAATGAGGTATGCATTTCATAATTAAAGAATAGAGCTAAGCTAATGTTGATCCTTTTGCACCATGCTATAATATTTTGGGCTTTTGCCCATCACTATGACTTAGTTATGCAGTGTTAAAAAGTAACTCACTTAAAAGGGAAGCTGACAGTATAATAACTTAAAATTGAACTCCTCAAGAAGATTAATAGAAGTGGCAAGTAATGTTTTAATGGGCCAACATTACTTACATTTATATGATATTAGAGATGTTGAAGACTCTTCCTAAATAGTAAGTGACTATGTAAAGGAAGGAAGCTGTGTGATAGAAGTAAATGCTTTTCTGAATGTGCTAAAAGCTGAAGTAATGGCAGCCTTCAGTATTGGGAGTTAGAAGGGATATTTTCTTCATTAAGAAGGAGAGTAGGGGGCACTGAAGGTAGGAAATATTCTGCCTACATCTAAAAATTAAGGCAAGTGTGTGAAAATGAAGGGGTAAAAGAAACCATCCCCTGAAATAATCGTAGATCATGATTTGAGCAAAAATTATATGACAGTTGGAGAAATTCAAATATTGACTAGATAGCTGATATTAAAATTATCTTTTTAGGTGGAGTAATAGCATCGTGGTGATTTTGAAAAGAAAAAGTACTTAACCTTTTAGAAATAAATTTGAAAGTGCATATGGATCATAGAATGTGATGACTGAGAACATCTGAGGGGAGAGAGTGGTCAGGAGTATAGATGTGAACAGCCATGTATTTATTTATAATTGTCTAAGTTGGCTGATGGTTGATAGGCTCACTGTTTCTTTTTACTTATGTGCATATTTCCATAACAAAAACAGACTATTCATTCCCAGTATCTTCCACTCCTAGATAACCATTGATTTGCTGTTAGCATAGGTTTGTTTGCCATTTCTGGAATTTCATATGAATGGCCTCATCCAGGGTATGTTCTATTTTCATCAGCATTCTGTGTTTAAGATTCATTCATTGTTATGATCTTCTTGTATTTTTTTTAAGATGTTTTGCTCTATTGATTAGCCTGGTTGCTCAGTCCAAGGTCTTGGACTCTTGGGCTCAAGCAAAGCCTCCCTCCTCAGTTTCCTGAGTGTGCAGCTGGGATTATCGGCTGCACTAGTGAGTTTGTTAGTTTTTATTGCTGAGTAGTGTTACATTGTATAGATGCAGTAGTATTTGTTAGCCATTTGTCTATTGAACATTTAAATTGTTTGTAGTTTGGGCCATTAGAATAGGGTTACTATGAACTTTTTTTTGTACACCTTTGCGTAGAGGTATGTTTTCATTTCTCTTAGCTTATGTTTTCCTTTCTCTTAAATACTTTGGAGTGGAATGGTTGGGTCATATGGTTGGTAGGTTTATGTTTAACTTTTTAAGAGGCTGCCAAATTGTCTTCCAAAGTGGCTGTACCATTTTACATTCTTTCTAGTAGTATATGAGATATGAGGAGTTGAGTTATATAAAATTCCTATCAGTACTAATATGATGTCTTCCAAATTTTAAACATTCTAGTGTTGTGTAATGGTACGTGGTTTTAATTTACATTTCTATAAGAGCTAATGATATTGATGTGCTTATTTGCCACCTATATGTCTTCTTTGGTGAAGTATTTGTTCAAATGTTTTGCCCATTTTACGTGTGTGTGTGTGTGTGTGTGTGTGTGTGTGTGTGGTGGTGCTTGGGGATTGAACCCAGGTCCTCAAGCATGCTAAGCATGTATTCTGTCACACCCTCAGCCCTAGCCCTTTTTTTTTTTTTTGGTACCGGGGATTGAACTCAGGTCCTTGTGCTTGCGCAGCAGGTGGCGATAGCCCTAGCTCATTTTAAGAGGTTGGATTGTGCACATCTATAATGCCAGCACTTTGGGAGGTAGAGGAAGTAGGATCACAAGTTCCATTCCAGCCTGGACAATTTAGTGAAACTGTCTAAAAATAAAAAGGCTAGGTGGGTATCAAAGGTCCTGGGTTCAATGTGGGAATAGGGTTAGAGGAGGGGTTGAATTGCTTTCTTATTGAGTTTTTTTTTTTTGTACTGGGGATCGAACTCAGGTCCTTGCACTTGCAGGGCAGGTGGCGAAACCACTGAGCTAAATCCCCTGCCCTGGCAATCCTTAATTTTTTAAAGTAATAAAGTAGTTTGGGATTCATTAGATCAAGGCAAGAAGTCAGACTACATCCTATTTTATTTTGGGTAAGAATCACTATAGAGAAAATTACTTTCTGTGGACCAATTTCTGAACTTTTAAACAATTTTAAAAATGAATATTTTCAGTGTCTATTATACAGAGTAATGGAGTTTCATTGTGGCATTTTCATAAATGTGTATAACATACTTTGATCATGTCTACTTCCCATTGCCCTCTCTTGCCCACCCCAATTCCTGAATTTTACCTCCTACAGTTTTTAGCAATTGTCAAATGCATTTCGGATGTATTATTTATATTTAATTGTGTGTGTGTGTGTGTCTGAGGATTCAGCCCAGAGCCTCACTTCACTGAGAGCTGATTTCCCCCCCTCCCCCCCCCCCTTTTTTTTTTTTTTTTGGTACCTTGCGCTTGCGCAGCAGGCGGCGAAACCACTGCGCTAAACCTCCCGGCCCCTCACTCCCCCTTTTTTGAGACAGGGTCTTATTAAGTTGCCTTGGCTGTCCTTGAACTTGTGATCCTCTTGCCTTGTTCTCCCAAATAGCTGTGATTACTGGTCTGTGCCACTCTGCTTGGCTTTTAAGTAACGTTTTTGAATACTTCAAGAGAAATTAGTTTGTAAGCTACTTAGTTATTAACTGCCCTACTTTGCTGTGGAAAAAAAAATAAATTGAACTTTTGTTTTAAGACATCTTTAAAAAAAGGGACTGTTAAAAGAGTTAACAAATCAAGGTCTGGGTAGCAGTGAGTAATTATAAAGCTGGGTAAGATCACATGCTAAATTGTAATTCTGATTTGTGACAGTGCTGATCAGTAAAAAAAGAATTAGCTTTGTGATTAAATATTGAACTGCCACTAAAGGTAAATGTCTTCTAGATGAGCAGGAAGAGGGCCGGGAATTTAGCTCGTGGTGCCGCTGCCTGCCTGGAAAGCGCAAGGTTCTGAGTTTGGATCCCCGGTACCACCAAAAAAACCCCCAAACAAACAAAAAAACCCGTGTAGTAGGGTTGTAGGATTTTTGGTGTTTCCCTGGTAATGATGTATGTTACAAATTGGATGACATAAACACTAAATAATTATTACAGCTTTTTGTTGATAGGGATTGAATTCAGGGTCTCGTGCAGGTGAAGCACAAGCTTTACTCCAGCCCTGATGTGAATGAATGAATGAATGCATGAATAAGTAAATAAAAATAAATTAATTAATATTTTTAAAATGTGTACGCAGTTAGCTACTGATAAAATACACTGAGGAGTAACATTAAGTGTCAGCGCAGTGGTGATCTCAACATTAAAAATACTGATGTGTTTTGACCTTGTTTTTAAACTGCCTTTCTCCTGTCCAGTCTGTGTGTCCTTAGTGCCGTACTTTTGCAGGCACACCTTTCCTAGATCTCTCTGATGCTACAGTCATTAGCACATTATAAAAGTTATTTGTGCCTGAAGAGCTAATGTTTTTCTGACTGAATATAAGGTGTGGAGTGTAGAATTTGTAATTAGTGGTATGATATGGACAAAGTTTGCCTTTCTTTTTTAAGGTGAGATACCTTAAACTTCATTAATTTATACAACATATAAACCTGGGTATGCTCTCCTCCTGACAGTTTCTTTTCACTCACATCTTTCCTGGTAAATCAGTCCAGAGGGATTGCTTACCTTTGAAAAAGTGAAATTAGGTCCTCCTAGAGATCGTTTTGATTGCAATTATCTTGGCAGGTGACTTTAGATTGGTTGGGAAGACTGTCATTTTCTGTGGTTCTGAGTTTAGGTGTTCTAGAAACCAAGATACTGTAGTACATATATCTGTTACGTGTATGGTGAGACCTAGTGAATCTTTTCTTTGTGGGGGAGTTCCGAGCTCACTAATTTATGATTTCAGTGTAGTTATGGTCATATCTTCTGAGATTTGAGTAGTGATTGTGTTACCTTAAACTTGTTGAGCTGACAGTGTTAGAAAAAGGGCAATTCTCTAATTCTGACACTTTTTATTTATCACTTTAATAAATTTCAGTCTATTAATTGGAAGAATATCAGTATCAGGCAGGCCTACATGTGATACATTCTGTTAAATACCAGGAGAAAAAAATCCCCGCCCCCAAAATAAGTAGCATGTGATTTGTTTATAGCAGCTGAAAATTTCTACATGTCACATTATAGGAAACCTGTAAAACTAATTTCTGATTTATCTAGAACCTAATAGTCTGACATCAGCAAAAGGAACCTCTGTATTGTGCTTTCAGTACGTAATTTTTTTCCCCTTATCTTACATGTTTTACTTGTTAGTCACTTGTTTCCAGTAGTTTCTAAATTAGTTTAGAAATTGGTAGCCCAGTTACCTATACAAGGTTTTTCTGCTCTGTGTGTAAAAAATTTTTCTGGAAAAACCCTTCCATTGGCAGTCTTCTTGAGGGTATACAGTTTTTCCACACTTAGCTGTTTAGGGGCTGAAGCCTGTGTTTAGTCAGAAGTGACAAATGGCTCAAAAAAAAAAATTCTTTTCCTCTCATTTTAGTGACTGAGAAATGATTCAGAATTGGAAACTGAAGTGAATTTTAAGTTTCTGTTATTTTCTTGCAGTTAACTTTGAAACAGTTGCTATTATTATTATTAAGCATATTTTGGGCATAAGGGCTCCACTTGGGCCAGTATTTTGTTGTTAAATATCTTGACTGGTTTAATCAGCTCATTTTTGAACTGGAACTGGTTTTTATCAAAGGGTCATTGGAAATTGAATTTAGTTGTCCAGTTGGCATGTTTTTACTTTAAGAATTCATAGGGAAATTTTGATAACATGAGAATATATTTTCCAAATGTCATAATATTTTGGGGCCTAGTAATTGTTGGGAAAATCAGGAAGCTTGTGGTTTCTACTGAAAATATAATTTTACTGAAATATTAGCCTATTTTTGTTTTACTTTATACATGTATGTATATATGCCTACGTAAAATATAGCACTCTATATTTTTGTATAAACATGTTCATTGTAAAATTTTCAGTTCAATAATAAGAAAAACTTGCCCTATTTCCAATTTTACCTTCTAGAAGTAACTACTGTTATCATTTAGTATGTATTCTTCCATACCCTTTTCTGTGCACATAAAATATTAGTAGATTTTGGGGGGATTGATTTAATTCTAGTGCAGCTTTTTTTTTTTTGGTACCAGGGATCGAACTCGGGTCCTTGCGCTTGTGCAGCAGGCAGCGAAACCACTGAGCTAAATCCCCGACCCTCTAGTGCAGCTTTTGAAACTCAATTTCTTTGCACATGAATATATAAAATCTATTTCATTTCTAATCCTGCTTTTCCATTTTTTTGTTTGCTTTTTATTTTTAAAGTACTACTAGTGATTGAACCTAGGGCCTTTGCACTGAGCTGTACCCCCCAACCCTTATTTATTTGTTTACTTTGAGATAGGATCTTATGAAGTCTCTTATGTTGCCCAGGCTGCGCTTGAATTTGGGATCTTCCTGCCTATAATCCCAACACTCCGGGAGACTGAGACAGGAAGATCCAAAATTTAAGCGCATGCTACCACACCCTGCTCAATATTTAAGTTTTTGAATCTGCTTGGAGTACATTTTCAGTATAAGATAACAATTCGACTTCTTTACCAAAAAAATTGATAGCCAGTTGTCCTAATAGTGTATCATTTACCCACTTACTTGAAATGATCTTGCTAACATAAACTTTTTATTTGTTATCAGTATGTGTTTATGGTACATAATGAAAGCATTCATCTTGGGAAGTTGGTACACATACATATTCCATCTTAGTCCCTAAGACTTCACTTTTCTTTCCCTCCTTCCCAATTCCCTCTGTCTCTAGATCTCCTTCCCAGTAACGTAAGCTCTTTATTTACTTTTTGTGGGCCTGCATTGTATGTTTTAATTAGTATAATTTTATTAACTATTAGAATTGATTCCTCGTCTTTTTTTTTTTTTTTGAGTGGGCTATCATATGGTCAGCAGATAATAATTTGGACTCTTCCAGTATTTATGCTGTTTATTTATTGACAGCATTGCAGAATGGCTATAGTGATTATAATACCCCTGAATACAGTACTTATCAATTTTGATTTGCACAGAAATCCCTAGGAGTATTGTAAAGTACCAATTCCGTAGGTGTAGGGTGGGCCTGAGTCTCCAACAGGCTTCTAGGTGGTGTTGATGTCTGTGTAGTCTTAGAGACCTTACTTTCAAGTAGCAGGGTCCTAACATTAATTGAACCCTTGATTTGTTGTAGTCATTGTTCTGAGTACTTTTACATGTTTTACCTCATTTAATTTTCTTAATAACTCCATGGTAATTATCCCCAATTTTCCAGTGAAGAAACTGAGACTTAGAGATATTTTCAACTTGCCCAAAGTGATGCAAGCAGTTAAGTGGAAGAGTCAGACTGAGGCCAGGTGGAGTTTGCACTCTTAACCCCTTGAATATATTATGTTGTCAGTAGCAGACACAGTTTTCTGTCTTGTGTAATTCAGATGTCAAATGTCTTTTTTTTTAATTTTTAAAAAATGAATAGACTTTCTTTCTTTGAGCAGGATTTTTGTTTATTTGTCTTTTGAGACAGGGTCTTTCTATGTGGTCCAGGTTGGCTTTGCTCTGTAGCCCAGGCTAGACACAAACTTTTGATCGTCCTGCGTCAGCCTTTTGAGTGCTGAGATTATAAGTGTGTACCACCATGTCCAGCTACTTTGAGCAGTTTTAAATGTACAGAAAAATTGAGCACGAAATACAGAGAATTCCTATTTACCATATTATCTCCATGCTTGTCCCCGACTTCCCCTAATAAATTGTCTTCTATTAGGAACATTTGTTAAAATCGATGAGCAGTATTTATATACTATTATTAGTTACTACAGGTTGTAGTTTATATTGGGGCCTGCATTTTGTGTTGTACATTTTTTGTGGGTTTTGACAAATGTGGAATGCCATGTATCTACTACTACAGTATCATACAGAATAGTTCCAATTCCCCTAAAAACCCTGTGCTTCACTTATCCATCTCTTCCTTCTCCTAATCCCTGGTCATCACTGGTCTTTTCACTATCTCCATAGTTTTGGCTTTATCATAATGTCATGTAGTTAGAATCATATGGCCTGTAGCTTTTTCAGTTGGCTTCTCTCACTTAAATACGCATTTAAGTTTCCTCCATGTTGTGTATTGGTTTGCTAGCCTGTTTCTTTTTAGCACTGTTACAGCATTGTATAGATGGACCACAGTTTATTTACCCACTGACCTGTTGGTGGATATCCAGTGCTTCTATATTTTAGCAATTATGAATAAAGCTACTATGAATATCTGTGTGCAGATTTTTATATGGACATAGGTTTTCAACTTATTTGGGTAAATGCCAAGGGCACAATTGTTGGATCATATACTAAGAGTATGTTTAGTTTTGTAAGAAGCTGCCAGTGTCTGTACCACCTTGTATTCTCAACAACAAAGAATGATAGTTCCCTTTGTTTTTCCTCACCAGGCTTTTTTTTGTACCGTGAATCACTCTTAGGGCCTGGCACTTGCCAGACAAGCGCCGCACCACTGAGCTACATCCCTGCCCCTCACCAGGTTTTGATGTTGTTAGTGTTTTGGATTTTAATGTGTGTAGTGGTATCTCATTGTTCTTTTAATTTGCAATTCCCTAATGACATAGGATGTGTGTGTGTGTATGTTTGTGTGTGTTTTACTGGGGATTGAACCGAAGGTCTTCGTTCTGTGCTGCATCTCCAGCCTTTTTTTCTTAATAACTGGTTTTTGCTTGATTCTGTAGTTTACGTATGATAGCTCACACCTTACACTTAGTTCTCCTTTGATTTTCTTTTATTATTGTTATTGTTATTGTTATTATTATTATTATTTTTGAGACAGGGTCTTGCTGTGTAGTTCAGGGTGGCCTTGAACTCATTGTGTGTGTACTCCAGGCTGACCTCAAACTCACAATTTTTCTGCCTCAGCCTCCTGAGTGCTGGGATTACAGGTGTGTACCACACCTGGCTTCTTTCAGTATTTATACCAGTGGTGGCGAACCTATGGCAGGGGTATAGTGTTTGTTGTCATTAAAAGCTCTAAAAGGTTCACCGTCACTGATCTATGCCAACAGAGTTTTTCTAACAGGATAGGCAGTCAGATTCCTATATGGCACACATTGGCCCTCCGTATTTTATTTTATTTTATTTCATTTTATTTATTTATTTATTTATTTTGTAACAGGGATCAAACTTGGGTCTTTGCGCTTGCGCAGCAGGCGGCAAACTCATTGAGCTAAATCCCACTAAGTTGCTCAGTTGCTCAGGCTGGGCTTGAATTTGCCATCCTGCTACCTCAGTCTCAGAATTTGGGGATTACAGGCAGGTGCCACTGTGCCTGGCTACCTTTGGTTTTTATCATGTATGATGCTTGCTTTCCAGTTATGACAAGTAATCAAGTTAAGAAAATTTCTGAGCTGGGATATTGGGGCACATTTGAGGCTGAGGTAGGAGTATTGTGAGTTTGAGCCCAGCCTAGGCAACATAGTAAGACTTCACCTCAGCAAAACAAACACAATTTCCTTCTCTATTTGTCTTTCTAAAAGCTTTTGTCAGAAATATCTATATAGGGAAGCCCTTGATAATTATTTGGCAAAACAAATTCAGTGTTTTTTTCCCTTTCTTTTTTTAAAGCAAGGCATCCTGTTTTTTTCTGCATACTGGATCCTTATTATGTTATATTTAAGAATGTCATTGAAAACTTAAGATCCTTGTAAATAGCTCATTCTTATTCCTTCCATAATCTCATGTGCCTTTAGTGTCCATGCCAATTACCTGCCCACTGTCTGGTCTCATTCTGACTTGATCTTCTTTGTCTCAGCCATGTGTCCTTCCACTTCTGTGTAGCAATCTAGTCCCATGACCATTCTTCCACCTCTGAAATAATACTTTTGGAAATTTAGCTTGTAATCACCATTTCCTGCCTTTTAGTCCTGCTGTATGTTGAATTTATTCTGATTTCACCAAGGCCACCAGTCCTTAGATCTTCCCCCGACTCCCAGATTATGACAGTCTTCCTGGCATCACTTTGTCTCACATGGACACCATGGTAGGTCACTTTCAGTGAGTCATAAGTATCCTCAGTTCTCCTGCATCTTTGTTCTTCTCTCACACATGCCATGCAGATCTCCAGCTGTGGATTAACAATACTGCCCTTTTTCTGTGTCCTGCTCTAGGGCCCACAGAAATGATTTAATCATATTAATTTGTTCTATTACTAATTCATGAGGCCTAGTCACATCTGTGCTTGTTATTCTCTTTAGTAGTCTTCTCATTTGATTTCATTTCTCTGTCACCAGAATGACTGTTCTTTCTAAATCTTTACCCATTTTACTTAGGCTTGTGTCACCTCTCTCCATTGCAGCTGGCTCTGTACTTCAGCAGTGACCTTTCAAAAAAGAAAAAGAAGAAAGAAAACAACAAATCTATTGTATTATCTACTTTATAATAGATATCATTATTTAGATAAAGTTAAAAGTCTTAGGTTTAACATATCCCTTCTAGTTTTCTAGCCTCCTCTCCTGTCAGTGCTCCAGCTTCTGTCTTTTCTTCAGATCCTTAACATTCCAAGCTCATTCTTAGCATAGGGCTTTGCATATGTTCTCTCTGTTAGACACCTTTTCTCTTAACATGTTTAATTTGTACTTGTCTTTGGGACTTAGCTGATTTGTTACTTTTTCAAGGAAGTATTTCCTGACTTTCCATTTGCCTCAAGATTCCCTTGAAATAATAATAACAACAACATGAACAGCAAATACTTGCAAGTGTTTGTGGTATGCCAGAGATTAGTTTTTTTGTTGTTGTTGTTTTGTTTTGGTCGTTTTTGGTAGTACTGGGGAACCCAGGGCCTTTAGACTGAAAAACATCCCCAGCCTCTTTTTCATTTTTAAAATTTTGAGACAGGATCTTGCTACGTTGCCAAGTTGCCCAGGCCAGACTTTAATTTGTGATCCTCTTGCCTCAGCTTCCCAGAGTGCTGTGATTACAGACTTGTGTCACCACATCTAGCTCTAGTCTTCATAGCAATTTGATGAGTTAGATAGGTGGATAAATAAATGGGACCTATAATTATCTCCAGTTTTTAGATGAGGACATTGAAGCAAGGACTGTTAAGCCACTTGTCCAAAGTCACGTAGTCATTTGGTAAGAGAGGTGGAATTTGAACTCAGGCATTCATACCCGAGCCTGTGTTCTAAACTGCTGAGCTGTATTGTAATGATGGTTATAATTGTGTAATTTTATTTTTGTTTTTATTAATGTCCACCTTCCTTGGTAGTTTCTACATGATTTAGATCACACCTATCTGGTTAAGCTTTGACCCTCTGGTGCCTGGGACAGAGCTTGGTACATTGACTAAATAGAGGCCTTCAGTGTGATTTACCTCAGTTTCCTTCCTTTCTGCTTCTGTATTAGCTTTCCTGTTGTTGGATACAATACCCAATACTCAATAGCTTAAACAAAGAAAGGTTTACTTTAGCTCATAGTTTGGGGGAATTCAGTCTATAATCAACTGACTCCAAGACAGGAACATCATCACAGAAGGGAAGAGCATGGTGGAGCAAAGCTGTTCAGTTCATGGCAGCTGGGGAGCAGAGCAGAGGAACAACACTGAAGAGGGACAGGGAGGGACCAGATGTAGTACCTAAGGCTACACCTCCATGACCCACCCAGACACACACAGGAGGAACATGCTGTAATCTGCTAGGTGTTCTTAATCCAATGAAGTTGACCTATTAGGATTAACAGTCACAGCTTCCAAATATTAAATCTCCTTAGTTGAAAGAACAGGTCATTAAATGTATTTCAAAATCTAACCCTGTTTACTATTTTTATTCTTTTTGGTGGTAGTGGGGATTGAACCCAGGGCCTTGTGCATGCTAGGCAAGCATTCTACCACTGCTCTACATTCTTCTGTATTATTTTTTGTAAGTGCATATGATATAATTCTCTCAGAGAATTAAAAAATAAATTACAGAAATCTTGCCATGATTTAATATACTTTCTTTTGAATGGCTATATAAGATTTCATTGTATAGGTGGGCATGATTTTGTTTTACTTTTTTCCATTTGATGGACTTTTAAGTTACTTCAATTGTTTCATTTTCCTGGTACTGCTTAAGGGAGAACATCTTTGCATTTGCAGCTATATTCTTTCTAGAGGGTATATGCATAGACAAGGTGTAGAAGAGGAGAAAGAAAAAGATGTGCACATTTAAAATGTTGCTAAAAGTTGACAGGCTGCCCTTCAGACCAGCTAACCCTGTCATCAGTGGTTAGGATAGAAATTTTGGACACCTGCACTCACTTGCACTGTCCTGATTCCGTCCTCTCACTAATTTTTTGAAACTTTGTTTTATTAACTAGTTCTTTTCCTTTCACTATATGTCTTCTCTGTTGGTTCTTGTCTATCTGCTCATTCTCTTAACAAGTCCTCCAGATGAATGTAGCTTTTCTTTAGTAGTTGTCTCAATCCATTTGTGTTGCTATAATAATACCCGAGACTGGGTAATTTGTAAAGAACAGACATTTATTGTCTCACAGCTTGATGGCTGAAAAGTCCAAGATCAAGTTGCTGTCAGGTTTGTTGTGTGATGAGGGTCCAGTATATTCTTTCAGGATAGTGCCTTGAATGTTCGAATGCTTTCAATGACAAAAGATGTGTCCTCACATGGTGTAAGAAGGAGGGGGGAAAAAAGGGAGAACTCCCTCTGTCAAGTTCCTTTGTAAGGGCACCTGATCCCTCTTGTGAAGGAAGTAGCTCTCATGACTTAATTCCATCTTAAAGGGCCTGCCTTTTGATACCATAACATTGGTATTTTAGAGGTGACATTCAGATTGTTGCACATGGTGGATATCAGATGATCTAAGTATGATTTCATGAATCACATGGGTAATTGCCATATGAAGACAGTTTTTTCTCAGGTCCACAAGGCTTAAGTAGGAGAAAATAATGTGCAGAAATCTCACAAGGTCTTGATAGACTGGGGACATTAGCCACGTAGTGAGTGAGTTCCAAATATTGAAGTCCATTTGCAGCTGGGCATGGTGACACATGCCTGTAATCCCAGTACTCATGGAGGCTGAGGCAGGAGGATTGCTAGTTTCAGCCCAGCCTGGACAATTTAGCAACTTAGACTCTGAATTAAAATAAAAAAGGGCTAAAAAAATAAAATAAAAAAGGGCTGAGGGTGAAGCTCAGAATGAAGGCTCAGGGTTCAGCCCTCAGTATTGAAAAATGAAAGTTCATTTGCTTAGGATGGAAACAGACCTCTGTGGAAAGTAAAGTCTAGTTGAAGTTCAAGGTGTACTCTTCATATGTGTTGTTCTCTGGAGAAGCTGGCTTGACCACCCCAATGGAGATCTGTAACAAGAGGGTCCCTTGATGGTACAGGGTGTTGTCATTGTTGGCAGCTGAGGCTTTGGAGATTAGCACTAAGGCTAACAGGGTCTCACCCTGCTACAGGATGGCTGACATGGTGTGACCTGTCACAGCACATGCTCTTGGTATTTGGAGCTCCATCATGGTCTAAGTGCTCAAAGTATCTGTCAGTTTCTGGAGTTTACATGTTTTTTGAAGCCCAGTAGCTGAGGTCAGTAACTAAGTAACTTACACATGGTGAGCTTCATAAGATTGGTGTAACGAGCTGGAGGACAGCGAGAATTTCTTCTAAGTTCTCACTTGTGGGATCTGATAATGGGATGCACTCTTGAATGGGGCAGGAATGTAGTTCAAAACATTGGGCAGCAAACACTGTTGGAAATATTTCAAAGCTACACAATACAACCTATGTTATTATTATTATTATTTTTTAAGAATAGGAAAATTTATTGGGGAATAGGAATGGGGAATAAGAATAGCTCCTGAGGGACAGGAAGGGTCCTGAATGGGTTGCCAAGAATCCCACTTCTCAAAGGAAGTTTTATAGAGCAAAGTCCCGAGGGGTGGGTACAACATAGGTCAAAACTATAACCAACCAATAAGATTACAAGTGTAGTCACTTAGGTAATATTGACCCAATAGTAGCAAAGGTATATGGATGACATCATTAACCTTGGTCGATAATCTGTAGTCTTAGTCTTAGTCTTAGTGGGTGGAATAAGAGGGCCCCCTCCCAATGAGATAATGGTCTGTCTGTATGGGAAAGCCCAAAAGGGTGGTGCCAATAACCTTGAACTTCGATTCATCCCTTAGGGAAGTGTGCAGATCTGGCTATTGTGACTTTCTTCTTCTTTAGATGTGCTTGGAGTCACAGCTTCAAGGTGTTTTCATCCTCTGCATTGACTTCCAGGGCCCAGGCCTGTCTGACTGCCTATAATATTTCTTTCTTTCTCTCTCTTCCTCTTCTCTTCTCTTCTCTTCTCTTCTCTTCTCTTCTCTTCTCTTCTCTTCTCTACTGGGAATGGAACTCAGGACTTTGCACTTGTGAGGCAGGCATGCAGCACCACTGAACTAAATCCCTGGCCCTATATATATATTTTTTTTCTTCCTTTCCTTTCCTTTCCTTTCCTTTCCTTTCCTTTCCTTTCCTTTCCTTTCCTTTCCTTTCCTTTTCTTTTTCCTTCGCTTCCCTTCCCTTCCCTTCCCTTTCCTTCCCTTCCCTTCCCCTTCCCCTTCCCCTTCCCCTTCCCCTTCCCCTTCCCCTTCCCTTCCCCTTCCCCTCCCCTCCCCTTCCCTTCCCTTTCTTCTTCTGGTACCTGGGATAGAACTCAAGACCTTGCACTTGTGAGGCAGTGCCACTGAGCTAAATCTCTGGCCCACGCCTATAATATTTCTACCTAACTTAGCTGTCTATATTATTATCCTCTCTGTAGAAGTATCCCTAATCTCCCTGGGTTAGGGGAGAAAGAATGTAGTTTCCATCTAACTGCTTAGGGCTGCAAAAGGGTTGATGTAGGGGAGACCACAGTCAGGGGCCCTCTCCAGAGAGCTAATCTTAATGGGCCTCAGATAGAAGTCATCACAATCCATATTGGAAGCTAAGTGCTTCCAGTATTTGTAGTTATCCTCACAACAACCTTCTGAAGTAGTCCCTGTTATCTCAATACACATGGGAGGGAACACAGGCACAGAGAAGTTAAGTTACTTGCCTGAGGTTACCAGACAATGAGTAACTCCCTATTAATTTAGTCAGTCTGGCTCCAGAGTTTGTACTTTTAACCATGTTCTAAGAAGGGTCAGCAAACCTGCCAGCTTCTTACATCTGTCCTGTGGCCTGTTTTTGATATCCCCATCTCCAGCTAAAAATATTTTTTTTACATTTATAAAGGACTGTTTAAAAAAAAAGAAGGAAAATAGATGTAACCCACAGACTCCTGCTAGTGACTGTTATTTATCATCAAACTTCCATTTCTTTCTTTTTGTTTTGGTACCAGAGATCGAACTCGGGTCCTTGCACTTGTGCAGCAGGAGGCGAAACCACTGAGCTAAATCCCCAGCCTCAAACTTCCATTTCTTTGCCTTCCTTTCTCTTGTACATTTTACATAATCTTCTGTGCTAGCATTGTCACTTCAACTGTACCAGGAAGGGTTTCCAGTAGTCTTATCACTAAATCCAGTTACCTAATTTAAACTCTTGTTGTGTTTGACACTGTTGACTATCCCTTCTCTTTAAACATTTCCTTTCCTTTAGCACTCAATATTGGAGAGCCTTCTGGGCTTTTTCTCACTTACTGACTGACTATTACCTCTCTGCTTGTTGCTGTCCTTTGCTACTCTGGTTCTCTACCTGCATTTTAAGCATTTAGATTCTTAAGTGCAGTCTTTGACTCTTCCTCCCAGACCACCTCAGCCACTCTTTGTCTTTTCTCTGTTGTCCATACCAGAAAGACCAGCTTTGAATCTGGCTGCATTAGTTTTTATCTAAGAGATATGGACTGATTTACCTTGTCTTTCTGTGTTTCTGTTTCTTTCTTTGTAGGAAGAGTGAGGAGAACAGTGTACCTACCTCAGGATTGTGTGGATTAAATGAAATAATGTGTGTAAAACATTTAATACACTATCTCATTTACAGCAAGTGCTTGATAAATGCCAGTAATAGGAATAGTAATAATAGTGTAGTTGTGTTATTATAACTTTATCTGTGGGACTCTCAGCTTTCCCAAAGTATATGCAAAGTATTCAGCTGCTTGCTAGAGATCCATATTTGGATACTTCCCCACATACCTTCAATTCAGTTATCTAAAATCAAAGTCTTTCTCGTGCTTTAGTGCTTAGGGACTATGGCCTTGAATAAGTTATTTACTTTATGTAAGCCTCAATCTCTTCATTTTTGAAAGGGTGGTAATGGCACTTATTTTGTCAGTATTAAATAAGACAATTTGGGGGGACAGTATTGGGAATTGAGCCTAGGACCTTGTACATGCTAGACAAGTGCCTATCCTTAGCTTCATCTCAGCCAAATAAGACAATTCTTTTAGAGTATTTACGTAGCACTAGAATATGGTGATAGATTCATAATTATCAGTTGCTGTTATTATTACTATTACTCTTAAAATGTGATCCTTCTAATTGTTCTGTTCTCAGATCAAAAGCTTCAGAAATAGCTTTTTTGCTGCTTGCCTTCTCTTCCTTATCTGCCACATGCAACTAGTTATTCTCTTTCAGAAACATGTGCTTATACCCATTCACTTCT
This sequence comes from Heterocephalus glaber, assembly GCF_053883595.1. Taxonomy (NCBI): domain Eukaryota; kingdom Metazoa; phylum Chordata; class Mammalia; order Rodentia; family Bathyergidae; genus Heterocephalus; species Heterocephalus glaber. Next base: position 33,004,178 of record NW_028258294.1, on the reverse strand, counting down.
TACTATTTCTTTTTGGAAATAGGAATCAAACTCAGGACCTTGAGCTTGTGAGGCAGGCAGTGGCACCACTGAGCTAAATCCCTGGCCCACTTCTTACTATTTCTTGACAGAATTATTTAGGTAATTTCCTAATTGGTCATAACACTCAGAGGTAAAGGCCTCAGATGGGTCCCTCTTACTTGAAGCTGACATAATGATGCATGCCTGTCATTCGATCACATGGGAAGCTGAGGCAGCAGGAGCCTGGGCTACATAGTGAGTTCAAGGCCAGCCTGAACTACTATAGCAAGACCCTGTCCCAAAAAAACAAAACAAAAACAAAATAATTTGTCTTTCAACAAAACAAAAACAAAATAATTTGTCTTTCCTTTGCCTATTTGTTCTCTTGAAGGATGGGCAACAGACTGTATGATCCCCCCCCACCCCCACCCCCCATATTGGTGAGGATCTATCACAGGGCTCTTTATAGTGTGACTCTGGTTACTTTTTCTGCCATACCTTCTGGTAGCTTAGAATGAAACCCCCTCCCCTGCCCCGGGCTAATTGTGATTCTTGTGTTGTGATTTTCAGTCTTCTTTTGTACCTACCCAAAATATTTTCCTTTCTACTTATTTTTCATTTGAAATTCTGTCTCTCAGATTCAGTTTTGTGTTTTTTTTTTTGTACCGGGATTGAACTCGGGACCTTGCGCTTGCAAGGCAGGCGATGGAACCACTGAGCTAAATCCCTGGCCCCGAGATCCAGTTTTTTTTAAAAAAACACTTTTACAGTATTTTGAAATAATTATAGAATTAGAGGAAATTAGTACCTTGTGTACCCGTCCTCCAGGTCAATGGTGACTAATGTTGGTATCTTACATACTGTACTTGTAGTGTAAGAGTCTTTTTTTTTTCTTTTTGTGGCCCCTGCTGGTCTCAAACTCACAGTTCTCCTGTCTCAGCTCCTGAGTGCTAGGATTATAAGGTGCACCACTGTGCTCAGCTTAAGATTTATTTTATTTTATTTTTTGAGGGGTACCCGGGATTGAACTCATGACCTTGCACTTGCGAGGCAGGCATGGTGCCACTGAACTAAATCCCCAGCCCAAGATTAATTTAAAAGTCTTTTTTTTTTTGGTACCAGGGATCGAATTCGGGTCCTTGCACTTGCGCAGCAGGCAGTGAAACCACTGAGCTAAATCCCTGGCCCTAAAAGTCCATTTTGAAGAATATTCTCAGTGGTTAAAAAAACAAAAATCTTTCTTTTTTACCTCTTTTCCCCCTTTCCTTTACTAGATTGCTTTTGTGGAAGTGGCCAGGAATCGTATGAACTCATGTCTGAAAAACAGAATAGGTTGGTGATCCAAGTTGAGTAGTATCATGTTTGTTTGGTTTTTTTTTTTGGTATGGGGGGGGATTGAACTCAGGACCTTGTGCTTGCAGGGCAGGGTAGGAACCACTGAGCTAAATCCCCCGCCCATGTTTTGTTTTTTAAAAGGAAAAAGATATGGCTATTTGACATCCTAAGGTTGATTTTATCTGATTTATGAACTGTCCTTGAACATAATTTTGAAAGAAGAGTTTCCAAAGGTAGAATGGGTGTGTAACTTTCTTAAGTAATTAAATGAAGCATAGACATGAATACTCTGTTGATTAAGCTAGTTTCAGTATTTTATAGCCATACCATTTATATTCTTTTAATGTTATGTTCTTCCTAGTGAATATATTTTCATATAATGAGCTAGTTAAGGCGTACCCTGATTTGTGGAGAAAAAAGTTTATTTTCTTTTGCTTATTTTTTAAAGGAAGGCAGAAGGTTTGTAAAGGAAAATATTTTAGAAAATAAAACTTATTCTCCAGATTAAATCCTTTATACATTGCTAGCAGGAATGTAAAGTGGTATAGACACTTTGGAAAAGTTTGGCAGTTCCTCAAGAAGTTAAACATGGTTACAATATGACCCAACAACACCCAAAACATGTACATAAATGTTCATAGCAGCATTATTTACAGTGGTCAAAAAGGAGGAAAAACCCTGTTGTATATCAGTTGATAAATTGATTAAAAATGTGGCATATTTACATAATGGAATATTCAGCCATAAAAAGAAGTGTACTGATAATGGTACAACACTGGTCAACCTTGAAAACCTTATGCTAAGTGAAAAAAGTCAGACAGAAAGCCCCATACTGCATGATCCATTTGAATGAATTGTCCACAGTAGGCAAACTCAGAGATGAAAAATAGATTAGTGGTTGCCAGGGACTGGGAGAAAGGAAGAAGTGAGAAATGCCTGCCAGTGGGCACAGGATTTCTTTTTGGGGTGATGAAAATATTCCGACAACTTTCTGAGTGTACTAAAAAAACTGAATTATACACTTTAAAAAAATGATACTGGGAATTGAACCTAGCGCCTCACGTATGCCAGAAAAATGCTACTACTGAGCTACATTTCAGTTCTTTTTAAGGTTTCACTAAGTTGCCCAGGCTGGTCTGGAATATTTGATCTGACTGTCTCAGCTTCCCAAGTAGCTGAATTTACAGGTGTGAGGCACCGTGCTGGGCCCAATCACACACTTTTAAAGGGTAAAATTTATAGTATGTGAATTATACTTAAAAATATATTTATTTTCCAGTTGCTTTGTGTCAAACTGTGATGTGGTTTGGAACTGTTCACTTGACATGATGGGGCATGTGTGAAAGGCTTATTATGTTCTGAGCTCCAAATGAGGACAAGGATTAGTGGGAGAAGGGAGTAATTTAGACTTGAGCTTTGTAACCAACACCCTGTAACCCCAGTGGGCAGTAGGAGATCAGATAAGGATGGCATTAACATATGCATGACTGTCCTTCTCCATGGGAAGAGTGGGCAAACAGACCTTGGAAAGTATCTTTTTAAACTTTCTATACCTCTCTAAAGTTTATCCTCTAAAATAAGGAATTTATGGAAATGATTAAATTGACTATTTTAAATAAATATCTATATTATTATATAGTCAGCAGTTCCTAAAAAATCTTTTAGATTCCAGGCAAATTTATTAACTCAAAGGATTTATAAAGTATTTTAAAAGAAGCATTATTAAATTCAATAACCCTAAAGCTCCTGGCATTCTGTTGTGGATATGTTCCTCATAGATCTTTTTTTTCTTTCTCATAGACATCTTTTTTTAGTAGGTATTGAGAAAAGTACATTAGTTTCATAATGAGTTATAGAGAAAGTTTCAACAGATTTTTTTTTTTTTTTTTTTTTTGGTACCAGGGATCGAACTTGGGACCTAGGGCTTGCAAAGCAGGCGGCAGAACCACTGAGCTAAATCCCCGGCTCTTAACAGATCTTTTATCTGTAAAACTAAATGTATTCTTATTGATTTTTAAAGGTAAATCAATCAGGGTTTTCATCTAAGTGTCAAATACATGATTTTTATCAATGGCACGGCAGACTTATTTTTTCGTATTTGCACAGAGAGCTTTCTGAAATAGCACCAAGATGAAGTGGGTAGGTATCTTGAATCATAGTCTTTGGTAGACTGAGCTGTATTTGTGTTTTGAAAATAAATCATGCTGTGATGTTTGAATAAGACTTTTTTTTTTTTGCAGTACTGGGGATCCAATCCAGGGACTCTACCACTGAGCTACATCCCCAACCCTTTTAATTTTTTTCTGCCTAAGATTTAAGGCTTATCTAAAGAAGTTGTGAGAGACAGAAAGAAAAAGTAAAGATTTACCTAATCATACAAATGTTAGTAAGAATGGCAGATAGGGTGCACTGAGTGTATTATCTGCCAAGCACTGTTGTTAATGTTTTACATTCTTCATTTCAGTCCTCAAAAACAGACTTTTTTTTTTGTGGAATTAGGGATTGAACTCAGGATTTTACACCTGCCAGGCAGGCGTGGCACCACTGAGCTACATCCCCAGCCTGTCACAACAGACTTTATCATTGGAACAGAAAAAAAGTAGTCTAATGTAGATGTTTTCAGTGACTAGCTTTTTTTCTTAAACTATTTTATTTTACTTTATCTTATTTTTTAAATTTTACTTCATTTTTGAGGCGGGGTCTTCCTATGTAGTCCAGGCTAACCTTGAACTCACTATGTAGCCCAGGCTGGTCTTGAGCTGGTACCTCAGCCTCCCAAGTGCTAAGTTACAGGTGTGTGCCACCTTGCCTGTCTCTTAATACCACAAATGTTTACTGAGTCCAAGTAAGCAGCAGTCTTCAAAATAGAGTACATGTCTAAAGGTATGTAGGTAGTTTTAAAGAAAATCATTGTCCAAGTTTTCAACACTCATTTATAGTGTTTCCTCAAATTGATTTGTTTGAAGACAATGCTGGTGTAATGCTAGTTCTCCTTTCTTACCCTCCTTTTAGTCTTCTCTCTCATGGTTTTTTTTTTTTTCTTTTTTGGTACGGGGGATCGAATTCGGATCCTTGCGCTTGCGCAGCAGGCGGCAAAACCACTGAGCTAAATCCCCGGCCCTCTCTCTCATGGTTGACAAAGCCGTATGTTTTATCTATCTTGCATTTGACCATTTTAGATTTCTTTGAGGTGTCCAGGGTTCCAATGAAGGTGTTGAAACACTGATGTCGTGAGGAACTTCCTTCTAGCAAGATTTTTGTCAAGGTATATGCTACCTTACTCCATTATTTTCCCCCAGTACTACGGACCCATGTATTTTATTAAGAGATACATCTCCAGACAGGCATGGTGGTCCATGCTTGTAATCCCAGCACTCAGGAGGCTGAGGCAGGAGGATCATCTCGAGTTGAAGGCTAGCCTTGGTTACATAATGAGTTCAAGAGCAGCCTGAATGATGACATAGTGAGACTGTTTCCCAAAAAGAAAAAAAAATGTAGCATGTTTGCATTGTCTTCATAAATTGTGTGTTAGTAATAGTAGCAATCACACAATCAAAAATAAATACTTTTGGGCTGGAGATTTAGCTCCGTGGTTCCGGTGCCTGCCTTGCAAACTCAAGGTCCCAAGTTCGATCCCTGGTACAAAAAAACCCCAAAAAGCTTTTAAGCAAATGAAAAAATAATATGTGTATTTTCATTATAGGAAAATATTAAAGAAATTATCTTAAAATTAAATACTGTGGAAGAAGTGGAATAGAAATATAATTTCCAGGGGTAAAAGAAATGATACAGTATTTTGAATGGGAAATGAGTATTCTGTGACAATTTTAAAGTGGAGGATGATGAATATCAAATTGCTCAGGTGTTTAGATTTCATTGGAGTTAGTGGTATAGTAGTTTCAGTAGCATTAAAATTAGTGATGTAATAGATATCAGTTTTAAATGGACTTGTGAGGTGTGATCAAATTATATGGTGAATGTTTAAAAAATGTTTACAGATGATTCATTGCCATTAATCCCCATTAAAATACTCTCCCTTACTTTGAACACTCTTTTCCCATTGTTCTTGCCTCTTACTGAAGCAGTTCTAGAAGTCCTCTTTCAAGAGTATCTTTACCAACTATGATAAAAAATACAGTGAATGCTGCTGCCAAGTACCATCCACCATAAAAGGCAGGCTCATTAAAGCATTATTGTGGTGTGTCCTCATCTGCCTTATTCATTGGATCTGGCGCCATGGAACTCCTGGTTTTTCCCCAAAGCCAAAATGGCCATGAAAGGTAAACATTTTGAATCAATTCAGGACATCAAGGCAGCCATGACAGTGCAACTAAAGGTATGATAGAGGATTTCCAGAACTGCTAAAGAATATGGGATAAGTATGTTAAAAGTGAGGGAGAGTATTTTAAAAATATACCTTGTATATTGATATAAAAATGAAAGTATAGCTTCTGCAGTGGTTTAAGTTTTTGATAAAAAATTACAGATATTAATCTAAAAATAATTCAGGGAGGTAGTCCCCCTAACTGTTTTTATATTAGACTGATAGTATTGTAAAGGATATTGAGATCATGAAGCAGCAATTTCTGCCCTCAAATAACTTTTGAGTTGAATGGTGAAGTGGGGACATACACACATAGTTTGGCTAAAATAAAGCCTGTATTATGTTATGATATTTTGCTGCTTACTTAACATGGACATTGTGCCTCTGTTGTGCTGAGCTTGTTAAATGACCCTTGAATAATGACTTGGCTCATATGTGCCTGTTGTTACACTAGCTACTGTGTAGAACAGAGAGGGATTGTATATTTAAAAAGACGGATGGATAGGAAAAAGTATCCACTGTACTTACCACTGACAAGTAGTAGGGCTTTCTTTCATTGTCTAGCTCCTGTGGTCGTGAGACTGGCAGTCAGGATGCTCTAATTCTTGTCCTGAGACTATCATATGCCATGTGACAGTTCAGCCTCCTTATATAAGAAAAGCTTAAGGGGCTGAGGATATAGCTTAGAACATGTGTGTAGAATATGAAAGGTCCTGGATTTGATTCCTGGCATTGTGTATGATTTTTGTACCTCTGAAATTTGGAATCCATCAATTGAGTTCATAAATTTTCATACAGTATATTAGTTTTAGGAGCCATAGATTCAGTATACTTTGGGAAATAGATGCCAAAATAATGGAGCAGACAACTTAATGTAATGTTTGGAGGATAGCTTAGGAGTTATTTATTGAAGATCTGAAGAGCAGGGGCTGGGGATTTAGCCCAGTGGTTCTGCCACCTGCCTCGCAAGTGCAAGGACCCGAGTTCGATCCCTGGTACCAAAACAAAACAAAACAAAACAACAACGATCTGAAGAGCAGTTGAGACAATGTGTTATTCTGTTTGGATGAAGTCTTGTGGATCTCATCACTGTCTTTTTTATTGAGGGAAGAGGAGGAAGGGGAAGAGGAGAGGAAGGGAGAGGAAAAAGAGGGAGAGAGAGAAAGAAGAGGGGAATATGATTTTTTCCTATTGTTTAGAGAATTAGAGTAAGAATTCCAAGTTTAGCTTCATGCCAGTGCCTTTAGTGAAAGCCACATGTTTGCATTGCTTCAGCAGAATATGAAAATGGCCTATGGACTTCAGACAGATCTAGGCTTTAGTTTTTTAGTTTTTAGTTTTTAGTTTGTAGGTCAGAGATGGAAACTAATAGAGCAGTTATTCTTCACTCTTCTCATGGACTGGGCCTGTTAGGTTCTTTATGGAGCTCAAGTGAAACTCTCTGGAGTAGTTCCACCAGAATTGCTTTCCTGGGGGCTTATGAGGCTTACGTTATGAAACTGATACTCTTGTAGTACAAGAATAACTACAAACCAGTTTGGAATTAGGAGGCAGAGGGGTAGATGCCATATACACCTCTTATTCTTGACAGTCCCTTGGCTGGTGAACAGAGATTTTTCCCGTCAGGAAGCAGATATTTGGTTATATATTGATAAATCCTCTCTAAACAATTTTTAGAATTGTAGACTTTGCTTTTGTTGTGGGCCTTTGGAGGCTAAGAACAGTAAAGTGAGCAAAATTAACTTGTGGTGATTTAACTTTACAACTATTTTATCTGTTTAACCAGTCTTCATTTTCTGAGTTTGTTCTTGAACCTTATCTCCATTGTTTTAGGCCGAGAAAGGTAACTGAATAAATTCTGTGGCTGATTGGCAGGTGTTATTGTCATTTGTTAGTGTCAGTACTGGATAGTTTTACTGGCTTCCCTTATTTATCTAGAAACTTAGTTTGGACCCTAAAGTATTTTGTTGTGTTTTGGGGTGCTAGGAATTGAATTCAGGACTGTGTGTGCTGAACACCTGTTTTTCCACTGAACTACATCTCCAGCCAGGACCCTAAAGTTCTTAAATTTTTGTTTTAGTTGACAAAAAATTTGAAGTGAATAGGTCCACCTTTAAAGTGACCAGGCTTGGTGCTTTTTGATGCCGAGGAGGGAAACACTATTTCCTGCCCAGATATGTTGTATTTTTATATCATTACATCTCTAAGTCAGCAGTTTACTTTTTGTTTAGTAGTATGTCTTGGCTTGTCTGAGTGAGTCATAATTAAAATTTAGTCACTAGGACTCATAGTCTTGTCTAAGCAGGAATTACAGTATAGAGATACTATGCCTTGTTTTGTGTAGAATTAAAATGGTATAGGTCTGCTGTGGTTACTGAGATGAGTTTTTATAAACACTAAACTTGTTTAGAAGAATTTTAGTGGGTTTTTTTTTTTTAGTACTGGGGATCGAACTCGGGTCCTTGTGCTTGGGGGGCAGGCGACAGAACCACTGAGCTAAATCCCTGGCCCTAGTGGGTTTCTTTATCACCTACCCTCCAGAAAAGTTTGGAAAATGAAAATAAAAAAAGTAAAAATAATTGTATTCTAATCCCCCACCCCCACCCCGTACCAGGGATGGGAACTCAGGACCTTGCACTTGCAAGGCAGGCGTGGTGCCACTGAGCTAAATCCCTGGCCCCTTGTATTCTAATTTTGTAATCAGCAAATTCTTTTAATCTAATTGCATTTCTTTATACCTACTATGTAAAAATGAAGTGATTTGTTTCCTTTAAAATGATTCAAGAAATAGAATAGTTTTAAAAGCAGTTTTTGGCAATCCTTTGTTCCTCATTGACAGAAATATTGTCAGGAACAGTGTTTCAGTGCATATGACTTCTGATCCATTTCAATAATTAATATTGCTAATTTTGCTATGGTCATTTGTTGTACAATATACATTTGTTATGCAATATACATTTGTTATACAATATATTTTATTGAGCCAGAGCTATTGTATTTTGAGAGTAGCCTTCAAGTCAATTAAAAATAAATTAAGAATTTAGGGCTAGGGATTTAGCTCAGTGGTTCTGCCACCTGCCTCGAAAGCAGAAGGACCCGCGTTCGTTCCCTAGTACCAAAAAAAAAGAATTTAGGGCTGGAGATTTAGCTCAGTGGTTCTGCCGCCTGTCTTGTAAGCACAAGGACCTGAGTTCAATCCCCTGCACCAAAAAAAAAAAAAAAAAAAAGAATTTATGGGCCAGGCATTGCACTAAATGCTTAGGTTACAAAGGTAAATAAAACATTATTTATATTGTGTTTGGCTTCACATAGGATTTGAGTTGCCTGATAGGGAGTAAATATAATAATATTGCAAAATAGACTAAAGTTTAGAACCAGAGAATATGTAAATTAGATTTGGAGGCCAAGATACGGTTGAATAGCTAGACCTAAACCCTTTGACTAAGCAGCTCAGGTTAATGTTCATCCTAGTAGAGAAGTAAGCTTTGTCATGTTCAAGCTGTCTTTAAGGCATGGTTGATATATATGTATAGTTGGATTGTGAAGAGTTAAGGCATTTTTGGAAACTGCTACAAAAATGTCATCTGCAGTTTTTTAAATGATAGTGCCTTTGCTCTTTAGTTATATGATTTAAATATTGGATGATTTTAGTATTTTAAATTTTTAAATTTAAACCTCATGCAGTGGAGAGATACTAAGTAGGTACAGAACTGAACTTTCACTTTATTTTTATATAAAGGTAATGGATTTTTGTTTACATGATGAATTATAGATTTTAATGTTGAGATGGAAAAAGTAGACGTAAATTGTAGTATGAAATTGCCCAATTTTCTTTCCATTTATCTGTAAGTATTAAATTTTCCTTATTCTTGATCTCTAGGGTTGTTTTATGGCACCATGGAAATTAGGGCAGGGTACCCTTTATTGACTCAAAAAACACTACTTCTCCATTTTCGTATGTTAAGGAAACTGAGCAAAAAAATCATTTGTAATTTGAATATGGAAGCTGTTTTGCGAATACTTGTGGGTATGTAGTATTGTGGTTTGAAAGAGAAAAACAGGAGACTTAATATTGTAAGGGGTATATAAACACAGCTTTGTGACAGTAGCTTTTGATTTTATTGGCTCAACAAATATTATTGTTGCACAATACATAATCTTCCACTATGGTAGCTAATGAGATACAAAACTGCATAATTGCACCAACAGTTATTTTCCTTATAGAATTTGGCGGCTACTAAGTAAACAATTTTAAAAATTTATCTTAATTAGCTTACTTATGTGCATGCCATCATTGAATGAGTCTTATATTTTTCTTCGTATTCTTAGTTGAACAGAGAAAGATATTAATTATTTTAAGCAAGCGATTCATCTTACAGCATTTTAGCCAGTTGGCTTTCCTTAATGAGGATGGTTACACATATTCAAATAAGATCCAATTCTGTGAAATGCTTACTGAAAACATTGTTAGTCACTGTGGAGGAAAGACTGAAAGTTAAACTGTTTCAAGGTTGTTTTAAAGTTTATCCTCATTGTTTTTACTTGCCCTTATTTGTGTTAGCTTTGCAAGGATTGCTGGTTGTGATCTTGGTACTTTGGCAAAGGCCTGTGCTGGGTCTCAAGAACTTCGGATGTCAGGTACTAACTTGTAAAAATCAGATACATGTAGGTGTGCAGCAAGACACCATTTTGGTAATTAAGTGCTTTGTTTCCTTTCCTAACCTGTAACATGTGTTTGTTAGTGTATTTCACATTTTAGCTAGTAAAATCTAATGAAAGCATATGAGCATACAGGACCTGTCTGCAGATAGGGTTCCTCTTCAGGAGAGTGGACACTGTTGAGAGGACTGTGGGTTTAGTAAGGAACAGTGCTTTGGTGGATGGACAGTGTCTGCTATGGACAACATATATGGCTTCTGTTGTCCCTGATGTCAGTTATGTGCCTCTAAACATGTCCTTTGCTCAGAAAAACAAACCAGAGGCTAAGTTAATAATTTGAACAGGGTGCTGGTAGAAATAAAGGGTATGAGTAATTGACCAGAGTGGGCCAATAAAGGGAAGATTACATATAAATTGCATAATAGAGAATGGAAAATGGTAAGTTGAAAGGAAAAAAATTAAAAAGAAAAATAAGTTGAAGAAAAATGGGCTTCACCAGTCTCTTTTTCTGATTAGTAAAGGAAAATACTTTGTGAAATCCTTGGGCTGCTTTGGACAAGGAAATCAATTGTATTGTCAGAGTTGAGTCTAAAAAGTTTTGTTGTCAAGTAGAAAACAAAGTATATTTGTGCATAGAATTCCTTTAGGTTTTTTTTTTTTTTTTCCTTTCCCACTGAGGATAAAACAAAATGAAACTTCCAGAGTAGTCTGTGATCTTTGAGAAGTCTTTTTTTTTTTTTTTTTGAGATGGGGTCTTGGTGTGTAGTTCAGGCTGGCCTTGAATTCACTATGTAGTCCAGACTGGCCTCTAACTCATGGCGATTCTCCTGCCTCAGCCTCCCAAGTGTGGGGATCACAGCTGTGTGACACCATGCCCAGCTGAAAAGTCTTTCTGAAAAATGGTTATATAGAGCTGTAAGATACCTCCTCTCTCATTCCAAGTGGAGATCATACTTTTCTCATTTTTTCTCAGATATTTTAGTATTACAGTTTCCCAGTATTCCTCAATGTTTAAATATATGTTCTAGGAGGAAAAGCTTTTTTTAAAAAAAAATAAATTTGGGAGCTTATAAAATAAACAAAATGTTTCTTTATTTTTTGTTTTTTTTTATTTTTGGTACTGGGGATCGAACTCGGGTCCTTGCACTTGCGCAGCAGGCAGCAAAACCACTGAGCTAAACCCCTGGCCCTAAAATGTTTCTTTATTATAGGACATCTGAGAGGTCTTAAAATACCATTGTGGGGGAAAAACAAAAAAAACAAAAAACAAACAAAAACCCAAAAGAACTCAGACCAGTGTGCCCTGAAGGGATAGGTGAGTTGGGGCATGTAGTCTTTCTAAAATTTATTTGATTGGCATACAGTTTGAGAAAAGCTGATACTTACAATTGCATTACCTGCAGTGCTTGGCTGTCAAGATCTCCTCTGATTTGCTTTGCTTGTTTTCCTTCTTTTACCTACCCCAAGTGAGGTTTTCCTAGTTTCTCATTTTCCATCTGTGTTTTCCACTTGGGCGAATATTAATGTCAGCTTATATTTTAAAATATAATATTCTGGGGGCCAGGGATTTAGTTCAGTGGTTCTGCTGCCTGCCTTGCAAGCCCAAGGTCCCAAGTTCAATCCCCAGTACCCCCCCCCACCTCGCCAAGAAAAACACAACATATATATATATATATATATATATATATATATATAATATTCTAGAGATATAATATGCAACATGAAGACTACAGTTAATGTATTTCATTCAGTAGTTTTGCTAGGGGAGTAGATTTATAGGTACTTTTGGCAAAAAAAAGGCTGGGACAGGTAAATATGTGAAATGATTCGTATGTTAATTTGATTGAATATAGTAACCATTTCACTATATGTAAGTTTATCAAAATATGTTGATATACTTTAAATATTCCTTACATATAATAAAAAATAAAAATGATATGATTGTAGTATTTATATTTGAACTCCATTTCTTTACTATCCATCATTATATTCTGTATTTGTAATGATCTTCATTTTCATATGAAGTTATAGTGCAGGGGCACCTCATCCTGAAACCCTCCCTCATTTCTTCAGCTGAAAGTGCATCTTTTAGCACATCTCAGCTCAGCTGTAGTATTACTACTCCCCTGTAGTGCTATTTATACTTGGTTTATGATTATTTATGCACATGTCAAAGATTCAGAAGAGAGAATACAGTGCCATATTACTCATAGTTCCTAGCTTAACTGTTGCCTTACACAGAATAATAATACTGGCCAGCATTTGTTTACTAAGTTCCAGGCAGTGTTCTAAGTGGTCTACATGATCCTGGTGGTAAATGGTAGCATAACTTACTCAGTCACATAGTAAGTCAGTGATGGAGCCAGTATTGGAACCTAACAACCTCCTGCTCTTTAGTTCACAGTACTGCTCCCTGTAAGGCATGCTTAGTATTTGAATGGATGAATGAACACACAAGGGTTTGGAAAAGAGGCCATCAGCTGTGATTCAAGATTGTAAGGCACCCCCCACTCGCATTTTCAAAGTTGACATGTAATAAGTTTTCAATTAATAAGAACAATTAGTAACAGTTCAGGAGGGTTGTAGGAATGGTAGATGAGCATGTGGAGATGTGCTTAGTCATATTTCATCCGTAACTGTGCTTGAAACTGGTGCTATCCTTGTTGAATGAATAGTGGTAGGTCAGGACTTTGGAGTCAGAGAGACCTGGATGGGTGTTTGACTTTCACTTATTAGCAGTTTGGGCAAATTTCATAACTATTCTAAACTTCACTCTTCACTGTAAAATAATACTTTTTTTTTTGAGACAGGGTCTCACTATGTAGCTCAGGCTGGCCTTGAACTCTCTATGTAGCCCATGCTGGTGTCGAACTTGTAGTGTTCCTCCTGCCTCTGTCTCCTGAGTGCTGGGACTACAGGCATGTACCACTATGCCCAACCAAATAGTATTTCTTTAGTTTCTTTGTGAGATTAAGAAAGATTATCTTGTGGCTGGGTGTGGTGGCACATGTCTGTGAAACCAGCACTCAGGAGGCTGCATCAGGAGGAGTGTTAGAGGCCAACCTGGGCTGCATAGTGAGTTGAAGGCCATCTTGCTCGCTTATTTATTTATTTGTTTGTTTGTTTATTTATTTATTTATTTATTGGTACCAGGGATTGAACTCAGGACTTTGCACTTGGGAGGCAGGTTCTGGAACCACTGAGCTAAATCCCTGGCCCGGCCATATTTGAAAATATAGTGAGACCTTATCTCAAAAACTTACAAAAAAAAAAGAAAAAAGAAAATAATCACATAAAGTACCCAGCATATGTACTCTGAATTTAAGTGTTGAACAAATATTATTCAAAATATAGTAAGTTTTAGTTTGTAAAAATTAGCTATCTTTTGAAAAAAACATCTTCTTTGAACTAAAGTATTAAAAATATATTTTGATTTTCTTTTTTTCACAGTACTTTCTGTTCAGATGTGGGGAACGTGGTAGTCTAATATTCAGTTTATTCTCTACTCCACAGCAAATAAATTAACATTAAATTGAGAACCCCAGAACATTTTTCTATGCAGTCACTTACACTCTCTGCAAGTAAAGTTGGTTATGTTAGCTTTTGGCTGTGGTCATCGAGAGCAGTTATTTTCAGTGCTTTTATTACCTCTTTGAGTAAGCACTCAGACCTTGTCACCTTTTAAATATTTTGAAATAATTAAAAATTGCTTTAAAAATAAAAATAGCTCTACATTAAAACAGTAATCTAAATTAAATTATAATCTGAGGATAGAAAATATATCTTTATGATGTGCAGCAAGACTTTGTTTATATTGCACCATGTATTCTGGCACATTTTAGGTATACAGTATAATGACATTCATCATTGGAAATTTGTACCTTTACATAATCTCTCTTGGTTCTTATTTTTCCCCCTTCCCCTGCCCTCCCTTCAACCCCTCCATCCCTCCCATCCCTTCCTATTTACTTTGTTTCCATTTTTTCATTTTCTCATATTAATTCCATTCCCTTCTTTCCTTTCCCCTACCCCTCCCACTTCCCCCTCCCCTTTGCCCCTTTTCTGCCTATTTCACATTATCTATTATACCTTTTAGTCCTTATTTACACTTTCACTTTCTCACACTAGAGAAACTATTTGGTATTTACACATGTGTGTCCTATTTATTTCACTTAAGAGTATGGCCTCAATGTACATCCATTTAGCAATAAATGTGTCTAATTTTTCATTTTTGATGGCTGAGTAGTACTCCATTTTAGAAAAAACCACATTTTCTTTATCCAGTCTCCAGTCGATGGGCATTTGGGCTGTTCCCAAGTTTTAGCTATTACAAACTGTGCTGCTGTGAACATGGGTGTGCATTTATCACTGTGGTATGATTCTTTTAATTCTCTGGGGAAGATACCCAGTAGGGGAATAGCAGGGTCAAATGGGACTTCCAGTCCTAGTTCTTTGAGGTATCTCCATACTGATTTCCACAGTGGTTGCACTAGTCTACACTCCCACCAGCAGTGGAGCAGGGTTCCTCTTTCCCCACAGCCCCACCAGCATTTGTTACTGGTTGATTTCATGATAGCAGCCATTTTTTCTGGGGTGAGGTGGAATCTCAGCGTTGTTTTCATTTGCATCTCTCAAATGACCAGTGATGTTGAACATTTTTTATATGTTTATTTGGTATTTCTACTTCTTTGTCTTGTCTTGTTCATTTCAGATGCCCATTTTGGATTGGGTCTTTAAATTTGGGAGGTTAATTTTTTTAAGTTCTTTATAGATTTGGGATAGTAGACCTTTGTCTGAGAGACAGCTGGTGAAAATTTTTTCCCACATTGTGGGTTGTCTCTTCACACTGCTGGTGGTTTCTCTTGCTGTGCAGAAGCTTTTTAATAAGAAGAGATCCCACTTGTTGATTGTTTGTGCTAGTTCACAGGCAACTGAGGTTTTGTTCATAAAATCTTTTCCTACACTGATGTCTTCAAGAGTTCTACCTAACCTCTGTTCCAGCTGGTTTAGTGTTTCTGTTTTAATATTTAGATCTTTAATCCATTTAGATTTTATTTTAGTGCATGGTGAGAGATATAGGTCTAGTTTTAATCTTTGGCAAGTGGAAACCCAATTTTTCCAGCACCATTTATTAAAGAGGCTATCTTTTCTCCAGTGAGGGTGTTTGGCTCCTTTGTCAAAGATGAGGTGGCTGAGTGTGTCTGGAGTTGTTTCTGCATCTTCTAATCTGTTCCACTGGTCCTCAGGTCTGTTTCTTTGCCAGTACCATGCTGTTCTTATTGCAGTAGCTTTGTAGTATAGTTTCAAGTTGGGGGTTGTGATATCCCCTGCCATGTCTCTGTTACCTAGAATTGCTTTTGCTATTCTGGGTCTCTTCTTGCTCCAAATGAATTTTTGGATTGTTTTCTCAAGGTCCATGAAGTATGCTGCTGGAATTTCAATTGGGATTGCATTGAATCTGTATAGCAATTTTGGAAGTATGGCCATTTCCACTATATTGATTCTTCCTACCCAGGAACAAGGGATGTCTTTCCATTTTCTGATATCATCTTCAGTCTCTTCTTTTCAGAGTGCTATAGTTTTCAGAGAAGAGGTCTTTGATTTCTTTTGTTAGGTTGATTCCTAGGTATTTCAGTTTTTTGGATGCTATTGTGAAAGGAATTGTTTGCCCTAGTTCTCTCTCAGTGAGTCTGTTGTTCAGGTAGAGGAAAGCTATTGATTTTTGTGTGTTGACCTTATATCCAGCCAGCTACTTGATTGAATTTGGTTATTAAGTCTAGAAGACTTTTGGTGGAGTTCTTGGGGTCTTCTATATAGAGTATCATGTCATCTGCAAATAATGACAATTTGACTTCATTTTCTATTTTTATTCCTTTTACTTCTTTCTCTTGTCTAATTGCTGTGGCTAATGTTTCCAAAACTATATTGAACAGAAGTGGTGATAGTGGACATCCTTGTCTTGTTCCTGATTTTAACTGTATTTTTTTTTTTTTTTTGGTACCAGGGATTGAACTCGGGACCTTGCGCTTGTGAGGCAGGCAGCAGAACCACTGAGCTAAATCCCCAGCCCTTGTTCCTGATTTTAAAGTGAAGGATTTCAGTTTTTGACCATTTAGTATGATACTGGCTGTTGGTTTTTCATAGATGGCTTTTATCAGATTGAGGTAGAGACTGTCTATTCCAATTTTTTGTAGGGTTTTTTTTTATCATAAATGCATGTTGGATTTTGTCAAATGCTTTTTCTTACACCATGTATACTACAGCTGTCATGTATTATTCGCAAACTGCTTAAGACTGAATAACAGTTTGTTGTGAATACTTTCTCACTGTTGAGCTTTG
The DNA here is from genome assembly GCF_053883595.1 of Heterocephalus glaber. Classification (NCBI taxonomy): domain Eukaryota; kingdom Metazoa; phylum Chordata; class Mammalia; order Rodentia; family Bathyergidae; genus Heterocephalus; species Heterocephalus glaber. The sequence goes on along the minus strand of NW_028258294.1, from coordinate 32,987,521 downwards.
TTTTTGGTGTTTGTAAGAAAGATGATAGGTATCCTTTAATTTATGAATAAGGTTTATTTTATTAATTGTGCCATTTCTTTTAAACTACACTTTCAAGAGTCAGGTTCCTCCCTTTCTGTGCTGAGAATTCCTTTAAGTTTCAATGTGGAGCCAAGGTGATTCTGGTCTGAGGGATCCTGCATGAATGTGGGATACAGTACTTCAAAGAATCTTAGCTTTGAGTTGTCTCTAGAGAAGAAATATGCAGAGATAAAAGGAGAAGAGAATCATGCAAATAAGGATTCTACTAATTTATTCTAGGGTAGAACCAGGGGCATGTTGATTTGGCTATCAATCATTACATTTGGTTTTCTTTGAAATTTTCTTTGAGTGGTTCTTTGGTTGAGCAAGTTCAGATGAGGCTGAGAAAACAGGAAGATTGTTGTTTGGAATAGGGGAAAAGGTTGTCTTTAGGCTAAGACAGGTCAGCCATCCTGTAACAGTCCCGAGATGGGGTATTTCTGCTTTTTAAAATATTGTCTCATGAAAAAAAAAAAAAATTGTCTCATGGGCGGGGGATTTAGCTCAGTGGTTCTGCCGCCTGCCTCGAGGCAGGCAAGCTCAAGGTCCCGAGTTGGATCCCCGGGACCAAAAAAAAGAAAGAAAGAAAGCAGAAACCTTTGCCAGAATCATTTACCCCAGATATGTGAATTTACATATCAGACAATATTTTTTGTTTGTTTGTTTTTGGTTTTTTGGTACTGGGGGTGGAACTCCGGACCTTGCGCTTGCTTGCAAGGCAGGTGGTGGAACCACTGAGCTAAATCCCCGGCCCTCTGCTTTCTTTTGACTCAGGAATAAGACAAAACATTTCTTTGCCCCAGAACACACAACAAAAAAACTTTTCAGAACTTTTGAAGTGGGATGATTTTGTGATTTCTTGTTTTTTTTGGTACTGGGGATTGAACTCGGGACCTTGCGCTTTCAAGGCAGGCGCCGGAACCACTGAGCTAAATCCCCGGCCCTCTTTTGTGATTTCTTGATGTATTCAGCATTTAAAAAACCATGGGAAAACTTTAGAGGAAAGGTGTTTAGCGTAGGAATTAACTTGTTTCTTGGCAGGAAACCAGCCTTTGAATCATTAGCTGTGTGGTGGTTCTGTTGGCTTTTGTATGTATATAAATACTACAGTGGTACCTTGGTTCATGAACTTAATTCTTTCCACAGTTCTGGTCACAAATCAAACTGGTTTCGAACCAAATCAAATTCAATGGTTAGGTTCAATGTTGACCTTTTGGGAAAATTTGATTCAGTTTGTGACCAGAATCATTGAATGAAAGAAAGAGTTTGTGAGCTAAGGTACCTCTTCTTCTCTCTCTCTCTTTTTCTTCTGCTAGATTGACATCTCTTTTTTCCTCCCTTGGAAGATTTCTCTTTATCTAGGGCAATTACCTCACTTACACAGGAGGCAAATTCAAGCTAGCCATTGTTTTGTTTAACCAGAACTTTCATGTACATCTGGTCCTAAGCTGAGTCATTAAGATTTGTTTTACCTAGTTTAGCCTTGATGCTTGGTTAGTTTATTGTTTGGGGGTGGCAGGAACCTGACATTGTTACATATTTTCCCATCTTATTAATACTTGTTTCTTAGTGCTGATAAAGGGTCCAGATTCACACCTTTGCCTTTTTGGAGAAAGTCAGGACCAGGAAGATGAGTTTAATCCTATCCTTGCTGTTCCTCATTCTAAATCCTACTACCCATGCCTGACAGATTGCTTTGAAGCTTTCTGAGCATATTCTGGCCCATGCTGATCATTCCCTCCTATGAACTCAAACAGCCTAATTGTCTCTGAGTCATGTGGTCATTAATCTTGATTTGCTTTGTGATATCTCTTGTGGTTGACTTATTGTTCGCGTAAACTGCTTGAGGGCAAGGGCTGTCGTGTATTATATATTGACTCTTGATTTTCCCCTAGATTCATCTTGGGAAGTTTTCTTGCTTCTTAAATGGCAGGAGAGGACCCCTTATTAACATTTCATAAGAACTCAAGGAATCTTTTAGGTTTTTCAGGCCATACTCTTTTGGCTCTGGCCTTGATAAATATCTTATGGTCTTATCCACCATGGTCCCCATCCCCCAAAAGACACAACCGATATTCTCAGTAAAGATAGGTACCACAGTCTTTTAGATGAATACCTTAAGTAGTTTCTTGGGAAGAAATAATGATATCCTTAAGCTTAACTCCTACCACCAAGTATTTTTAAAAATGGAAACAAATGTTATACAGTAGTTCGTGATGGGGCCAGGTAAACAAGCAACATGTTAGGATCTTGCGTGACAATTAGTAGTGTATGAAACACATTCAAATTTTGCTGTATCCACTCTGTAACATTTGATTCGGTGCTGAGTTTCCTTTAAGGAGTGTGTATTGGAATTAAACCCTAGGCCTTGTATATGCTAAGCACGTGCTTTACATGCTTTGCCACTGAACTACACCTCCAGGTCCAAAAGGAGTTTTAAAAAATTAGGAGTTTCAAATTAGGAGTTTCAGTGCTGGGGGTGGGGGGTATAGCTTAGTGGCAGAGCACTTGCTAGCCCTGGGTTCGTTCAATCCCTAGCACACCTTCCTTCCCAAGAGTTTCAATTACAAGTGTCTCAACTTCCTTCTGAATCACTTTCTGTTTTCCACTGACCTATTGGAAGCCATACTTTGCCAGTCATTTAATGTATTTTTCACAGTGGCTTTGATTTGGTGACATCTAACAGTTTTGGAGAAACTGACAATTATGTTAACATAAATGGACTGTGAGGAGCCAGGGGTGTGGGGGTAGGGGATGAATGGTGGATGGTTAGTGGTGGCACACACCTCTTATCTAAGCATTCCAGGAGGGTGAGGCAGGCTGGGCTAGTGACGTTAGGGAGCTCAAGGTCAGCCCCAACTACCTTGTCTCAAAAAAAAAATTGTGATGGGTTAATTACAAGAAATATTCTTATTTTGTTGGAGGAAAAAAGTCTAAAATTCAGGAGCTATTCTGAGTTCTTGAAGAGGGTATATTTAGATCTTCATTTTTTTCCTCTGACAAATTATGGAAATATAAATGTTGAGTTAATTTCCTAAAAAAAGTATTTCCCGTGAAGGTTACTTTTTTTTTTTTTTTTCTGAGACAGGATCTCATTCTATTATCCAGATTGGTTTTGAATTCATAAGGTAGCCCAGGGTGGCTTCCAACTTGTCATCTTCAGGCCCCAGCTTCCTGAGTGCTAAGATTAGAGGCGTGTGCCACTGCACCTGGCTATATTGGTTTTTGTTTTGTTTGAGACAGGATCTCACTGTGCAGTTCAGGCTGGCCTCCAACTTGCAATGATCTGAAATGAATCTCAAAAACACATTGAGTAAAAGAAACCAGGCACCAAATAGTATATGCTATATGATTCTATTTATATGAATTGTAGTGCATATAAAACTAATGGTGACAGAAATCAGTGTCTTAAGGTTGATGAATGGAATTGATGGGGAAAGGGTAAAAGCAATCTCTTTCTGTCTGTCTGTCTGTCTGTCATAGTGGGAATTGAACCCAGGGCCATATCTTTTTCGGGGAGGACAGTTTTTGTGACAGCATCCTGCGTGCTGCGCCACCAACACCCAGCTTCCAGGGCCCTATCTTGATTGGCATCATGGTTACATGGGTGCATATAATTGTCAAAAATCACCAAATGATGTCCTAATAAGTATATTTTATTATTATATACTCCTACTAGCTGTTATGTATCAGACAAGAGGACCCAGTGACAAAGGTTTTATTAATTTCATTTGGCATGAAAGGAAATTCAGAGAACTTAAGTAACTTGTCCAAGGTCACAGAGCTAGTCCAAGGATCTGTTTGATTACAAAGCCAGTGAGCTTAATACTTTACTGGGTATGTACATTTAATGTACTTTTGTCTTGTCTTCTTAGAACATATGTTTATTAAGTGACTAAAGGTCGTCATTATAAATATTATACTGAGATATATAGGCTTGTTTTCTCATGAGTGGATTTAACATTTTATTGAATTCTGTTTTGTAATATTTCTTTCTTCCTTGACTGGTGGGTGACACTTGATACAACTCTAATAGTTCTCTTTTTACTTTTTTTCCCCTCTATGCTATAGTCTCTACACTAAATTTAACAATGATTTTTATATAAATTAAGATATTAATAAGGACCTGAGAGGTCCTTGTTTTAGCATAATGCATTATCTTTGGTGCATGAACCTTATCATTTATTTTGGCTGCTCAGAGCCATAAAGTGTACCCTTTCTGCACCTTCTTTTTTTCTTTTTTGGCACTGGGGATCGAATTTGGGACCTTGCGCTTGCGAGGCAGGCTGCGGAACCACTGAGCTAAATCCCTGGCCCTACCTTCTTCTTAATCTACTCTCTAGATTTTGGTTGTATTCCAGGCAGAAACAAGGTGAAACCATAGGAATAAAAACAATTTTTGTTTTGTTTTGGTTTTGGATAATGACAGACCACTAATACTTAAGCGTTAGGCTCATTGTTTACTTAGCAAATTAAGTGTGGGTCAGTAGGTTCTAAGCTTAACACTAATCAAAGTGTAAGTAAGCAAAAGCTTATCAAATATTTGAGCCTGGGATGGAAAATTATAATGTGCATTCTGGTTGTGGTGACAGACATTACTTTCATTTATTTATATTTTTATTTTTTGGTACCGGGGATCGAACTCGGGTCCTTGTACTTGTGAGGCAGGGGGCGAAACCACTGAGCTAAATCCCCAGCTACTTTCATTTACAATGATGTGTAAGGTGAGCACTTATTTATATAAGAAAATATTTGTCAAGTAGTGGCTTGAAAATAAAATTTTTAAAAATGCTTAATTTGTGGGTTAGCCTGTCAGAGTAAACAATACAGACTTTTGTAAGGAAGAGATGACTTCATGTGCATGTATTTTCTTTATTTTATAGGATGCCCATATAAGGAACAGTATAGACACCCCCTCCATGTTTACAGTCCCCTCATTTTGAGTCTTCCTCACCTGTATTTGTGGTAGTTATGGCAGAGAGAATATTTAAAATTCTTCCATTAGGCTCTGAGTAGAATCTTTGTCAATGGAAAGATTCCAGAAGGAAGCTATAAAAAGTAGACAAGTAATTACTATTATTAATATTATTGTCCCATCTTAGGTCTTTTGATGTTATATAATTTGAAAAGAGCCTTTCCTCCTTTTCATCTAGGCTTCCCCTACCTAATGCAAAAAAAAAAAAAATACTATTTGGATGAGACATTTGAGAATTGAGGACAGTCCATTTCTTTATAGGTTATAAGTATCTATCATGTCTAATTGTAGTCCATTTTAATTTACATTGAAATAGTTGAAGCTTTTTTACATTTCTTGCCTTCCCCTCTGCTGTGTCTCTTCTCCTCCCTTCCTGCCCCTCTACCCTCTCTTCTTCTTCCTTCTCCCCCTCTCTCCTTCTCCTTCCTCCTCTTTCCTCTCTTCTCTGTCCTCTGTCCTTTCTCCTCTCTCCTATTTCCATTCTCCCCTCCTTCTCCCTCCCTCCCTCTACCCCCATACCTGGCTAGGCTTTTGCATTTATACTTAAAAAAATCTATACAGGTTCTCATATAAGAGTGATTTAAATAATAGCCATTTTTGTTTGTTTTCAGTGTTGGTGATCAAACCAGGGGCTTTACACATGCTAGACAAGCAGTCTACCAACCCAGATAGTTTTATTTATTGCTTGCTATGTTTAAACCATAGTAAGAATATAAGCAGTGTATGGTGTGGTCTCTGCTGTTATTATATTTGATAACCTATTTGTCTAAGCTATCCAGGTTGTCAGTTTAAAATAGAAAATTAGTGGGCTGAGGATTTAACTCAGTGGTTCCGCCTGCCTCGCAAGTACAAGGTCCCGAGTTCGATCCCCAGTACCAAAAAAAAAAAAAAGAAAGAAAAAAAGAAAATTATTGTCTGTTTTTATAATCAAGCTATTCAAAAATGTTGAGTAGGAATGTCATAGTTTTATTTAATTAACATTTAAATTGTATTTAATTAATATTTTAAAAGTAACATATAGACAACTTTCCATAAGAATGAGCTAGGCAAAGAGTTGTCAGAATTGAAACCAAAAGTGTGATCCATGAAAGGAAAAATTATTAAATTTGGCCTCATCAAAACTAAAAATTTTGCTGTGCTGGAGGCTGTGTTGAAAAGGTGTAAAGACATCCTACAGACTTGGAGAAAATAATAGTGCATCACATATTCAATGAAAGACTAGAGAAGTTGGCCCACCATGTTTTGTGGGTTCTGAATCTGCGAGCTGATTCGACCAAGTGTGGATTGAAAATGGGGGGAAAAAGGATCTGGAGTGAATATCTGTCAGGTTCTTCCCTTGTCATTATTTCCTGTATAATATAGTATAACAACTATTTGCATAGTATTTACACTATTTTAAATTAATGGAAGTTAGAGATGACTTAAAGAATATGGGAAGGGCCAGGGATTTAGCTCAGTAGTTCTGCCGTCTGCCTTGCAAGTGCAAGGACCTGAGTTCATTCCCGGTACCAAAAAAAAAAAAAAGTATATGGGAGGATTTGCACAGATTTGTTACTTTTCTTGTTGCTGAGACAAAGTACCCAACACTCAAAGTTAAAGGAGGAAAGGTTTATTTCGGCTCATAGTTTGCAGAGGTTTCAGTCCATAGTTGGCTGGCTCCAATGGTAGGATAGCAGAGGGGCATCACAGAGGAGGAACAGTCCATGGCAAAGCAGGGCAGGCAGAAGACAGCAAGCAACAAGCAAGTGAAAAGAGACTGTAGCAACTATCTTTCTGTCCATTATATTCTATCCAGGCTACATGCTGTTAGGGAGATTAGCACTCACCCAGGGCGGTGGGCCTTTCCATTTCCACTCCTAGAACTATCCCAGGCCAATCAGTGGCTTTAGTAATTTATGATTAATTTAGTAACCACACACCCTTGATCCCAGCATCATTCCCCCTAGATCCAGCCACCTCTGAAAAGCCTCACCTATGACTGCATGAAGCTTTGGGGGACATTTAGATACAAACCGTAACAAGTTATATGCAGACACTATGCCATTTTATGTAAGAGTCTGGAGCTACCTTAGACTTTGGTGGTGATGGTGGTGGTGGTTTTGGTGCACAGGAGCCAATCTTCTGCAGATACTAAAGGGTGACTGTATCTAGAATATGTAAAGAACTCCAAACTCAATAGAAAAAAAAAAAATCCCAGATAGGTCAATTAGAAATTGCCACAAAATGTGAAGAGACATTTCACCAAAGAGGATGCACAGATGGCATAGCACAGGAAGAGACATTCAACATCATTAGTCATTAGAGAATTGCAAATTAAAACTATAATGAGGTATCTTAAAGAATTTAATTTAAAAAATGAAAAAATAGTATATGAAGTTTTTGGGGTTTTTTTGTACTGGGGATCGAACTCAGGACCTTGCACTTGTGAGGCAAGTGTGGTGCCACTGAGCTAAATCTCAGAGTTATTATTAAATTAGTAAATGCAAGCCAGGGAGGTAGCACAGGCCTGTAATCTTAGTACTCAGGAGACTGAGGCAGGAGGGCCATGAGTTGCACCAGCCTTGGCTACATAATGAGTTCAGGGCTAGCACAGAGCGAGACCCTGTCTCAAAAAAAAAAAAAAAAAAAATTAGTAAATACAGAAAAGAAGACTAAAGTAGAAAACAAAAAGCACATTGTGATGTCAATACCTGTAAATAACTTCTATTCACTTTTTTGGGTATTTTATACCTTTTTTCTTCTCTGTACATTTTATTTTTACATAGTTAACTGAATATCCAGAGTTTTGTCCTACTCATTTCAAAATACTCAATATCACGAATATCTTTCTGTATCATTTAAAATTATCTGTGAATGTAATTTTTAAAGGACTCATCATCTTTATTGTGTGGTTGTACTGTAATTTATTTAGCCATTCCTCTTTTTGTACCTTTAAAGTATTTCTAATTTGTTGCTAATATAAATAATGTTATGATGAATATTTTTGAGTACAAACCACTGTCAGGATTTCTGATTCCTTCCTTAGAATAGATTCTTAGATGTGAAGTTATTGTGTCATTGGGTGTGGGCATCTTAAAGGCCTTTGTTAACTAGATGTTGCCAAAATACTTTACAGGAATATTGTGTCAGTGTGTGCCCCTTTGTACTCCTTTCTTGAATTTCTCCTTTTTCTAGGAAAAAAAAGTTCTCTAAGAAATCTTCATGTTATTTATCTTCACTCTAGTTTTCCAAACACTTTCATCTTGGGTCTCCTCCCACAAGTCTGTCTTCTTCTCAACTTTCTGACATTGTTTTTCTTTATCCCATAAATATTTGGGCTCCTGAAGGTTCTGTAGTCAACCTCTTTGTATTTATAGTCTTCTGTAGACTGCCCAGAACCAGCCCAATATCTTCAACTTCAACCCTAATGACTCTTAAAATGCCCTATTTCTTCAGAGTTTTAGAACCCAGTTTTTTTTTCCTATTTCCGTTTTTATTCATGTATGTTTACAGTACATAATGATTATATTCCTTGTGGGGAGTTGGTACATGTACATAATACATCTTAATTCTTTTTTTCATCCCCTTCCCCTTCCTTCCTTTCCCCCCGCTTCATGTCTTGGTCCTCTTCCCTTTTGCAAAAAATCTATCTCTCTATTTCCTTATTATCTGCTCTTTATTTGCTCTTTTGGTTTTTTTTTTTTGGTACTGGGGAACGAACTCAGGACTTTGGACTTTCGAGGCAGGCGCTGTGGCACTGAGCTAAATCCCCAGCCCCTATTTTATTTTGCTCTTTATATTTTGGGTTTCTCATGTAAGAGAAACTATGTTATATTTAAGCTTGTGTGTCTGGTTGACTTCACATAACATTATGGTCTCAAGATTCATCCATTTTCCTACAAATGACTGAAGTTTATCCTTTTTTAGGGCAGAGAGTAGTGCTTCCTTGTGTATACGTACCATGTTTTTTGTATTTGTCTGTTGATGGACATATAGTCCTTTCCCAAGATTTAGGTATTGTGAATTGTTCTGCTACAAACATGGATATGCATGTATCACTGTAATGTGATGTCTTTAACTTTTGGAGGAAGATACCCAGAAGAGGTATAGCTAGGTCAAATGGAATTTTTAGTTTTACCTTTTTTTTTTGAACTGGGGATCGAACTTGGGACCTTGCACTTGTGAGGCAGGTGGCAGCACCACTGAGCTAAATCCCTGGCCCTCTAGTTTTAGCTTTTTGAGGAATCTCCATACTCATCTCCATAGTGGTTGTACTAGTTTACATTCCCACCAACAATGGAGACTGGTTCTTTTTTTCCTGCAGCCTTGCCAGCATTTGTTCACTGTTTGATTTCTTAATGATAACCATTCTTTCTGGAGTAAGGTAGAATATCAGTGTTGTTTTAATTTGCATTTCTCTAGAACCCAGTTTCTGACTGCATATTAGATATCTTTACCTTATGCCACATAGATAGCACAAACTTAACTCAGTTATCTAAAACTCAACTTATTATTTACCTAAGCAAATCAACTTTTCCATCTTCACTAATGGCAGCTTGACCTATGCAGGGGTAAATGCCAGAAGTCTGGGAGTTAGCCTACATTTCTCTTTGAATTTTGGCTAGCACTTCTTGTCAGCCACTAGATTTTAAGATTCTGCTTTCAAAATAGCACTATTTTAGCTCCCCCTTGTCACTGTCATAATTTAGGCCCTCACATTTTTGTTCTGCTGCGTTGGAGTCCTAACGGGTATGCCTATTTCTGGCTTCATATCTCACTGTTCTATTCTGCACACTGGAATCAGTTTGTCTTTTTTAAAGCATAAATTTCAGCATT